>NC_058133.1:467359144-467548682 GCF_016433145.1 Gracilinanus agilis
CTTTGCTTCTCTCTCTCTCTCTCTCTCTCTCTCTCTCTCTCTCTCTCTCTCTCTCTCTCTCTCTCTCTCTCCCCCTTCGGTGAATTTCAGGAAGTTCCTATTGCTTCTAGAATCAAGTGTAAACTTTTCTATCTGATATTTAAAGCTTTTTATAAGCTTGTCCTTTACCACCTTTCCATTCTTCTTCTTTTTCAAACCCTTGCCTTCTGCCTTATAATCTATCCTAAGTTTCAGTTCCAAGGTAGAAGAGCAGCAAGGGCAAGGCAATTGGGCTTAAGTAATTTGTCCAGGGTCATACAACTAGGAAGTGTCTGAATTCAGATTTGAACCCAGGCCCATCCATTTCTGGGCCTCTCTAGCCACTGAACCACCTACCTGTACCTCTTTCCATTCTTCTTATCCGTGACTCCTCTCTATGTCCTCTGTACTTTATCGATACTGATCTACTTGCTGCTCATTCTCACCTGCTGCCTCATCTCCTGTCTGTGTGGTTTTGCACAGGAATTCCCTCATTCCTGGAATGTTCTTCCTCTTCATCTCTAACTTTGGAGATCCTGATTTTCCTCAAAACTTTTCAAATGTCATTTTCTACATGAAACTGTTCTTAATTCTCCTAGTTACTAATCCTCAAACGAATCCCCAAACTACCATTAATTGTAAACATTTGTGTACATGTTGTCTATCTTATTAGAATGTAAGCTTCTTGAGGGTCGGGAATGTTTTACTTTTGCCTTTTTATTCCTGGTACCTAGCAGAGTTCCTCGATCATAGAACATACTTAACAAAAAATTACTGATTGATTGATAAATGGCTGTAGTACCTAACTGAAAGGACTATTGGTATAATCAAATGAAATAATGCAGATAATGAAAAATTTAAAATACTATATAAATTTCAGTTGTTACTTGTTTATAATGCAGGTTATTATTCCTCAATCCACTTTTTTCTAGTCTAGCAATTTTTGTCATATTTTGTCTTTTTTGTATCTGTTATTATTGTTATTTTGTATTTGTTATATTTAGTTATATTTTGTCTATTCATCTTGACTCCCAAGATCCCATTACTCTAAACTGATACTACTCAAAACATGGTTCAGGGACCCCTTAAGGTCCTCAGAGACCTTTCAGGGATTCTAAGAAGCAAAAACCATTTTTTAAATAATACTAAGTCATTTCAGTTTCTAATTTTGAATATAGTAAATGTTAATTGGTAAAAGAAACATAAAAATAAAAACTATTTGGGGAGTCTTCGGTAATTTTTAAAATATTTTTTCTCAATTATATGTTAAAACAATTTTTAGTCTTTTTTTTACATTTTTAACCAAATTATCCCCCTTCATCCCTTTCTCCTCTATGAGACAACAAGCAATCTGATACAGATTTTAGATGTGCAATATTGTAAAATATTTTCCCATGATTTTTAAGAGTATCAAGAAGTCTTGAGAATAAAATGTTTGAGACCATTCGTCCAGCCAAATCTCTCAAAAAGCTGTGTTAAGATCTTTTAGGTCCCATATGACCAGTCTTTTGGTCTTGAAACATTTTGTTCTATCCTTCAAAAATACTTTTCAAGCCCATTTCATAATAGACCATGAGCATTAGGCACAATCTTAGAGCTCACTTAGAATTCCTTCATTTTATAAATTAGGCCCAGAAAAAGGGATTAACTTGCCCAAAGTCAAAGAGCAATAGAACTCAGAACAAAAACACAAGACTCTCACTATCTTGCTGAATGTTTTCTTCTTCTACTACAGCTACACACACTTTCCTCCCCATCAGTGATCCCTTTCCCCTTGTGTTGGTGTATTAACTCCCATTTCTGGCACCATGTGTTGTTTTACAAAGGAGAGGGATTGGACTGACCAGACTCTAGCTTAATTAAAGCCAAATGGAGGTCTTTCTGTAGTCAATCATACAGCTCCTGTCCAACTCTCCATACTCCTCACCCCATGACAGAATTAAGGGGAAATCCCCCGGGTCTAATAAGAGCAGCTGATCCTCAACCATCTGAATGTCCAACAAGATCGTGGTTTATTTGTGGGCATGCTTGTGATTTACATTAAAAATTGGGAGATTTCTATTTGAGAGTAAGTGCTAATCCACATTACTCTTCATTGCCTTAGAAAGTAAAAAAATAAAAAATAATATTATGTTACTTTCATCAACAAATTTTCTATCTATGTCCTACTCAAGATGGCAGGAGGCCCGAGGGACTCCACAGCTCTCACAGAATCACAGAGTCGGAACAATGACAAACACTGATTAAGTACTTACAACACAAGACTATGAGCAGAGAAGGGACTTCAAGATACCATCTAGTTTAATCCATACTTGAATGAGAATCCATCTGACAACACATCAGAGAGGTGGTCATCCATTCTTCACTTGAAGACCTCTAGAGAGAGGCAACTTATTTCCTCCTAAATACAGCTGATTCCAATCTGGACAGCTCCTATCATAGGCAAATTTTCCTTATAACAAGCTTAAGTCCACCTTCCTATGATTTCCAGCCTTTGTTTTAAGTCCAGTCCTCTGGCATTAAGCAGAACAATTCATATGGCAGAAAGGAATGGAAACCAATATGTATTAAGTACCTACTACATGGGCAGCTCTGTGCTAGGTACTTTACAAATATTATGCCATTTTCTTTTCACAACAACCCTGGGGGAGAGGTGGGTAGATTCTGTTATTGTCCCCATTCTATAGTCGAGGAAACTGAAGTAGACAGAAACTTCATGGCTTTCCCAGGGTCATATGGGGCTGTATTTGAACTCTGATCGAGTCTAGCACTCTATCCATCAGACCACCCAGAAGTGTCTAGGTAACTTTCAAATATACTATCTGAAAACAGGTGTGGCAGGCATTCCAGATGGTCCCTCATCCACTCCTAGTAGTCTGAGAGAGAGGAAAATCAGTGATACACTGATGAAGATCAGAAAATATGTGCCATCTACAAATCCCCAGTTCTCTGAGCTGTGGGTTTCTTGGACCTTAAAGAAATAGTATGAAGCAATGAATGAAGTGCAGAAGATTTGGATTCACGGGACCTGAATTCCAACTCTATCTCTGCCAGTTGTTCTCTAATCTTGGACAAATCATTTAAGCCTTTTGTTTCCTTCTCTGTAAGATGAAGGAGTTAGAGTAGATGATGTCTAAGATCCCACACAAGTTCTAAATCTGCAATTCCATGAACCAAAGGTTCAGGGGTGCAGGAAAAAGAAGAAATGAAAAAGGAAGAGACATTATTATCTCCAATTTACTGTTGAGAAAAGTGAAATGAATCCAGCACTTAATCTCCAGTCCTAGTATTTACTCTTCTACCTAGCTGCCTCTAGGAATGCTACAAATTTACCAAAACATTATTCGAAAGTTACATTATTTAAATTTATTTTACACTTATTTTGTTTTATGAATTTTGGATAATATGTTTCATTTATTTTTTTTATTGTAGACAATGGTGGTTAAATGACTTGCCCAGGGTCACAGGACTAGAAAGTGTCTGACATGAGATTTGAACCCAGGTCCTCCCATTTATAGGCATGGCTCTCAATCCACTGAACCACCTAATTACCCTCAAATAATAAGTTAAAAAAAAATTTTAACAAGATAGGGCACCCTGTCCTTATGCATTACATGGGTGAAATTTTTTAGATGATACTTTCTTAGACTAGTGAAGGTAGAGAAGGTTTTCTTGTGTGGCTAATCTAATTATCTTGTATTAAAAAGCTATCTCTATCAGTTGTATTCCCAATCTCTTTTCTCATGACTTTTTTGGAGCTATGGATTTTTTTTTAGAATTAATCATTGATAAACATTTTTATTATAAAATTTTTTTCTGTATAACATATTAATATAATTTTTCAAGAAGGTAATAGGATACAGGTTGTATGTATGCATATGTTGTAAAAGGAGACACATATTGCTTTCATGGAGGAAATAATGGAAAGAATGGTATGTTTCAACTTGCATTCAGACTATGTGTATTCCTTCTATGGCAATGGATAGCCTTTTTTTGACATGAGTCTCTTAGAGTTGTCCTGGGTCCTTGCCTGTAGATAATAGATGTCATTCACAGTTGATGATCATATTATTGTTGTCACCATGTACAGCATTCTCTTGTCTCTTCTCACTTCACTTTGCATCACTTCATATAAATCTTTGCAGGTTTTTTGTGATCATCTTACCTCACATTTCTTACAGCACTGATATACATTTTTAATAGTTTAAACTAATAGTTGTGGTAATGAAGTTTGAATTTAAAAAAAAACAAACCTTACCTTCCATCTTGGAGTCAATACTGTGTATTGGGCGCAAGGCAGAAGAGTGGTAAGGGCTAGGCAGTGGGGGTCAAGTGACTTGCCCAGGGTCACACAGCTGGGAAGTGTCTGAGGCCAAATTTGAATCTAAGACCTCCCGTCTCTAGTCCTGGCTCTCAATCCACTGAGCTACCCAGCTGCCCCCTGAAGTTTGAATTTTTAAGAGATTGAATTCCACTTAGTGTATGCTACAAAATTGTTTGGGTCCTCCGTTCGTTGCCTTACGTGTAAAGGCAGCACAAGGGACTAGAAAGAGAATGGGACTTGGGAGTTAGCAAGACCTGAATTCAAATCTGGTCTCAAAATCTTTGTGGGACTTTGAGAAAATCTCTGAACCTCAATTTCCTCATCTAGAAAATGGAGGTAATAGTCTCTATGCTAACTACCTCTCAGGGCAGGATCAAATGAGTACTAGATCCAGGGACACCCGATGGTTATTAGGGTTGCCTGCTTTGTTCATAGAATTTTAAAATTAAAAGGGATCTCAGAGATAAGCTTATTCAATCTTCTCATTTCACAGATGAAAACAATGGAATTTAGTCCCTCACATACAATCAAATATGCAAGTTGCTTCCCTTCATTCCCTAGAGGAAACAACCCCAAATTCTCATTTCCTAAATTCCTGGGAATAGGGGAAATCCCACTTACTCCTCACCACTGGCGCTACTTCCTGCTCAGTTCTTTAGTTATCAAGGGAAGCAAACCTTGGGGAGAAGGGACCCACCATCATCTCCACCACCACCACCAGTTGCTGTCACTGGGCTGATTAGTCCAAGAGTCCTGGGAATAGCAACCCTCTCTAAACAGTGGTCCTTCTTTTGTTCTAGCCTACCTCCTGCAGTCCATAGTCTAGGGAAACAATCCTTGTGGAGATGTAATCTCGAATTTTCTTTTCCGAATTCTTCAGCCTCTGATTCCTCAGCAACCACAGCTACTGAATACATTTCTAAGATAGTTCTTGTTACCAAAGTCCTTGGCACAGTTTCTGGTATAGATTCTAAGATATTTGACAAGGAGATTGTGGGAATTTATGGCTTGCCCAGGGTCACATTTTTCAAAGGTAGGACTTGAATTCAGGTCTTCCTGATTCCAAGGACAGTTTTCTACTCACTGTGCAATGCTGCTTCTATAGAGAAAATATAATCTCCTTTATTAAGAACATTATATTTCGGGGGCAGCTGGGTAGCTCAGTGGATTGAGAGCCAGGCCTAGAGACGGGAGGTCCTAGGTTCAAATCCGGCCTCAGACACTTCCCAGCTGTGTGACCTTGGGCAAGTCACTTGACCCCCATTGCCCACCCTTACCAATCTTCCACCTATAAGTCAATACACAGAAGTTAAGGGTTTAAAAAAAATTTTAAAAAAAGAACATTATATGTCTGTTAATGTGGCCCAATATCACATTAGGTTTTGGGGCTGTCAAATCATTCTGTTAACTCAAATTGGGCTTGCAGGCTACTAAAATTCCCATATCTTTTTTTTTTTTTGCATGAACTATTACCTATCCTTTACCTCTTAACCCTTCACTGATCATAATTAGATTTGAACAAGAAATTTGACCGTGTATTATACATAAAACTGAGTGACAAGGATAGGTGGGAGAAGCTATCCTTAAAGCAGAACCCAGAAAGATGGCATAGAAAGGGAAGTAGGACTCCCTCTGCTGGATGTTCTAGAAGACACGTATGGATGTATCAAAGTCTAGAATTTCCAGACCTGCATTTAATCTCACCCTGCCCCCATCCTCACATCTAATCTTAATCTTTATTTTGAGAGAAGTTCTTCTTGCTCTGACTTAGCTCTGTTTGCCCTTATTCACTTTTCTTCTGATTATTCATTGTTCTATTTCCCTCTCTTTAAGTTTTCATTAAGGAGGTAAAATCTAAATCAAAGCACGAAAGATGAATAAAATTTTCAACAAGTAGAAATGGGGTTAAGGCAGAAATGATGGAGAAGTCATTGTAGGAATACAGAATAGTATGAACAAAGAAAAGCTAAAATCTAGCCTTTTATGAGCTTCCCCCATATTTCTGTATGCTATTGTCTTCTCTCTATTGATTATCTCCAATCAATCCTTTTTATAACCGTGCTTTATAATTTTGTACGATACTTACTTATGTGTTTCTGAGAATTCTCCACAGAGAATCAACCAAAAAGGCTTGAGACTTTTTTTTTAGGTTTTTGGTTTCATTCTTGAATAATTTCCTGGGTTCCAAAACATTGCCTGGGTGCCAAAACATTAATCTCTCCCTATGACCAAGCTAATCTTTTCCTGATCATGAATGTCCTTGATAACATAGGAAGAACTTCCTAGCAATTAAAGCTATCCCAAAATGAAATGGATAGCTTTGAGAAGTACTAGGTTATCTCTCTTTGAAAATCTTTAAGAAAAAGCTGGCAAATACTTTCAAGCTATGTTGAATCCCCTTGGGTAATTGGAGTAAGGAAGTTAAAGCACAATGCCTTTAACAGAGAGAGAAGGATGGGCATAAACCTAGACTCCTTTTACCTTTCTTATCTTCTTATACCTTACTCCCTGGCATGTACTCTTCTGTCCAGTGCCACTGGCCTCCTGGCTCTTCCATGAACAAAGACACTATTTCTTGTATCTTGGCATCTTCTCTGGCTATCCCCCATGCCTGGAATGTGCTCCCTCCTCTTCTCTGAGTACTGGCCTCCCTGCTTTCCTTTTCACATCTCAACTAAAATCTCATCTTCTATAGGAAACTCTCCTCGACCCCTCTTTTCCAGAGCCTTCCCTCTGTTAGTTGTTTCCTATTTCTCTTGTATATAGCTTAATTTGTATATATTTGTTTCAAGTTTAATTTTAGTGAAATCTAAATGATAGCCACTAAGGTCCCTTCTGATTCTGAAATTCTGTGAGATTCTGTCCCTTTTGACTCCATTGCATAGGAGTCTCCATTGCTAATATACTAGAGCCATTTAAATCCACCACCACCAAGTCAGAGAGCATTTATTCAGCATATACTATGTATAAGACACTACAGTAAGCTCCAAAGATACAATAAACAAAGGTATCAAATCTGGTCTTAGACACTTCTTATCTGTAAGAAAGTAAGGATTTTTAAAATTAAACAGCAAAGGTAAAAGACAGTACTTGCTCTCAAGTAGCTCACAATGTAAGGGGCAGATGATGGACAAGCAACTGTGTACAAAAAAGATATAAACAAAATAGACTGGGAATGATTTCAGTGGGGAAGACATTAGAATTAAGGAAGATCAAAAAAGCTTTTAGAAGGTAGGATTTAAGCTGAAACTTAAAGGAAAATAGAGAAGAAAGCGGGGCTAAGGTGAAAGAGCATCTTAGGCATGGGGATCAGCCAGTAAAAATGCCTCAAGTCAGTAGATGTAGTCTGTTGAGTGAGGAAGAACAAGGAATCCCTAGATTACATGGTACATTTCAGGAGCCAGAGAAGGAGGGTAAGAGAATGGTTTAAGGTGCAAGAAGTCTGGAAAGGAATGTGTTGGGACAAGTTTGGGACAGATTATGAAAGTTATGAAGGGAATGGAAGTCAGGTAGGTGGTTTAGGGGATTGAGAGCCATGCCTAGAGACAGGAAGTCCTGGGTTCAAATATGGCCTCAAGCATTTCCTAGCTGTGTGACTCCAGACAAATCACTTAACCCTCATTGCCTAGTCTTTACTGTTCTTCTGCCTTGGAACCAATACACTTTATTGATTCTAAGATGGAAGGTAATGGTTTAAAAAAAAGTTATGAAGGGCCTTTAAAGCCAAACAGAGGAATTTATTCATGAGCCTTTCCTATATTCTGGTAGTAAAGTCCTTGAGGTGAAGGGCAGTTTCTTTTGTATCTTTGTGCCTCCAGGTCCAGAACAGCACTCTACACATAATAGGTATTTAACAAATTATTACTAAATAATATTAAATTGAATGAGTACCTCACTGCCCCCAGTGAGTTCAAGACTCTAATCCCTGATGAAATAAATCATGGAATACCATTGAAGGGGCAAATGTCATTGCTGGGCTACAGTAAAGGATCTCTAAAAAAATCTTGGGCAATAGAAAATGTTCAGCAGGATTGAAGGAGGTCAAAGAATTAAAATTGCTGGTGACTGAAAGGAAATTTAAATGCATAATGTACAAAAGCAGGCTATGACACATAATCTGTGATAACTTCTGCATTAAAAGTGACAGAAAAGATATCATTATTAAGCACATGTGTGGTCAGAAAGGAAGAATTGCCAATTAGATATGGAAAATGAACAACTCTGGTGCTACTCTACTATCCTCAAGATATTAAATAAACCATAAATTGACCAGACAAGGAGTGAGTCACAGATAGAAAGCTGGAAAGATCATCTTAGTCCATCTACTTTGACCTTCTCTCGCCTTGGTAATATATATGAAGAAACTGAGGGCCAGAGAAGGTCACACAGATATTAAGTAGCAAAAATATAGGATTTGAACCCATGTACCCTGAACCCAGACTTTTCCCCCAAGATCACACTGCCACCAACAATGGTTTGCCTGTCATTAGATCCTCCAATGAGAAATTAATTCTATGAAGAGTTAATAGAAGGCAATGAATAGGACTTGCGTAGAAACCTCATCTTTGATGTCTCTGCTATCCAAGTTGGTTATCCAATCCATGTCCTGGTGACTGTTACTGATCCATCTCCCAACCTGACATTCTCCTTGAACTCAATAAGTTCAGTGCCTTTTCAGTCTTTCCATCCTAACTCCTGACCTAACTGGTCTCCTTACTTCCAGATTCTCCTCTCTCCCATCCATTCTACAGAAGTGCCAAACTGATTGTCCTAAAATTGAGATAAAGCCTTCCGTAGTTGCATCTGTCATCAGTTACATCCCACCAAGTCTTGGTCATAGCGATAAGATCATGTTTATTTTCCTGGGTTAGCATTTCCAGTTTACTTTATCCATTACAAATTGTTTGTGCATTAGTATACAAACATCTGAGCCACTAAATATTGTTTTCAACCCTTTTTGTGCCATTTTTTTCTCCTGAGAATTTCTAGGTACCTTCTATGCTATTCATCTTCTTTGTATGCCATACTTATTATTTTCATTTTGTCTGGGCATTTTTTCTTTCCCTCTCAAATTTCAGTTAAAAACCTTCCTGATTAGTCTCCTGCCAAATATGTCCTTCCTGGCCCTCCTGAGATGTAATCTATCCCTTGCCAGACGCCCCTCTTTCTAATATCACAAGCCATGGTACAAAAATATAAATCTTCTTCTCTCTGATCTATTTAGCAAGTTGTTTCTCTTCTCTATTATCTCTTCTCTTCCAACTGAAAGGAAAGATGAAAATATCCCCTGTGCTTCCAAGTTCTTCAGTTTCCTCCTTAAGACTTCAAAGCACACACACACATGTATTCACATATATACACATACATACCACTATATTCATAGAGATATTATATAGAGATGTATACATATAAGCATATATTCATTCTGGGTTTATCTTGGCTGTACTATATATTTCTCCATAAACCCAAACATTAAGATAATGGCTGGTAAATTTGATAGGTCTTGACAAGATCTCCATCGTGTGTAGAATACACATCCCAGAAGACCATATATCTTCCTGTGAATTAATTTATATCTCTGTAGTCACCTGCATTACCTTCAGCAAGGAACTGCCAACCACCACTTAGTCTCTTCCTCTTACAGCTGGTAACAGTATTTCCAGTATCTACTTGCATCTCTGAATATCTTCATTGCTCCATGGGGCACAACCTCTTCCAAAGAAGGCCCAAATTCAACATCTCTCAGAAGAAATAGCTATGTGACTCTGAGTTATATTCTTCTATTCATTTAAATCTCAAAAGCATAACTTTGTCCAATTCCCTCATAGACAGGAGGACATTGAAAACCAGAAAAAAGTCAGGTAATAAGTGGCAGATGCAGGATTTTAATCCAGGGCCTCTAATTCCTTCCAGATCAAAAGCTCTTTCCACTATATCAAGTTGCTTCTTTTCTTCTGTCTCTTCTGCCTCTCTTTACTTCTGGTTTCCTGAATGTTTTCTTCTATCTCTCATTTATTCTCATTGATTGTTTTTGTATAGATAAGATGATTCTGGTTTTTAGGTGAAGATGGGCACTTGTTAATTTATGTTAATGGTAGAACATTCCCTTTGCCTAGATGAGCAAGTTGCTAAATTGCTATTGATTAGAGTGAAATACAAAGTTATAACTAAAGCTTCTAACTCCTGCATTTTGCTGACTTTTACACTATTGTATGTGGCAGGGGGTGGGAACCATCCTATGGGGACTCGCTTATTGATTGGTTCTAGTTTATTTTCAGTGGGTAGGCCAAAGGTACTTCTTCTTCCCACAGTTCTATGATAAGGTTGCTTTATTTTTGACATTATGAGAGAAGACAGAGGGAAAGACAAAGACAGAGAAACACACACACAGAGTATTAATGAAAGTCTTTATACCACCAAGCTGAACTTGAATTTTACCTTTTTCAACCATGTTCAATCTAAAGATCATTTAATTTAGCACTACCAGTTAACAGATGGGAAACTAGGTCCAGAAAATAGAACCAATTGGTCCAAGGTCAAACAGCAAGTTCATGGTAGATTTGGACCAAGAACAGGCAAGGAAAGAAGGAAGGAAGGAAGGAAGGAAGGAAGGAAGGAAGGAAGGAAGGAAGGAAGGAAGGAAGGAAGGAAGGAAGGAAAGAAGGAAGGAAGTGGCTTAGTGGATAAAGAACTGTTCCTGGAAATAGGAGGTTCCTAGCTATATGACCTTGGGCAAGTCACTTAACCACAGTTGCCTAGTCATTACTGCTCTTTTTGCTTGGGACCTAAGTTCTAAGACTGAAGATAAGGATATTTTTAATGATAATTTTTTTTAAAAGTGATAAAAGTATGTTTTGGTCTGTACTCACAGTTCTCTCTATGGAAGTGGATAGCATTTTTCATCATGTATCCTTTGAAACTGTTTTTTACAGATGATCAGTACAATATTGCTGTTATTATATACAATGTTCTCCTGGTTCTGTTCACTTCATTTTCCATCTACTAATCTAAGATTTCCCAGGTTTTTCTGAAATCATCCTGCTCATCATCACAATAGTATAGCACAATAGTATTCCATCACAACTATATATCACTACTTGTTCACCAAGTCTCCAATTGATGAGCATTTCATCACTTTCTAATTTTTTGTCACCACAAAAAGAGCTGTGATGTTTTTCTGCAAATAGGTTCTTTTCCTTTTCCTTTGATTTCTTTGGAATATAGATATGGTAGTATTATCATAAAATTAAAGAGAAAGCATAGATTTTTAGCCCTTTGAACATAATTCCAATTTATTCTCCAGTATAGTTGGAGTTTACAACTTCACCAATAGTGCATTAGTGTCCCAATTTCCTCATATCCCCTCCAATATTTGCCATTGTCCTTTTTTGTCATGTTTGCTAGTCTGATGGATGTAAAGTGGTACCTCATACTTGTTTTAGTCTGTATTTCTGTAATCAATAATGATTTTCATCAATAATTTTTTTCATGTGATCATTAATAGCTTTGATTTCTTCTTCTGAAAAGTGTCTGTTCATATCCTTTGACCATTTATCAGATGGAGAATGACTCCTATTTTTATAAATTTATCTCAGTTCCCTATGTATTTGAAAAATAAGACTTTTATAAGAGAGACTTGTACATTTTTCCAGTTCTTATTTTCCTTCTAATGTTGGCTGCATTTATTTTGCTGATGCAAAAAACTTAAATTTCATGTAATCAAAATCATCCATTTTACTTCCCACTCCACTTTCTATCTCTCGTTTCATCATGAACTCTCTTATCCACAGGTCTGACAGGTAAAATTTCCCATGCTCCCCTAATTTTCTGATGATAGCACCCTTTATATCTAAATCATATACCCATTTTGATCTTATATTTGTATAGCATAAGAAATTATGGTCTTTGCCTAGTTTCTGCCATCTGCTCTCTAGTTTTCCCAGCAATTTTAATCAACTGATGAGTTCTTGTCCTAAAAGCTTGGATTTTTGAGTATATCAAACACTAGATTGCTATGGTCATTTATTACTGTGTATTGTGTACCAAATCTACTCTCCTGTTCTGTTTTTTATCCAGTATCAGATTGTTTTGATGATTTCTGCCTTGAAATATAGTTTGAAATATCTTCTTTAACTTTTTAAATTCATTTTCTCAATATTCTTGACCTTTTGTTCTTTTTATTAATTTAAGTATTTTCCCATGGTTACATGATTCATGCTCTTTCCTTCCCCTTTTCTCTCTCCCCTCCCAGAGCTGACAAGCAATTCCACTGGGTTATACATATATTATCACTCAATACCTATTTCCATATTATTCATTTTTCTAATAGAGTAATCTTTTAAAAACCAAAGCCTACATCCTATACCCATATAAACAACTGATAAATCAAATGTTTTTCTTCTGTGTTTCTACCCCCAACAGTTCTTTCTCCCAGTGTAGATAGCATTCTTTCTCATAAGTCCCTTGGGATTGTCCTGGATCATTGCATTGCTATTAGTAGCAAAGTCGATTATATATGATAGTCCCACAATGTTTTAGTCTCTGTGTACAATTTTCTCCTGGTTCTGCTCATTTCACTCTGTATCAATTTGTAGAGGTCTTTCCAGCTCATATGGAAATCAAGCAGTTTTTTATTCTTTGCTGAACAATAGTATTCCATCACCATCATATATCACAATTTGTTTAGCCATTCCCCAATTGAGGTATACCCTTGCATTTTTCAATTTTTTGCCACCACAAAGAGTATGGCTATGGATATTTTTATGCAGAAATTTTCCTTATTCTCTCTTTGGGGTACGAACTTAATAGTAATATTCCTGAGTAAAAGGGTATGCATTCTTTTAAAGCCCTTTGGGCATAATTCCAAATTGCCTTCTAGATCAGTGGTTCCCAAACTTTTTTGGTCTACTGCTCCCTTTCCAGAAAAAAATATTACTTAGCGCCCCCTGTCACATGCTATCACCACTCCCTTACAGTTATTCACCATCCCCAAATGCACCTATGGTCATCACCGCCTTCTTGGATCACTACAGCACCCACCAGGGGGCGGTGGTGCCCACTTTGGGAATCACTGTTCTAGATGGTTGGATCAATTCACAACTCCACCAGTAGTGTATTAGTGTCCCAATTTTACCACATCCCCACCTTTTGCTTTTCCAGATGAATTTTGTTATCATTTTTTTCTAGTTCAGTAACAAATTCTTTTGTAGTTTTATTGGAATGACATTGAATAGGTAAAGTAACTTCTATAGAATTATCATTTTTATTATGTTGACTTGGCCTATTCATGAGTAATTAATATTTCTCCATTTGTTTAGATCTGTCTTTATTCATGTGAAAGTGTTTTGTAATTGTGTTTATATAGTCCCTGGATTTGTCTTGGCAGGTAGACTCCCAAACATTTTGTATTGTTTGCAATTATTTAAAGAAATTTCTTTATGTCTTCCTGCTAGACTTTGTTGGTAATATATATAGAAATGCTAATGATTTATATGGGCTTTTTTATATCCTCCAATCTTGCTAAAATCGTTAATTATTTCAACTAGTTTTTTAGTTGATTCTTTAGGATTCTCTAAGTATACCATCATATCATCTGCAAAGAGTGATAAAGCTGTTTCTCATTACTTATTTTTATTCCTTCAATTTCTTTTTCTTGCTTTATTGCTATTACTATCATTTCTAGTAAAATATTGAATAATCGTGGTGATAATGGTTATCCGATCAAGGATATCCTTGCTTCACCCCTGATCTTATTGGGAAGGCTTCTAGCTTATCCCCTTACATATTATGCTTTACTCTTGGTTTTAGATAGATACAACTTATCATCTTTTTTTTTTTTTAAACCCTTACCTTCTGTCTTGGTATTGGTTCCAAGGCAGAAGAGTGGTAAGGGTAGACAATGGGGGTCAAGTGACTTGCCCAGGGTCACACAGCTGGGAAGTGTCTGAGGACAGATTTGAACCTAGACCTCCCATGTCTAGTCCTGGCTCTCAATCCACTGAGCTACCCAGCTGCTCCCACAACTTATCATCTTGAGAAAAACTCGACTTATTTCTATGCTTTCTAGTGCTTTTAATAGGAATGGGTGTTGTATTTTGTCAAAAAAATTTTTTTGTATCTATTGCTATTATCATATGATTTTTTTATTATTCTTGTTGTTGATATGGTCGATTATGCTTATAGTTTTCCTAATAGTGAACCAGTTTTGCCTTCCTGGCATAAATCCCACCTAACTGTAGTGTATGATCTTTGTAATATATTGCTATAATCTCCTTGCTTTTCTTTTATTTAAAATTTTTGCATCAATATTCATTAGGGAAATTTCTTTCTAGTTTTCTTTTTCTCTTTTTGCTCTCCTTGGTTTAGCTATCAAAACCATGTTTGTGTCATAAAAGGAATTTGGTAGGACTCCTTCTTTACCTATCTTTTCAAATAGTTCCTATAATACTGGGGATTAATTGTTCTTTAAATATTTAGTAGAATTCAGCTATACAGAGGCAATCTCTGGATGTAACTCTCCTTGTGTGGAGGAAGAAACCTTCCAAGAAATACAAACTGTCCAATGGAAGAGTAAACTTGGAGTGTTAATGTGTCTGTTGAGGGGTGGCATGTGGAATTCCAGTGTTCTTTGTACTAGGAAATAATTTTAGCATCATACTCTGTCCATCTGGACATCATTAATATTGTCAGCCACTCCCTTCAATAGCCTTTAATGTCTAAATAATTACTCCCTGTGGCTATAATCCTACATGATGTCACTCCCCTCCTGATTTGCATTTCCTAGATAACAGACAGCTTGGGAATTATAGGAGGCTTTGCTTGCTATTATGAAAGCCTAACAGTTACTCCCCCCCATCACCCCCATCAGAGAAGTCCCCTCCTCTAAATCTGTCACCAAAATGTACACCCTTCCCCCACTCAATTACTGTTCTCCTTCTCCTCAGAGTGTACCACGCCTCATCTCTGGCTGTCTTCACAAAGCCAGATCACCAGAGAATAAGTGAAAATTCAACCAATCATCCAGATATTTGCATGCTTGGTGGTGGTGGTGGTGGAGGAGGAGGGGAGGGAAGTGGATAATAAGATTTAGAAGCTACAAGGGATTTTAAAGACCATCTACTCCAAACTTTTCTGTATATAAAGGAAGGACTGGAGACCCAGAGAATGGCTTGTCCTAGGTGATTCATATAGTAAACAATAGAAGCCCAGTCCACATTCTCTGACACTCCATTGTTCTTTGCACCGTACCACGCTATCTTTATCACATCACTAATGGGATTTTCTACTTTTCCTTTAGGTTACTCTGAAATAGAGATAACAGCATTCCTCAATCACATCACCCATTTTTCCCATTTTTGTTTTTCTTCTTTAACACATTCATTTCTCTTCTACTGAAGTTCTTCTCTTGGGCCTGTGCCCATCACTCCCAAGTAAAGTCCCTGACACGTCCCTCTTTCTACACAAGTAAGAGGCAGCATGGTAGGGAAGATAAATGCTGGACCTTGAGTTGGGAAAACCAGGTTTCCAATCTTGCTTCTAAGCAGCTGGATGATCATGGGCATCTCAGTAGCTTCATGGATAGAGGCAAGGCCTGGAATCAGGATGATTCATCTTTATGAGTTCAAATCTTGTCTCAGACACTTACTAGCTGTGTTTCCCTGGGCCATCACTTCACCCTGTTTGCCTCAGTTTCCTCATCTGTAAAATGAGCTGGAGAAGGAAATGGCAAAACCACTCCATTATCTTTACCACAAAAATCCCAAATGAGGTCGCAAACAGTTGGGGAGACTAAAATGACTAAACATAAAGTTGTATGATCATGGGCAAATCATTGGCTTTGAACCCCCTCAACTTCCTGATCTGTAAAATGGCAACCCTAATACCTATAGGTCCTCCTTTTACAAGATAATGATTATGAAGCTCAAATGAGGTCATATGTGTACAATGATTTG
Source organism: Gracilinanus agilis (assembly GCF_016433145.1). Lineage (NCBI taxonomy): Eukaryota > Metazoa > Chordata > Mammalia > Didelphimorphia > Didelphidae > Gracilinanus > Gracilinanus agilis. The sequence goes on from NC_058133.1 coordinate 467,375,438, forward strand.
CAATCATTAAATCTGAATAAGGTCATTTATTTTTATTTCTGTTCAAATTCCTTCACTTATATCTGACCCCTCCCTATCCATAAATGCTAATAATATCTGACATATAGATTACACTTTACTTTTGATCCGTATATACTTAGGGTTGGAGAAGAGCTTAGAAGTCACCTAGTCACATCCTTCATTTTACAGATAAGTAAATCTATGCCAAGAAAATTTGAGCAACTTGTCCAAGGTTAAATAATAGAGATGGGATTCAAACCCAAGGTCCTCTGAGTTCAAATCCAGTATTTTTTCTACTATATATTACTACCCTATGAGATAATTGATAGGATGAACTAGAGATAATCAATAAGATAGGCAGGGTATGTACTATTATGCCCACTTCAGTTCTGAGGATAACTGAGACTTCCAAAGCAATACAACTAGTAAGCAGAGGATCCAGGAATTGAAGCCATGTTTTCTGACTACAGTTTCAGATGACTTTTCCTTCAGTATACCATACTCCCCACTTTAAGAAGATCATTCATTTTAGGAATAGGACCCCTGAGTAATAGTTCAGAAATTGATAGAAAATGGAGAATGTTCTCTTTCTAAGAAATTTAATTTAATTTAGTTTCTCTCTCTCTGTCTCTGTCTCTGTCTCTGTCTCTCTGTCTCTGTCTCTCTCTCTGTCTCTCTCTCTCTCTCTGTCTCTCTCTCTCTCTCCTCTCAAAACTCACAATGTCTATTTTATTGTGATTACTTAATTTTCTTTTCTGCAACTACTTTTGGAGTGTGCCTATAACACACCAAACCTATAAGTCCAAAGTACATAATATAGTCAAGCACTTGGATATTTCTACACATCTGTATGGTTGGTCCCAAGTAACAACCACATCTGAACGATGGACTGAATTTCTTTTTTTTACCTTTCAATGAGATCGTTTTTTAGTTAATAGAATCCTTGGAGCTAGAATCTTGCCTGAAAAAATTGTATGTTAGAAATTCTTTCCTCTTAACACATGTGAAAATATCACTGCCAATCATTTTGTCATTTGAAGGATGAAGAAATCTGTCTCCACTCTATATAATGCAATAGCATAACTCCATGCCCCTGTTTTTTTCTTTTTCCCTGAAAGAGCAAATATTGTTATTGTTTAGTTATTTTTCAGTCATGTCCAACTTTTCAAGGCCCATTTTAGGGTTTTCTTGGCAAGGATAATAGAGTGGCTTACCATTTATCCTTTTCCAGTTCATTTTAAAGATGAAGAAACTGAGGCAAAGAAGGTTAAGAGATTAGTCCAAAGTCATGCAATTTAAAGATGTCTGAGGCCAAATTTGAACTCACAAAAATGAGCCTTCCTAACTCTAGTCCTAGGACTCTACCCACTCAGTTATAAATAGGAATGGACGGTTTATCCATTTTTTTATCCATCTTTTTTTTTGAGGAAGAAGGGAGAAATGATAAGTCCATTTTGATCCAAACACTTCTGGAAATTGACAAAGACTTTGTTATCATGGCTCTTTAAGGGCAGGGTCTTTTTATTCTTCTTGTATCCTCAACATTTAACACAGTTCATGACAAACAATGCTTAATAAATAATTATTGGCTGATGGAGGATGGTCATTCTCTATCTGGTTCCAGAATTCTTTAATTTTCTTGTTTCTACTTGGTACCATCAAAGCTTTTTTTTTTTTTAATTTTAATTGAAAATGGCAAATAATTGTTCTTGTCCATCCTTTTAGACAAAGTGTCCTTCATTATTCTATTTATATTATCCTCAGGCAACTAGGAATAACATTGGGCTGTCTCTCTTGGGTCTCCAGCAAAAGCAGTATCTCCAGAGGTGCTCCCAAGCAGGAGCACATTCTTTCTTATCAGCTATATTTGAAACCTGCAATCATGGTTGCTGATTTGTACATGACACTTTGAGGTTGGCGAACCCCTTTACCTACATTATTTCATCAAAGTTTCACAATTTTTATGAGACTTTATGAGATACTTCACTGAGGGTTATAGGACACGTGGATTCCACAGTCACTATTCACAAAGAAATTACTAACTAATTAAGAGATAAATAAGAGAAAAGTGATCACATAAAATAACCAGAGGATAGAACCTGACCATATTTACTCAGGGACTGCATTGTGTGGAATAGATCATTACTTTTTAAATGTGTTAAGAGGTCAAAGACAAAGAAATCAGAGTAGAGAATAGGAAGGTTCCTAGAAGAGATGAGACTATTATTCTTATTGTACATATAAGGAAACTGAGGCTCTAGAGAGAGTAAGAACCTAGCCTTCAGGTACATTACTACTAAGTCTCTTTGTTGGTCAGTCATATTGGTCAATTCATGACACCATTTGGAATTTTCTTGGCAGAGATATTGGAGAGGTTTGCCATTTCCTTCTCCAGCTCATTTTGCAGGTGAGGAAACAGAAGCAAATATGGTCAAGTGACTTGCCCAGGGTTATACAAATCAGATTTGAACTCAAGAAGCAGAGTCTTTTTTTTTTCCTGGGTAAAGATTTTATTAACCTTTTTTTCCAAACTTTAATTCTAGGCTTGTTCAGCATAGTTAAGCAGCAAAGAATGAATTGTGTATAAGCAATAACTGAAAAGAGGTGCAATGTCCATCAGGCTTCAAAATATTAGAGATCCAATTTTCTAAATCCTTAAACAAAAAGAAGAAAAGGAAAGGAAAAAAAAAAAGGAAAAAATCAGTCACGTGATATAAAATAGCAGTTCCACATAACTTTCAAGTTTTAACTTTCAGAAGTTGATGCTCAATTCAGTTTGCCCCGTTCTTAGAAGCCTCATCAAAATTCTCAACAAGATCTTGGACTTCATCATCATCATCTTCCCCAGTAGCAAGTGGTGCTTTTCCATCAGCAGGCTGTTTGGGCAGAGCCTCTGCCAGTCTTCTTAAGCTAGTCAAACTCTCAGCTCCAAGCTGGTTTAAGATGCCAGGGAGCATTTCTGTTAGCTGCTTTGTCTCAGCTTGGCCTGTAATTGTGAAAGTGTTTGCTGCCAATGATGCCTGAACTTTAGGATTGTTAAAGTAGACCCCTGTCTCCTGGTTGATAAACATATTCACCTCTACAATACCAGAGATATTGTTTACTCCTAGTTTTTGTTTGTTTGTTTGTTTGTTTGTTTTTAAGGAAAATTGAGGTTTCTTATCATCTGCTATAGCTGTTCTATGAACCATCTTCTTTCTCGGAGCATTTCCTTTCCCACCAATGTGCACTTGTGCCTGCAGTGTGGCAAGTTTCTCTTGGTTGATAATGGTTTCTTTCATCTTGCCAGAATGGAAACAGAGCTGAGCAGATGACTGAGAGTGTTACTCACGGGGTCACAGGTGGAAGAAGGCTGAATCTTTTTGACTCCAGGTTTGAGACAATCCACTTTGGATCAAGGAAGATTAAAACCCTTTTCTAAAACTTGACTCACTACAAGACTGACTCTGAAAATACATAAAATTGATTAGTTATTACTCTGATGCTGATATGGAAGAAGTGGGGGATACAGTGGCGGAAAGTTCTGAACATAGAGTCAAAAGAGATCTTGGGTTCAGATCCTCGCTCTGACAAATCTTTATCGTCAAATCACAATCTTGTTAAATTTCCGTTTTCTCTTCTAAAAAATAATACACGTACTATTTCCCCAGAGGGTGGTTGATAGGATCAAATGAAACAATGTATATAACATTTTTGATAAACCTTAAAGCACTATATACTTTTCAGATGTTGTTAACACAATCTCACAGAAAAGTCAATTGAGGTTGAGTACTAATTACTGTTTACTATAAGCTAAAACAATGTGACTCACATGGGTTGTGTCCATACTTGCCACCTGGTTGGGATGTTTTGACTTAAGTGAAAGATCAGGGCCTTTCAAGTTGTTTTTAAAAGCGAAATTCAATCAAACAACCATTTTGCTCCCTGTAATGCCCATCCATGGATAATGATTCCTTTTCTGTTTTCCATTGGGATGTGTGAAGATGCAGCCCTGGTCAATTCAGCCCAAAACAAACAAACAAGGGGGAAAAATTCAGTCAATTTAGTGGGAAAAAATATTCAGGGCAATGTGTTGTCTGGCGCCTTGTCGGCCTATACTAAGTGGCTCAGGGTCACAGAAGGGGTCATTAGGAGGGAGAGAGGCACTCCCTGCTGTCCTACCTCCTGTGGAAATTCATGACCCTCTGTATGGAAGCTGGTGCTACATCCCCCCAAAATGTTCTTGTCTTCTTGTCTTACTGTCCCTCTCCATAAGTCCATTGTGTTATTTGTGCACTGCTTCTAATGTTTACATTCATCTTTGAGTCAAAGAAAGAATCAGGAGTCACGACTCATGTTTTCAAACTCTTCTGTGAATCAATAGAATGCTCGGCTTTCTTTTCTCTCCATCATGTGGTCGCCTCTCCCCTCCCCCTCCTTTTCCCCCCTTCTTTCATTCCCATTCCCCCCCTCTCCCTCCCTCCCTCTACCTTCTCCCAGAGGAGGTGACAGACGGTCCTGTAATTTGGTTCCATTCGCTCGACTGGAGCAACACCTGCCCCCCTCCCTTGGGATGGGAGGGTCTCATCCCAAACCATACAAGAAGCCAAAGACAAATCTAAGCCCCAAATGCAAATACAAGAGGGGAGAGAAGCACAGGCACACATGTCCCAGTCTTCCACCCCCAACACACACACACACGTATACACACAAAGAGACTCTGGACACAAGTCAAGACAATTTAATAATTCTTGGCTAATCTGTATAGTCTATATAATAATAATAATAAAAAAGAAACCCCCTATTGCCCCTAAAAGTTTAGGTAGATGTCTCCAGTTTTCTTTCTTACTGGTTGTTACTGGGATTGATCTTCTCTTTGAGAAATAATATATCACAATCAAAGAAAACAATGCCTAATTTTGTGCTTATAATGGTATCAAAGCTGAGAAACGAAGCTAAGAGGCTTAAAGCCCAAGTTGGTAGAAATAGACAAACCTGTACTTATCAGGACTAGAAATAGGCCTCTGGTAATTATATATGAAAGGCATACTTCTTTTTGCCCCTCCCTCTCCCCACTGGGTATTTACTTTCCTTCTTCAAGTTCTCTGGTTACCACAAAAAGCTCCTGTATAAAATTCAATGATTTCTTTCCCCAAGTATATGGAATAATGCAAGGGGACCTAACCATTAAGCCTTTCTAACTATTTCCCAAAGCATGAGTGCTAGCAAGCTCAACCCAATGAATGACTCATTCTGAATCCTCACGAGGCTAGATAGAGAGCAATAATGTGTTTGTTGTCAACAGCTGAACCTTTCAAAGACTGGACTTAGAATGGGGCCCTATATTTATAGGGATCCATGTCTTACCTTTTAATGGTGCTGGAATGTCTGATGATGACCTTAGTGGACAATCCCAGAGGGCAGTGTGGTGTAGCAGAACAAGAACTTGTATTTGGAAGCAAAGAATCTGGGGTCAAATGCCAAGTTCCACCATCTACGATGAGTTTGATTTTGGATAAGTCAGCTAACTTTTCTGAGTCATAGTTTCCTTATCTGTAAAATGTTGGGATAGATTGGGCTAATTAACTTTTAAGGTTCTTTCCAGCTCTAAAACCTATGATCTTGAATTCTGATTCTCAGCTACATTAATTATTTCTCAGGAGTGGCATTTAAATGTAGATTCACAGAATGGGAGAGTAGAAGGAGAGACACTGGAGATGATCATAGTCATTATATTAAGAAAGCCTAGAGAAGAAAGGCAGGACTTGATCATAAATGTTATTTTAATATTTTTAATTATATCTTATGATAAACTTTTTCATAATCTTTTCTTTAAAAAATAATAAAAAAAAACATACTCCTTTTAATGATATATTACCGGGGCAGTTGGAGCTCAGGGGATAGAGAGCTAGGCTTGGAGATGAATTCAATGTTTGAACATGGGTTCAAATTTGACCACGCATTTCAGAGCAAGTTACTTTATTCCAGTTGCCTAACCCTCACCACTCTTCTGCCTCAAAACTGATATTTAATATCTATTCTAAGACAGAAGGTAAAGGTTATTTTTTTCTTTTTCTTTTTTAAATTTCCTTTTCTTTTTTGATTAATTATGATAAATTTTCCGTGGTTACCTGATTCATATTCTTTCCCTCCCCTCCTCCCACCACCCTCACATAGCCAATATGCAGTTCCACTGGGTTTTACATGTGTCATTGATCAAGACCTATTTCCATATTATTGATATTTGTACTAGGGTGATCATTTAGAGTCTACATCCCCAATCATATTCCCATCCACCCATGTGATCAAGCAGTTGTTTTTCTTCTGTGTTTCTGCTCCCACAGTTCTTTCTCTAGATGTGGATAGCATTCTTTCTCATAAGTCCCTCAGAAATGTTTTGGATCATTGCATTGCTGCTAGTGGAGAAGTCCATTATAATCAATTGTGCCACAGTGTATCCATCTCTGTGTATATGGTTCTCTTGGTTCTGCTCCTTTTGCTATGCATCAAGGTTTAACAAAAAAAAGGTATATCATTGTTTGACTTGACATTCCCACTCTAATTCTCATGGTTTCAAAACCATGTAGACAAGAAAACAATTGCTCTTAGAAAACTATTGATTGCTCTTTATGAGTAGAATAAGAATGTTATTATTGCTCAGTCATTTTTCAGTCATGTCCAACTCTTTATAATCCCACTTGGAGTTTTCTTGGCAAAGATATTAGAGTGGTTTACCATTTCCTTATCTAACACATTTTACAGATGAAGAAATTGAGGCAAACAGACTTAAGAAACTTGTCCAGGATCACATAGCTAGTAAGTGTCTGAGGCCAGATTTGAACTAAGAAAGAGGAGTCTTCCTGAGTCCAGACCCAACACTCTATCTACTGTGCCACCTCTGTGGCCAAGAGTGGTAGTGCCCAAATTCTATCCTTACTCCAAATATATGAAGGACATTTTCTACCCTCACATCTCTGATCTACAAGTCAGATAATTTGACTCATTGCTCTGATCACTCTGGATTCTAATTTGCCCAAATCTCACCTACTCCTCTGGGAGGACATTTTCAGTGTGCCTAATTAAAAATGGATGGAAGAAAATCTTTTCATTTGTTCCATCCCAATTTTTTTTACTTTATAGAAAGAATTTGATTGGCTATAGTCTCAATGAATCAGTCACTACCCAGACCCAATGCTACCCATGGGGCATCTAAAGGCAATGAAATGGACTTGATATTAAAGTCCATTTGGGTTAGACTTGCCAAGGGGTAGAAAGAAAGAGAAGCATGAAGTTGGGTAGGATGCATGGAAATCTTGTGTTTTTAAAGAGGTTAGGATACAGAAGAAGATTACGAATGTGAACTTTGTCTGATTGGAACAAGTAAGGAGCTCAGAGAGATGAATGTAGTTGGAGAAAGGATGTAAGTGGTCATGCACCAATTAGGAAAAGTGGGTTGGATCATGAAATTGCCTGAAAATCACATGTACATGTTAGAAATATATAAAGGTTGTGGTTACACATGTAAATATAAATTAGAAAGAAAACCCACACAAGGAGAGAAAGATGGAAAAAGGGACCAGTGAGGAGAAATGAATATACATTTTAAGGAAGTCAAAATCCAGATCTGTCTTGCCTAATCAGGATATCTGAGATCAGCTTATCACTAAATGTCAATGTGGGCAAAGAGACCAAAGAGCATGCACCACATTTTGAGAGAGAGTGTACATAGGTAGCCTTATCCTTTGTCAAGTGCCCCTAATTTCTTTTGGGGTCAAAAGAATGCCTGCCAAGATAATAATTCAAATATGTATAGATCTTGACAGTTAGTCAGTGACAAGCATTGATTAAGCACCTAAGAAATGGGAATACAAAGACAGAAACAAAAAGAAAAACCAGTCCCTGTTCTCAAGGAGCTCACTGTCTAATGGGAAGAGGTAAAATGCAAACAGCTATATACACATAAGTTATATAGAGAATAAATCAGAGTAACCACATAGGGAATGCACCAAGATTAAGGAAGACTGGCTGAGAAAGGCTCCTTGCAGAGATAAGACTCTAGTTGAGACTAGGGAAAAAAAGCCAAGGGAGATGAGGGGAAGAGTTCTAGATATGAGGGACAATCAGTGGAAATGCTCATTCAGGTGGAAATATGAAGTTCCTATTTGAGGAATAGCAAAAAGGCTAGAGTCTCTGGATTATTATAAAGCATCTCCTTCACAACAACACTGGTAGGGATACTACAGTAAAAGTACCCTTATCTCTATTTTATGGATGAGGAAATTGAGACAAATAAGCAGGTAAGTGATTTACCAATAGTCACACAGCTAATAACAGCCTGGGACAGGTCTTGAATAAAGGTCCTCTTTCTTTCCAAGATTTCTTTTAAGAGGTAGCTTTTATTTCTGCCCTTTCTTCTGTAGTCTCAGCTCATCAAGGAAACCTTCCCAGCCCACATTGATCTCTCCTCTAAACTACTAAAGCACTTAATAAGTACCAATCTGTGCCACACAATGTAGCCCCCTGAGGAAACATTGTCTTGTATCTTCTTCTGGTTATGTCAGATGGCCAGTTTCCTCTCCTCTGTTAGAATGCAAGTTCTTCAAAAGAAGCTATGGTATATAATTGTCTGGTATCCCCAGTAGAGTGTTTGGCATGGAGTGGGTATTCAATTCTTCATTGATCTTTACCTCTATAATCTTAGTCCAGGCTCTACTTGGCTCCTGACATCACTATGGCAACTGTCTCCGCCTTAGCCTCCTTGTTTTCAGCACCATTCACACATCAGATTCCCAGCAAAGTCCCATCCCTTTTGTGTCACAAATCCTTATAGAACCTTGAAGTCTCCTTAATGGTCCCAATGATCCTCCTCCAAAGAGTCTTATGTTCTTCTCCAAGCCCAACATTAGTGGGCCTAAATCAATCTCACTTTCTTCATCTCTTCCTGTCTACACGCTAGACTAGGCTGTTCATTTCTGGAAAACTTATTTCAAAGCTCCATTTAATCAACCCTCACTCTCATCTCCTGCAGTTTCCTTCTAATCCATGAATTCTTAACTTGCAATCTGTGAGGTTTGTTTGTTTGTTTTGTATTTTTTATTCAATATATTTATTCTCTTTCCTATTTTATTTTATGCACTGGAAAACATTCTAAGAAGCAGTTCATAAATTTTCCTGACTACCAAAGGAATCCATAATATATAAAGAGATTAAGAAGTCCTGCTGTAGGACATGGTCTCTGGCATGGCCAGCTAGAATCTACATTGTCATATACCTGTTTATTCTTCATTGTCTAGTTCAGTGATGGGCAAACTATGGCCTACAGGCCAGATGCAGCCCCCTGAAATGTTCTATCTGGCAAGGTGACATTATTCCTAATCTGACAAATAGGATACAATACAATGAAACTTCGAAAGAGTTGCCTTAGAAACAGACTGACAGATGAGCATTTCCTTTCCTTTGGCCCCCTCTTTAAAAAGTTTGCCCATCACTGGTCTAGTTAGTTTGGTTAGATATCAAGGAGAAGCCCAGTTCACCCGATGCATCCCATGTCATTACCAGTCATTTTTCTAAAAAATTAAAACCCTCACTTTCTATTTAGAATCAATATAGCATATTGGTTCCAAGGCAGAAGAGCAATAAGGACTAATCAATGGGGGTTAAGTGACTTGCTCAGGGTCACAAAGCTAAGAAGTGTGTGAAGCCAGATTTGAACCTAGGATCTCCCATCTATAGACCTGGCTCTCAAACCACATATCACCAGTCATCTTGACTTTTGTCTTGCCACTGATCTTCAATGACTGAAAGAGAATAAAACAGCTGATGACTTTGTGCATCTCTTCCTCGCTTAAATCCAATTCATGTACAAATCAAGATTTCATCCCATTGGTCCTCTTAAAAAAAAAAAGGATCAATAATAATGACTATGGGTGACTTGCCATTCCTGAACTTTAGTTCTTTTATCTGCAAAAAGGAATCTACTTCAAAGTAATAACAGGGAAAGGTCTTTGTAAACTTCAATGTATTATGTTAATATGAGTTGCCATTATTTTATTATTTTTCCAGTGCCCTGTTCCAGTCCCCATCAGCACTTTATATATTTAAAGCAGCTCCAAAAAATGCATCTTTCTTAAGTTGATCATTGACTGATCAGGAAAGAGGTGAACTTTCCTCAGCCAGTGAGTACAAAAATCACCTGGACATCCAACTCCATTCTATTCTATACAATTCATGAAACATTTAGCAAGTATTTCCTATTGGTGTCACCAGATCCTAAATGCTCCTACTCTTCCCTTATTACTTCCCAGAAATCCTTGCTGCCAAATTTTGCCTAATGTAATTATTTCCCATTATGAGTGTATGTATCCTTTCATGGTTTATTATTTACTCTAACAAATTAAATTAGACATTTATTAAGCACCCACTGTGTGCAAGGCACTACAAATAAGTCATAAATTTTAACAGTGAAGCCTCAAAGCAGATACCAATCTATCTATAACTTAGTAGATAAATCTCAGAGAAGCTTTCTGAGGCTCAGAGTTAAGCAAATGACTTGCAAATGTCTGAACAGCTAGTAGGTGTCTGAGGAGGGATTTACAGCCAAACGACCACAACTCCAAGATCCATCCACTATGTCCCAGAGTCTCCCAGGTAATGAGTTTAAAGAGATCAAAACCAAAATAGTCCCTCTCACAAAGAACTTACATTTTACTATTGGGAAATCCAGCAATTGCTCAAATAAGTTTGGGACAAGATAAAATACTTTAGGGGCAAAGAAAAAGGCAGTGATCTAGAAAACTTTGAAGAGCAATGTTCAATTGGGGGGAATGGGAGGTAAATGTTTCAAAGAAAGCTTCAATACCTAAACTGAGCCTTGGAAGAAGAAAATTGTAAGTTCCACTTTTTGGCAGATAGTCATTCTAGATTCCTTCAGCTATTAGTGCCTTTCCCTCTGAGATGAAATTAGACCTACTCTGAAAATGGCTTGTAGATACCTAGTTCTTTCATTTTTTCCTCTGGTATAATCTGAGTTCTTTGAGGGCAGGGGTTATAATTTTGACTTTCTTTGTACCCTCAGATATTAGCACTCTGCCTAGCACATAGTGGGCATTTAATAAATGATGGTTGTTTTAAGAAGTAGAAATGAAGAGAGAATGTGTTTCAGATGTAAGAGTGGGCATATGAACCATGAGAATGTATGAATGTAGGATAGCACGGAAAGAGATTGCAAATAATCCATTTTGATTGCAAAGAAATGTGAGAAAAGATGCAATGGAAAATGAGGCTGGAAAAGTAGCTTAGAACTGGTGTAGAAGACTTTAAAAACCAATGTAAGTTGTTTGTATTTTACTTTTAGACAGTGAGGAGGTATTGAAGGCTTTTGATCAAGGGACCAGTGATCTTAACTGTGCATTAGAAAGATTATGTTGACAGCTGGGTAAAGGATGGATTGGAGAATGAAATGATTGGAGACAGGGAGAAGAGTTAAGAGCCCATCACAATAGCCCAAAAGAGAGGGAATCTGGACCATCACTAGATTGATGGGTGTCTGAATGGAGAAAAAGGAACAGATGGAAGAGTTATTGTGGAGGTAAAATCTTTAGGACTTGGCAGATTGAAAGTGGTGAGTGAAAGAGAGGGAAGAGTTCAGATAAATGTAGCATTCTGAATATGGATGGCTAGGAGAGTGGTGCTGCCATTAACAGAAATTGAGAATTTCAAGGGACAGGTTGGGAAGAGAGATAATGAGTTTAGTTTTGAACGTGCTGAGTTTAAGGGTTGATTGGGACCTATGTAGGAGAAGAAAGATGTTCATTTTTGAGTAGATGGTTTTTGATGTTAGTATTGACCATTTTCACTATAAACTCCTAGGGGGCAGAGATCATGGTTGTCTGATTACCTCTTTAGACACCAAGTGGACAATCATGTGTGAATAGGATCCAGGCAATAGCAGGAGCTGCAAGGAAGTGTCCTGTACATAGGAGGTAACACTGGTCTTAGCAACAGTAGTAAGCTGACCCAAATTTACCCAGCTTCTGGGGAGATAAGACTGCTCTTGGCAAGTTACTGTACCAGAAAGGTAGTATAGCAGGAGATAAGGAGGGGCTAAAGGATGAATTTTGCCTCCTAATTAACATAGGGGATGGTCAACCTCAAACAGCTGTGGGACAGACCAATGGATGAATGATGGCTGCTAAATTCGGTTTAGGATGAGACTGAAGACAGGGAAGCAAATGTGACAGCTGATATGCTTGACCATTTCAATATGATACCTGAGCAAAACCTCCACCCATGGTTTATACCAGGAATGAGTCTGCCTATCTGCAAAGCAAAGGAGTCCAGTACCAATCATCTTCTTGGAAACGGTATCAGAGGTTATATCCTGGCATCATGGGAATTACTAATAGCCAGAATATGATTCTCCCTCTTTGTTACTGACCAAAGAAGGGACAAATCTAGGGTGGGTCAGAGGCTGAATTTACTATTTTCTTTTCCCAGGAGGGCAAAATGATAGGCCCCTCCTAATTTTAAGGAGAAAATCAGGCTTATTATTAGTGATGTGGCAAGGAATCTGTTTTTAGGCAGATGGGGAGTTGAGGGCTAGAAGCTGGTCTTAGATAAATTGACAGAAGGAGGCCCTTCAATGGTCTGTAGGAGCAGGAAGTAGATTTTATTTCCTGGACACAGGAACAAGGCTGCGTTTCCTGGCCCAAAGTAGATAACTGGACAGAATAATACAGAACTCAACTCTCCCCTTTGCATATGGGTGAACAGACTAACAAATATTCACTGGCATAGTCAGTACATGCTACTGTAAGATGGGAAGAATCATAGCCAGGAGTACAGCTGTGTGCCCAGGCCATTCTCCAAAGGCAGGCCAGAAGGAGGGACCTCTAGTCTTTTTGTCCAGAGCCACAACATATTTCTGATCACCTCCTGAATAGGAAGAGGATACTCAAGCTCAGTAATAGTATGTTGCATTTATTGGATACACGCAAATATCTGACATCTATATGTAGATACATATATTTCCAAATTGCTTTCATATGAAGACATGTGCACACAGAACAAGCACCAGGATATCTGCATGAAAAATGAACATTTTAGTCAATCCTCCAGATCATCTGCACATAAGAAATTCAATATCCAGATGACTGACTGAATTTTTTACTTTTTCATCCAGATGTTTGGCATTGTGTAGACTTTGCCATCAGCATGTCCGTGTCCCTTTCCAATGAAAACATGCTCTGTTTCAAGTCCTCCATGTGTTCTGTGCTTATAGCGGAGCAGCACAATCTGTGCCCATATGTTATCTATGGGTTTCATAAATAATACTTCACATTTCAAGGTTATTATCATTTTTTTCTTTTTGCTGACTAACATCAAGTTGTGAGTCTGAGCCCTGATTGGACTTGATTCTTACAAGAGAATAGTGGGACCCCTGTACTGTTGGCATGCTGTTGGCAGTGTGTGTGTGTGTGTGTGTGTGTGTGTGTGTGTGTGTGTAGATAGAGACACAGAGAAATAGAAATAGACACAGAGAGAGAAGCAGAAAGACACACAACAGAGCATATTTGTACATACACACATACATATATATATACTCACAGCAGAGGCAGAGTATAGATATACAAATATATATACACAGACACATATTCTCTCCATAAATATAAATGTATGTATATGCACAATACAGATATCTATATCTATATCTATAAGGGTATATCTTTCTTCCCCTCCATATGTGAGTATTATGGTCCATGACTGTATCAAATAAGCTATGTCTCTCTCTATATTGTATCTCATGTCAAGAAAGTAGATCAGATATTCTGTCACATAAACATTGATTCCTAAAGACCTTCTTACCCTTTCTGAAGAGTGGAATTCCATTAGGACATGTTATGCTCAGCTCCAGTACATTTCATGTTTTCAGACAGCATAGTTAAAAAATAGAAAATGAGTTGTATTTGATACCTTTATTTATATGCAAAACAGCGCACCATTCATGAGATATGAAAAACTCGTCAGATAGAAACCAGATTATATCTATTTTCACTACAAAATATTGCATTATATAAAGCAACAGAGACACAAAAAAACCCTGAAAAAGACTAAAATCTTTGGATAGCAGATGTGTTCTTTTCTTTTTTCTTGTCTCTAAAACGCGCTCCTTGTTTTAAGAGATTCACAGCAGAGAACATGAAACATATTCAGGTTATAGATTTTTTTTTTTTTGGTTGTCACAGAGGAAAGCAGTTCTGGATTTTTTTTTTTTAGGAAAATAACTCCATTTCCTAAAAACATCCCACACACATACATCACACACACAAAGAAGCTACTCTCCTTATAGAAACTGTTTGCAAAGTACTTTTTCCGACATAACTACAGAGAAGAATAACAACGAGTAATTCTTTTTAAAAAACTATAATAGTGAAGTGCTAGTGTTGTCGATCTCACACACACAAAAGAAAACTTTCAAGAACAAACATTTGAATATATAAAATATGTTTAGAAACAGGGAGGAGCGTTTGTCATACAAGTGCAATATAATTGGCGCAAAAAGAAGATCACTGGATAACCCCAACAAACACGTAAAAAGTTAGACAGAATTATTCCACAGGAAAAAGTGTAAACACTCGACTATAGAAATAAATTGGCACAAAGTATCCAAAGTAAAATTATCACCACTCTGAAAAATAAATGTCTTGGAAAAAAATAGTCTACTCCTTATAACATAAATAAAAAATAGTTCTTTTTTTTTTCTAACTGCACCCATGGGTCACATGTTTAAGGTCATAAGTAGATGTTTTTGGATATGTAAAGGGGCACTTAGCCTGAAAAAGCAATTTGATATTAAATTATCCACTTAAATATGGATTTTTCTCTTTCTATATTTGTATCTTGCAGCTAAGAGCTTACCAAGTTCAAATATTCTCACAATGTGTTTATTTCCTCCTGGTTCTCTTTTTAACCTTGCAAAATATTCAACTTTCTGTTTTGTTTTGTTTTGTTTGTTTTTGTCTGCCAGTCTTCTACATCACTGTCCTCTTGTCACTACAATAAGGAAAGGTTTCCTTCCCATCCTAGTGGGCTTTTAATCTCCACAGTGGCAGAGGTTTTTATTTTTTCCTAAATGTTGGGTGATTTCTTTTCAGTGAGAAAAATTCCCAGTAGCCTAAGACATCCTTTTGCCTTCATCCTTGAAAAGAGAAAAGGAAAGATGGGGTGGCCCATCAGGGTGAAAGAATGCAAGCCCTCAAGTTAGCTCAAGCTGACCCATGCAAAGGGAAAGTAATAGATAATCAGAAGAGGGGGGGACCTGGAAGTAGCTATCTCAGCTGGGGTTCATGAGGTACTCCTGGACTGGAAAAAAAAAAAAAAAACAACAACCGCCACCAAAAAAAAAAAAAAAAAAAAAAAAAAAAAAAAAAACCTTTTGCATCCCCGCAATCGCAATCGCAATGCTCCCCTTTTCCCTCCCACCCCATCGAGGTCAGAAGGGATGGCCCCCCACCTTTCCCTTCTCCCTAGGCAGAATATTTTCCCAGCTTCTCCCCTTTTCAAAGTCATTTTTGGGCAGCGGCAGCAGCAACATTGCGTCCTCCTCCTGCAACCCCAATACCACTGTTCCGGCCCCGGCCGCCTCAGTCTGTCCGGACCTCGGGGACAGACGAGCCGGCTGCCCCCGGCCTCCAGTCCCTACACGTCTAACACATGGTTGAGATAAGAGATGTAGCAGATGGCCAGGCGCAGAATCTCGATCTTGGAGAGCTTTTTGTCCGGAGGCAGGGTGGGCAGCAGTTTCCTGAGCTCGGCGAAGGCCAGGTTGAAGGCCTCCACTCGGATGCGCTCCCGGGTGGCGTGGGCCGAGCGGTACTTAGCGGTGGCCCGCCGGCGGCGGCGCTTCTCCTCGCGGCTCAGCTGCTGCGGGTGCGGATAGAGCGCGGCTCGGCTGCCGCCCTTGCCATCAGCCTCGCTCTCTTCTACTGGCTCCAGGTCCGACACGCTGCCCAGCACCTTAGCGTCCGGGCCGCCCAGGGACTCGGGGTCGGAAGGTGCAGAGCTGGGGTGGTCGGAGTCGGCAGCTTGGTCGGGACTGAGCATCATTTTGGAAGCTGGGGGTGGGGTTAAAACAACAACAAAAAGAAATCAATCCCTCTTTTTCATAGGGAGGGGGGCGCGCCCTAGGGACATCCCAGCCCATGCGTGCACACGTACCCTCTCTCGGACGGGTCAGCGACCCTTCTCCCCAACCCCCTACACCTCCGCTTCCAGGGGCTGGGGAGAGACCGTAGTCACTGACCCTAGTCGAGGGAGACGGAAACAGGTACTGGGCCCTGGGGAGAGAGACACCGAGGGAGGGGAAAGGGAGCCGAGAAAAAAAGAGGGAGCGCTTAGAGGACAAAGCTGATCAGGGGCGGGAGGCTGAAGCCGCCTGGCACAAGAGGCGACCCACTTCTTTGAAGGCCGCCCTCCCCCCAAACCAGCGAGCCATTCGGCGGAGGAGCAAGTGGAGCTCTCTGGGCTGGGGAGAGACCCTGGTGGCAGCTTCCCACAGGCCGCAGCTCCAACTCCAGAGAGGAGCCCAAGATCCCAGCCCCTTGAGGCAAGCTTAGGAGAGGTGGGAGTAGGAAGGAATCAGTGAGGAGCCCCGGACACACGGGGCTGCACACCCGACTCTGGACAGGATTTTTGTTCTAGGACCGCAAAACTGTCGACTCTTTAAGTCTCAGGTTCTGTCTGTCTGTCTGGCTGGCTGGCTGGCTGCTTGCCTGCCTGTCTTTCTGTTTGTGTCTGCCTGTCTCTATCTCAGTTTCTAAGAGTCTGTCAGTTCTATCAGTGACTCTTTCACAATCTCCATCTCTCTCTTCTTCCTCCCTCCCTCCCCACTTTTTTTTATCTCTCCCTCTTTTTCCCACTCCCAATTAACACAAAGAATGATTAGGGACAACAAACCAATCCATACGGAGGAGTAACTGGGCCCAGCCCCCACATGTGCCTGGCACACACACCTCGAGGCCTCGCTCGCCTCGCTTGCCCGCTCCAGCGCACCGAGCCCCGTGCCCAAGAAAGGCTCTGCCTAGAGCATCCGCTAAGATCCCGGCCGACCTCCCTTCCTAACAGGAAAGGACTTCCATAAAGATGCCAAGTGCCCCACGGAGCCTAGGCAAGGGGAGGGAAAGAGGAAAGAGACCAAGTGTGAGGCTGGCCAGGCCTAGCTAAGGGAACTAGGACTCAGGGAAACGCACTGGGCTGGGCTGGGCTGGGCTAGACTGGGCTGGGCTGTGGTGCTGGAGGGTGGGAGCGAGTGGGAAAGGGAGGGGCCGCTGCCATTCTTGGCTCCAGGATTTGGAGAATGGGCTCTGAGGGGCGGTGGGTGTGAGAGCAGTGATTCCCCCACCCCAAATCACCGCCCTCTCCCAGCTCCGAAATAATAAGTAAATAAATTAATAAATAAACGCGGAGGCGCCTTTCAAAAGAAAATTGACTCGTAGCTCCTTGCAGCCTCACAGAGCACCATCTGTCATGCAGACAGCAATACAAATTCAGGAACTTATAGAGACATGCCTGCCTGTAATAAAACAATGCGCCCAGCGGTTCGAGAATAACCTTGGAGAGGAGATGTGGTGGTCTGCAGCCAGGGGGTGCCTGTGGCGGTGGAAGATATGTAGGAACAGAGTGGCGTGGGGAGCTGGGGGTGTAAAGAACCTGGGAGAGAGGGAAGGAGGACTTCTAGCCCTTCATACAGAAAATGTGATCTCCGAGTCATCATCTCAGGGTTAAGTTTCGGATATCCCACGGCCCCAGGGTGCTTGGAGCAGATCTAAGGGTTCGAAAAGAGGCCCGGGCTAAGAATCCGAAGTCCGCACTCCTTCCCAAAACACGAAAACACTGGGGAAAGACTCAAATTCGGGTCCGCCTTTGGAATTCCAGCTTCTTCACCTTAGAGCCACATTCAAGGAAAGACTCCTGAGCCCACCGACAATTCATAGCCCTCCTGCCCACCACCCACCCCTTTTTTCCACTCTTTCGTCGGTTTAAAGAAATGAACCGCTGAGCGCAGAAATCCACCTGCTAGTGTTTCCATCCCAGTGAGGAGAGAGCGCCTAGGAAATCATAATCCTCTAAACCCTGAATGCGAGAGCCTATTGCCCCGGGAGTCCAGGCTCATTTCCGAGGTAACCTGGGCGCTCTTTTCCACAAAACAAAAGCGAGAAAGAGCATTTTGGGTACCATTCCGGACGCTGTACTCTCGGTATCAATTTGGTCGTTTAATACCTTTTAAATATTTTTTTTCTTTATGTAGTTTTTCCTTCCTCTGAAGAGAGCTTAGCCTTCAGAGGCACCATTCAAAAGCAAAAAGAAAAACAACCAAAAAAGAGAGAGAAACAAGGCTTTCGAGGTGACAGCCTCTTTCCCAATGAATTAAAAGGCCGGTTGTGTTTAGAACTCTTCTCCCACAGACTTAAACAAGCCCCTAGCTCTTGGAAAACCCAGAGAAGATAATCCACAGCTGTAGTTTGGGTACAAAGTTGATAGTTTGCCCTCGAACAGCGTGTTAGATTCCCTTCTATCCCCCCCCCACCCCCAAACAGCTTTTGCTGCAGACATTTCTTTTTCTTGGAAAGTAACTGAAATGACATCTTTAAATATGTTTGTCTTTTCCCAACAGTGCAAACTCAATTAGTTTCAAAGTATTAAAGAAGTGATGGGATGAATGAAACTTACCTTGGAAAAAAACCTTCTCAAAGATCCTGTCTCAGATCTTTTAGAATGAAAATTCCAGGGAAGAGGAAAGGCGTAGGGGGTAGAATCTCCAACTCGGAAAGGGGGGAGGGGATTAAAAGCAACAAATTATGATTATATTCAAAAATTAAAACGAAATTGTCATCTCTCTGTTGGCCACGGTGATGGAAGAAAAATCTTCACGGTTTGGAATAGGAATGACTGTTCTCTTGGAGGATATATTAAAAATACATTTTCTCTCTTTTAAAAATATATATAGAAAATAATTCGTTGGCTGGTTTTCGATTTTCACATGATTTGTTGAAAAGTCTTGTGCTTTTTCCCCTTCTCAGCTTCCAGGTCTCTATAAATAACAAAAGAGATGCAGAAATAAACACCATCAAAGCAAAAGACTGATTTCTAATCGCCAACAGATCAATAAGAATGATGGTTAGGATAAGATTTCTCTCCTGTTGTACTCCTTGCCTTCCCTTAATAAATCTTAGGGGAAAAACTGATAAATGCTGGTCAGAGATGCGATCTTGCCAGAAGTGAGGATTTTTACCCCCCTCGATAAGGCTTTGTTCCGCCGGTGTCTCTCCTGTTCCCAGAAACACAATACTGTAACTCGGGAATAATGTTCCCTTTTTCTTCGGCCTCTTTTATTTATATGTATAAATAGAAATATATTTTTTAAATCCTTCAAGGCTTGGCTACATCACATCTCCCTCCCCCCCACATCCCTTCCACCCCAGAATCCCTTTTCTTTACCTTGTAATAAAAATATAGTCAGTGGCTTGAAGATGCTGGGATGATGAAAAGTGAAAGTCTCCCGCTAGTCACAGTGACAGTGAAGAGGAGAAAGACTGGAGAGAGGTGGTAGAGCAGAGGAAAAAAAAAAAAAAAAACAGCAGAGATCCGTGTGTGGCTTCTTGGCTCTCCTGGTACCAATTGATTCAGCCTAGAGATGGTGTAAGAGATAAAGGCTTAAGAAGGAGGATGGAATTTTTTCCCTAAATTGATATTTAATGGGAAATCCTATTGGACAGAAACCTGGACATGAGTCACTTAATTGGACTTGACATCTGTCACAGTGTGGGAGTTTTCACAGCCCAAATATTTTCAGCAGATCAGATTCCCATTGAATCTGTGCCACAAAATATACCAGTTGAAAACAGTCCGTGACATAAACCTTAGCCTCTACGCAGAGTCTACAGATATCATAAGAATATTTATCTTTTGCATGATGAGTGATGCAGTCTTTAGGTGCAAATAAACAACATATTGGTTATGGAAAAACTCTTCTGACATATTGTAAACAGCA
Organism: Gracilinanus agilis; assembly: GCF_016433145.1. Lineage (NCBI taxonomy): Eukaryota > Metazoa > Chordata > Mammalia > Didelphimorphia > Didelphidae > Gracilinanus > Gracilinanus agilis. The sequence continues at coordinate 467,395,464 of NC_058133.1, forward strand.
ACAACAACAACAACATAGGATTGCTGCTTTTTAAAAATTTGATGGAAAATGACAAGCTTGTGTGCCTGAGAAATATTTATATATATATATATATATATATATATATATATTACACAATCTTATTCCTTAAATTATATTTATGTGAACATATGTATATCTTAATATTTTCAAGAATGTATGTATGTTTTAAAATAAGAAATAAATATGTGTATATTCATTAAGTACCATGCATTAGATTAACATTTATTCAACAATGCTCACTTTATACTCATTGAAATGTATTTCAATAGGAAGTATGCCTCTAAATCTCTTCTTCAGATAAGCAATTATTGTGTCAATTTTCAGAGTTGAGTAGATATCAAAATATTTATTTGAAAGTGTTCAATTGTCATATAAGTTCTTCATAGATGGAAAGATTGATGGTCTATGGTAGAGTTAGGATCAGAATTCAGTTATACTCTTTTTTAATGACCACTAGATGAGAACATGCTGCCTTTCTGTGTATGTTTGTTTACCCGTTCATTCGCTCATTTATTCAAGTTAAAATATGGCATGGCACATGTGCTGATGATCCAACTTCCTTCTCCCCTATTTTAGCAGGCAGGTGCCTTCATTTCGGTGGAACATATAGTGCTAAGATGTTGTAAACATGAACAAATCGGCAGTATCTACGAATGCCTACATAACCTGGTGAACCTGAATTTGCATATGCCTTTCAATAAAGGGGAAAATCTAATTCAGTCTTTTTAGTGGTTTTGATTCTTTTTTTAATGATGTTAACAATCATTTGATTAACTATATGTGATCTAATTACAATATGGGACATTTTATGTTTTGTTTTTGTTTTTTAAATCATGAATCTAATTCTCTCTTCCATCCCCAGGGAAGTTTGTAGAGGAGGAGCCACCTTCATAGTTTTTTGTTTTTTACTCTATTTGTCTCATGAATAAGCTATTACTTGAAGGGGGTGGGGCATGTGACTAGCTGCCTGCTGGGAACTACCCTTTGGGGCTTCGCAGAGTTGTAGGGCTTTTCCTTTGCATACCTTTTTTTATTCTTAGAGAAACATTGGAGAAGACAGATTAAGAATTTCCTTCCCTTCCCCACCCCACCAGCTTTTCTAGCTTTCCAGGACATCACTTCAGCTCTGACTTCACTTCCTTACCCATCCAATCTTGGCTCCGTATTTAATCGACTTGATATTACATTGTTGTACTCTCTGGAATTATAGGAGAATGACATGAGGTGGTAAGGATCTTAGAGATCATCTGGTTCAACTCATTTTATGGATGAGGAAACTGAGGTCTAAAGAAGGTTAATGATTTACATATGGTCACAAATGTAATAAGTAGAAGAGTTAGTCTTCAAACTCAGGTCATCTGATTTTAGATCCAACACACTTTCTATTGTACCAACCTGCTCTCTGTCTCTGTCTCTGTCTCTGTCTCTCTCTCTGTCTCTCTGTGTCTCTCTCTCTCTCTCTCTCTCTCTCTCTCTGTCTGTCTGTCTGTCTCTCTCTCTGTCTCTCTCTCTTTCTGCCTCTCTCTCTCTCCATATACACATAGATATAGACATCATCTATCTTGATAGATAGATGGATGGATAGATAGACAGATCATTTCTCTTAGGTAACTCTTATCTAACCTATGACTAAACAGGAAGTCATAAAATTATTCTAATTGGTCCATGATAAATTTATGATATCTAATCTCAAATGGGTTCTTCTGGAAACACAAGCAATCTTCCTCTCCTCCTCTAACTGATTTTCTATCATACTACTCACAGAGGCTCTTTCCAACTTTTTCTTCTCTCCTCAGCTTCCTATCTTCACACCACACACTCTTACTTTCTTAGCAGTGGACCTCATCTTATATTTTACTAAGAAAACAGGGGTCATTTTTCTTGAGTCTCCTCTTCTCTTCTACCATTCCACAATTTAAAACTCTTTGACATCATCTCTCATTCTCTCCTTTATTCATGTCTCTGATGAAAGAATAATGGCTAATAAAAATAGCTAGTATCTATGTAGTGCTCTACAATTTTCAAGGTCTTTTACAATTATTTCATTTTATCCTCACAACAATCCTCAGAAATAGCGGTTACTATTATAACTCCCTTAGTAGCAGAGAAAACTGAGGCAAATAGAGGGAAAGTAATTTACCCAGAGCCACCCAATCATTAAATGTCTGAAGTTGAATATAAGCTCAGGTCTTCTGATACCCAGGTGCCTCCTCTCTCCAAGACCTGTACTTGTACCTTTGAGCCTATACTCTCTTCTCTCCCCTAGAAAGTTTTCTCTATAATCACATCCACCCTAATCTTTGTTATCTTCTTATCTATTTGTTACTTCCCTGTTGCCTACAGGTATGCCAGACCCCTCAATCATCATTTTAAAAAATCCTTCAGTTGGCTTTGTCATCTCCTAAAGCTATGCTTCTATAGTTCTCCTTTCTTTCTTAACCAAACTCTAAGAAAAATCTGTCTATGGCCAAGACAAAACCAAGACTATATGAACACTATAAATACAATAAAGTTAGATCTAAATATCTGGAGAAATATGCATTGTTTATGGGTAAGTTGAATCAACATAATAAAAATGAAAAGGTTTTCTAAGTTAATTCAGTGCCATAAACATCAAACTACTAAAGAATTATTTTATAGAGGTTGAAAAAATCATGATAAATTTCATCTGAAAGAATGAAAGTTCAAGAATATCAAAAGAATCATTGGAAAAAATGTGAAAGATGGCTCAGCAGTACCAGTTTTCAACTATAATACAAAATAGTAATATTCAAAACAATCTAGCACTGTCTAAGAAATAGAATGGTGGGCCTGTGGAATAAAATAGGTATGCAATACACAGTAGTAAATGACCTTCATAATCTAGTGTTCGATAAACCCCTAGATCCAAAATTTCAGTATAAAAACTCACCATCAGACAAAAATGTCTGAGAAAATTGAAAAGCAATTTGAAAAAAAATGGCATAGACCAACCTCTCACATTGTGTGCCAAGATAAGATCAAAATAGGTAAGCAATTTAGACATAAAGAATGTTATCATAAGTAAATTAGAAGAAAATGAAACATTTTATTTGTCAAAACTAGGATGAGGGAAGAGTTTATGATGAAACAAGGGAGAGGATTAGAGAAAGTAAAATGGATAATTCTGATTCCATGAAATTTAAAAGCTTTTGCACAAACAAACCTAATACAGCCAAAATTAGAAGGAAAATGAGGAGCTGGAAAAAATAAAATTTTATATCAAGTTTCTCTAATAAAGGTCTCATTTTCTCAAATGCATAAGGAATTGAAACAAATTTATAAATGTTAACATTCATTACCCAGTTAATAAATGGTCAAAGGATATGAACAAGCTATTTTTGGAAGAAAAAAATCAAAGCAGTCGTTTATTCATATGAAAAAGTATTCCAAATCATTCTTGATTAGAGAAATGCAAAGTAAAGCAATACTAAGATACCATCTCACACCTTTCAGATGGGCTATCATAACAGAAAAAGACGACAGTTGCTGGAAGGGATGCATAAAAACAGGGACACTCATGTGCTATTGGTAAAGTTGTGAACTCATCCAACCACCATTCTGCAGAATAATTTGGAACTATGCCCAAAGAGCTACAAAATTGTGCAAACCCTTTGATCCAACAATATGACTACTATAATCCAAAGAAATAAAAGAAAAGGGAAAAGGACCTATTTGTCAAAATTATGCAAAAATATTTATAACAGCTCTTTTTGTGGAAGCAAAGAATTGGAAATTGAGAAGATACTCATCAACTGGGAAATGGCTGAACAAACTGTGGTATATGATTGTGACAGAATAATATAAGAAATGATGAACAGAAAGGTTTCAGAAAACTCTGGGTAATCTTAGATGAATTGATACAAAATAAAGAGAGCAGAACCAGGAGAACATTTCCAACAGTATAAACACACAGCAATACATAGTAGCAACAATATTGTAATGATGATCATCTGTGAAAGACTTGGCTACTCTGATCGAAACAATAATATAAAACAGTTCCAAAGGACCCTTAATGAAAAATGCTATGCCCTTTCAGAGTGAGAAATAATGAATTCTAAGTGCAGATTGAAGCATAACTTTTTTCACTTTATTTTTCTTGAGGGTTTGTGGGGAACGATTAAGAGGGAAGGAGAGAATTTGGAACTCAAATTTTAACAAATGAACACTAAATTTCTTAATGTAATTGGGAAATATTTAACAATAAATAAAATTTTAAAATAACAAAAATACCTTTTAAAAATCTGTCTGTGCTCATTGCTTTTACTTACTCTTTTCTCACATCTTAAACCATTTCACTCTGGCATATAACCTCATTACTCAACTGAAATTGTTCTTTCCAAAGTTACCAATCATATCCTCTTTGCAAATTCCAATATTCTTTGCTCAATCCTCATCCTTTTTGACCTCTATAGTATTTGCCACTGTTGACCACATTGTTCCTCTTATAACTCTCTACTTTATAGGATTTCCTTAGACTGTTCAAGTTCTTCTCCTGCCTCTCCTCTTCATTCTCCTTAAAGAATACATTCCATGTCAAACTCCCTAATTCTTATTGTATCCTGAGGTTCTTTCCTGGATTATCTTTTCTTCCTCCTCTTCATACTCTCTCAGTGATTTATTCTGATCTCAGATACACATTTATCAGCTCTATGCAAAAGATTTTCAGATCCAGTGATGTCCTGGCAAATGGTTAAAAACAGGTTCTCTTCCACTCCCAAATATACTTAGGACACAATTTAAAATTTTATCTGCATTCTTAACATTTTCTCCATCACCCTAAGTCTAAACAATCAACAACACAATAAACCAGATTTTAAATTGTAGCATTTATAGACTTGTGAGATGTAAATGTTCACAATGAAAATTTAACAATGGGCTCTTTTGAGCCAAGTTAAGTTGGTGCCAGCAGATTCTTAACCCAGATCTTTATGTCCAAACCTATAGTCTCTCCTGATCTCCAGTTCTGCGTCATCATTTGGTTTATTAGACATTTTGACTTGAATATATAGTAAGTATTCCATCCTCAATATGTTGGCAACAGAATCCATTATCTTTCCATTATTAATATCCCCTTCCTAATTTTACTGTTTCTGTCATCCTTAGTACCATCATCCTTCTAGTGAACTAGGAAGCATCTTAGGTGACTTAGTCACTCCTTCATTATCTCTTCCCCTATATAGTCAACCAATTGCCAATTTTACCTGCATAACATTTCTTGCAGGTGTCTCCTCTCCATTGAAATAGCCATCGGTTCTAGTTTGAGACCTCAACAAGTCTGGCCTGGACCATTGCAAATAGCCTCTTAATAGATCTCTCTGCCTCAAGTCTCTCCATTTTTCCCATCATCCTCCACATAGCTGCTCACATGATAACCTAAAAGCACAGGTTTGACCATGTCATTCCTCTCTTCAAGAATCTCTTGGCTCCTCATGGCTTCTAGAATCAAATGCAGATATTTCTTTTAAAAAATATTTGGAGGGTGGAGCCATGATGGAAGAAAAGGTACACAGACACACTTGATTTATACTAAATTACCCTCCCCAAAACTATGACATAATGCCCCCAAACAAATTTTGGAGCAGTACAACCCACAAAAAGATGGGGTAAAATTATTTTTCAGCCCAAAACAATTTAGAAGGGCAGCACAAAAGATCTATTGCACCAGGGTAGATTTGGAGTACAAAGCAGCATACCAAAATAAGCCCCACCTTGGCAACAGGCATTGGAGATGGTTTAATCAACAGCAAAGGCTTTCTGGGCTCTTAAGGTGATCAGGGAAAAAGGAAAAGAACCTATGTGTTCTAAAATATTTGTAGCAACTCTCTTTGTGGTGGCAAAGAACTGGAAATTGAAGGAATGCCCACCAATGGGTAACGGCTAAACAAACTGTGGCATATGCAAAAATTTTAAAACATGTAAGGACTTACATGAAGCTATGAAGAGTGAAATGAACAGAACTAAAAAGACATTATATACAGCAATAGAAATATTATTTGGAAAATGACTCATGTATATCCACCACCAGAGAAACAACTAATAAATAGAAATAAATAAGATATTTTTGGTATATGTACATATACATATGTATGTATATATATATATCTTTTGTCAAATGATGTCTTCTCTAATGGGGGAGGGGAGGAAGGAAAGGAGTTACTTGGGTGTTTTAATGTAACGAATAAACAAATAAATTTAAATAAAAGAGAGAGAGAATCATTGGTACCCAATGTCTTTGTCAAGAATCACTGAAGCAATAGTAGAAACATACGACTATAAACAGGTATCTCCAAATCAATCCAGACAAATTCATTGATTTTCTATCTCACTCCTAATAAAACATACAAATGGAATCTGGCTATAGGTAGCTGCTTCATAACCAGACTCAATGGAAAATTGGTTGGATCTACTAATTGTTGTTCATGAAATCTTCCATGAAATTGGGAAAAGAGTTATATTTATGGGTTCCAGGTGGCCAAATTTACCATGGTAAATCAGATTACATCCTTTGTTTGGTATGATTCTCCCAGAATTGGGGTGGACCCAAAATATTCTTCAAAGCAGGTAGGTGGTGCCATGGTGCAAAGAGTACTGGACATGGACTCAGTAAGACCTAAGTTCAAATCTAGGCACAAGTACTTATACTAGCTGTTTAACCCTGGGCAAGTTATCTCCATCTGTCTCAGTTTCCTCCACTTAAAATGGGAATAATAACATCTTGTTGCATTGATAAAATGAGATAAAATTTATAAAGTCCTTTGTAAAACTTAAGGTTCCATATTAGTACTAACAATCATTATTATTAATAATTACAATGAACAATAAAACACCCTGCATAACTGTAGGTATACAAACATATCTATATACCTGTATATACATATGCATATGTGTATACATGTATGTATTTATGTGTGTATAAACCATGTTGTGCACGTGAAGATATACCCTCATGTGAGTACACAAATAAAAGCACAAAGATTCATGGAAATAAATTGGCACACTTGGAGTGTTTAAAAATTCTCAGACAGGCACAAAGATGAAAGAACTGATACATTCTCTTTGTCGGGGAGTAAAAGAAGATTGGAACCATGATTTCTTTCATATAGGGACCCTTCAGTATGAGAACTCCCTCTTTTAAATGATTTTGGTAACTTGTCTTTAACTTACTATCTTAGAATTGCCTGGGATCTTCGAAAGGATAAGTAACATCCATGTATGCAGAAGCAGAGACAAGCCATGAACCTAATTTTTCATCCCCTCTATTCACTAAATCATGTTTCCTCTCACATGTTGATAGATATACTATCATGAAAACACATACATTGTCACAGATTTACTCAGGAAAAAAAACAAAACAAAAAGAAGTATACACTAAATTTAGACCAGACAAGAAACAATTCTGTTAGAAACACAAGGTGAGCAGAAACAAGTACTCAATACAAATAATAAATGATTATTTTTAGATCCTACTATGTTCCAGGCACTATACAAAGGGCAAAAGAAAATCCCTTTTCCTATGGAGCTCATATTTGTCATTAATAGGGGAGACAATTACTGCATCGCTGGTGGAGTTGTGAATTGATCCAACCATTCTGGATGGCAATTTGTAACGATGCACAAAGGGCTTTAAAAGACTGTCTGCCTTTTGATCCAGCCATACCACTGCTGGGTTTATACCCCAAAGAGATAATAAGGAAAAAGACTTGTACAAAAATATTTGTAGCTGCACTCTTTGTAGTGAAAAAAAAAATGGAAAATGAGGGGATGCCCTTCAATTGGGGAATGGCTAAACAAATTGTGGTATCTGTTGGCGATGGAATACTATTGTGCTATAAGGAATAATGAACTGGAGGAATTCCATGTGACCTGGAATGACCTCCAGGAATTGATGCAGAGTGAAAGGAGCAGAACTAGGAGAACATTATACACAGAGATAGATACACTGTGGTACAATCAAATGTAATAGACTTCTCTGCTAGCAGCAATGCAATGATCCAGGACAATTCGGAGGGACTTATGAGAAAGAACGTTATCCACATTCAGAGAAAGAACTGTGGGAGCAGAAACACAGAAGGAAAACAACTGCATGAACACATGGTTCGATGAGCCTATGTTTGGGGATTTAGACTCTAAACCAGGGGTCAGCAATGCATGGCTCTCGAACCATATCTGGCTCTTTTGAAGGCCAGATATGGCTCTTTCTGCAAGAGCCATAAAGTCAATTTTTTTTCAGGCACTGTTACAGGAGCCGCACTGTGAGCACTGTACGGCTCTCATAAAATTACATTTTAAAAAATGTGGTGTTTATGGCTCTCATGGCCAAAAAGGTTGCCGACCCCTGTTCTAAATGATCACCCTAGTACAATTATCAATAATATGGAAATAGGTCTTGATCGATGATACATGTAAAACCCAGTGGAATTGTGTATCAGCTATGGGAAGGGTGGGTTGGAGAGGAGAGAAAGAACATGGATCATGTAACTATGGGAAAATATTCAAAATTAATTAATTAAATATAATTTTTCAATTCAAAAAATTAATAGGGTAGACAAATGCAAGTGACAATGTACATATAAGATACATACAGGATAAATTGGAGGCAATAAACAAAGAGTTAGCACAAGCATCAAGGAGGATCAGGAAAGTTTTCTTTTAGAAGATAGGATTTTAGCTAGGATTGCAAGGAAGCCAGGGAAGAAAGGAAATGAAGATGAAGAGGGAGAGGATTCGAGGCATGTGAGATAGTCAGTGAAAATGCCCCAAAGAAGAGTATCTTATGTGAGGAACAGTAAGAAGGCCAGCATGACTGAATTGAAGAGTACACTATAAAAGGAGTGACTAGGTTGCTCAATGGATGGAGCACCAGGCCTGAAGACAGGGAATTATGGGTTCAAATCTGGCCTCAGCTACTCCCTAGCTGAGTGACCATAGGCAAGTCACTTAACCCCAATTGCTTAGAAGGTAAGGGATTTTTAAAAAGAGTACATAAAGATATTTACAAATATAGAGTCAGATGAATTCATCCATTCTGTTGGAGAGATAAATAAAGTATATTATTGTCTGATATGAATATATGGGTATATGTTCATGCTGCTGTCTGATGTTTTCAAAGGTATCATTCAAGGGGACAGCTGGGTAGCTCAGTGGATTGAAAGTCAGGCCTAGAGAAGGGAGGTCCTAGGTTCAAAACAGGCCTCAGACACTTCCCAGCTGTGTGACCCTAGGCAAGTCACTTGACCCCCATTGCCCACCCTTACCACTCTTCCACCTATAAACCAATACACAGAAGTTAAGGGTTTAAAATTTAATTAACTATTTTTTTTAAAAAAGGTATCATTCAACAGTAAGATCCAATTACTGTGCTTGGTACTCTGGTTGCCTTCAGGTGACTTATAATTTTATTGCAGAGATGAGATTTATAAATATAGAACTAGAAAATAAATTAATATGCAATTTAAAGTTAAATTACATGGTGTAGGTAAAGAAAACACTAGAGGACCTCAGAAAAGAGAGAAATCATTATGAGCTAGAAGAGATGGGAAAGGTTTGATGGAGGAATTAGAAGCACAGAATCTTACAACTGAAAAGGATCTCAAAGGTCCTCTTTTCAACAAAATGACTCAGTGGATAGGGCATTGGGTCTGGAGTCAGAAAAAAAAAGAAATCAATATAGGAACATAGATTTATAGCTGGAAAATTAACTTCAATGGCAGCAAGTCCAATCCCCTCCTCTTTTTGTAAATGAGAAAACGAAAACCTACAGAGGTTAAGGAATTTCCCAGTATCATAGTGCTTGAAGTGTGACTTGAATAAATGTCTTTCCATACCTACCATATGTTCTATATCATACTGTTTCTCTATTGACTGGAACATAAAAGAATATTCCTTCTATGGTGGTGGATAGCCTTTTTTTTTATCATAAGTTGTCTCCTGGTGTTGTCTTGGATCCTTACATTGTTGATAAAAGTTCAGTGAAGTTGGTCATTGTACATTATTGCTATTACTATGTACAGTGTTTTCCTGGTTCTATTAATTTCACTTTGTGTCAATGTATATGTTTCCAAATTTTTCTAAAATCATCCTGTTTACATTTCTTATGACACAGTAGTACTCCATCACAATCATATACCACAACTTGTTCAGGTATTCCCCAATCAATGGATATCGTCTCAGTTTCCAATTTTTTGCCACCACAAAAAAAGAGTTGTTATAAATATTTTTATATAAGTAGTTCCTTTGATCAAGAATATCAAGGAAACTAATGAAAAAAATATGAAGTATGGGGGCTTAGCAGTACCAGATCTTAAACTGTACTATAAAGCAGCGGTCATCAAAACAATATGGTACTGGCTAAGAGACAGAAGGGAGGATCAGTGGAATAGACTTGGGATAAATGTCCTCAGCAAGATAGTGTGCAATAGACCCAAAGATCCAAGATTTTGGAACAAAGACCCACTATTTGACAAAAACTTCTGGGAAATTTGGAAAACGGTATGGGAAAGATTAGATTTAGATCAACATCTCACACCCTACACCAAGATAAATTCAGAATGGGTGAATGACTTAAATATAAAGAAGGAAACTATAAGTAAAATAGGTGAACATAGAATAGTTTACCTTTCGGATCTATTAGAAAGGAGAGAATTTAAGACCAAGCAAGAGATATAAAAGAACTCTGAAGTACCACCTCACACCTAGCAGATTGGCTAATATGACAGCAAAGGAAAGTAATAAATGTTGGAGATGTGGCAAAATTGGGACACTAATGCATTGCTGGTGGAGTTGTGAATTAATCCAACCATTCTGGATGGTGATTTGGAACTATGCTCAAAGGGCTTTAAAAGACTGTCTGCCTTTTGATCCAGCCATACAACTGCTGGGTTTGTACCCAGAACAACCTCCAGGAATTGATACAGAGTGAAAGGAGCAGAATGTTGTATGCAGAGACTGATACACTGTGGCACAATCTAATGAAATGGACTTCTCTACTAGCAGTAAGGCAATGATCCAGGATAATTCTGAGGGACTTTTGAGAAAGAACACTATCCAGATCCAGAGAAAGAACTGTGGGAGCAGAAACACAGAAGAAAAACATTTGCTTGATCACATGGGTCGATGGGGACATGACTGGGGATGTAGACTCTAAATGATCACTCTACTGCAAATATTAATAAAATGGAAATAGGTCTTGATCAATGATGCATGTAAAACTCAGTGGAATTTCTTGTTGGCTACAGAAGGGAGGCAAGGAAGGGAGAGAAAGAACATGAATCATGTAACCATGGAAAAATATTCTAAATTAATTTATTTAATTAACTAATTAAAAAACAATAAGTAGGTCCTTTCCTCCTTTCTTTGGTCTCTGTGGAATACAGATCTAGTAGTGGTATTTCTGGCTGGAAAGATATGCACAATTTTATAGCCCTTTGGCTATGGTTCCAAATTGCTCCTCAGAATGGTTGTATTAGTTGACAGCTTTACCAATAGTATATTAGTATATAGTATATATTAGTATATAGTATATATTCAAGATTTATCATTTTCCTCTCTTTTTTATTTTATTAGCCAGTCTAATGGGTGTGAAGTGTTTTAATTTGTACTTCTCTAAATAATAGTCATTTGTGGTATTTTTTCATGACTATATATAGCTTTGATTTCTTTGTCTGAGAATTGCCTCTTACTATTCTTTGACCATTTATCAACTGGGGAATAGCTTATATTCATCTAAATTTAACTCAGTTCTCTATATTGTCTCTATATTTAAGAAATGAGGCCTTTCTCAAAGACACTTGCTATAATTTTCTCTCCAGTTGGTTATTTACCTTCTAATCTTGGTTGCATTGGTTTTGTTTGTGCAAAATCCTTTTAATTTAATGCAGTCAAAGTTATCCATTTTATATCTCATAATGTTCTCAATGTCTTCTTTGGTCATAAATTCTTCCCTTACCCATAAATATAACAGGTGGATTATTCTGTGCTCCCCTAATTTGTTCATGATATCACATTTTACTTCTAAATCATGTATCCATTTTTATTTTATTTGGGTATATGAGATGTTGGTATATGCCTAACTCCTCTCATATTGTTTTCCAGTTTCCCCAGCATTTTTTGTCAAATAGTGGTAAATATTGCCTTTTAAAGGACATCCCTGAAGAGGAAAAAATGAGTTATCCAGAATGATAGAATTAGAAAGACTTTATTTACTCAATTCCATAGTCGAGGAAATAGAAGGAAGTGAAATTGGCCTGCCTAAAGTCACATAGTCAGAGGATCTAAGTTTCTCAACTCCCAGGCCAGAGTTTGCACAAAACTATGCTGCTTCCCAAAGGAATGACAGAATTAGAGGTACTATAGCATCAAAGTGGAGGAAATTATTTTAGAGTAGAGCTCTTTCCCTCAAATGACAATTCGTCCTACTGCTGCCTTTGCACACGAGCATCCAATGTATCTATAATAGAGATAAGATGCAAAACAGGATTTCGTTGGTTGAGAATCTGACCTATATACCCTAAGCCTCTCCCATCACTTTTCCCATCTCCTTACTATTCTATTTTCTTCTTCAAAATCACATATATAATTAAACAATTAATCAGATCATTTTTTTTCTGCAATGAGATGCAGCAAAGCAGAAAGCTTTGAATATGAAACAGATCCACGTTCCTCTCACCAAAAAATGTTACTTACCTCCCTTATAGTTTATAAGATCATAGAGCTAAAAGAGCCTAGGAGGGTATTTAGTACTACCCTTTCTTTTATTGGTGAGGAAACTGAGGCCAGAGATGTTCAATAATTTGCCCACAGTCACAATGATAATAAATAGGCAAGTCAGGGTTTTAACTAATATTCTCTGACTCCAGATTCAGTCCATATATGTGCTATTGCATCCATCTGCCTCTAGGATGTTACTCAAAGAATGTTAGATTAGAAGTCAAAAGCTCTAGATTTTAATCTTGACCCTGTCATTCACCAGTTATTTGGTCCTTACCAAGCCATCTCACCTCTCTAGGATCTAGTTTCCCCACCTCACCTATAAAAGGAAGGGATTGGCTTATATGGTTTCTAAGTCCTTTCCAGTTTGTTACTGAATAATTATATAAACTGCTATCTATCCATGGCTGTTCCAGATTGTACTTTTGCAATTGATTTTTTCAACTCAAGTCAAGGACTTGAAAATGTTTGGGGATAAGTGCAATATTTTGAGGCTACATGGCTTAGTGGATAGAAAATTGTCTTCAAGTCTCACCTCTGACATATGTTGACTGAGCAATCCTAGACAATCTCTTAAACTACCAGTAGCACCCTTCCCTGTCCCCTAAGTCCCCCTAATCCATTAAGACTATAAGTCATGGAGAAAGTGCAGATCTGCGTTGGTGGGAAAAATTCATCAACTTGAGCTCCCTTAAAAAATGGTATCACGGGCAGCTGGGTAGCTCAGTGGAGTGAGAGTCAGGCCTAGAGACAGGAGGTCCTAGGTTCAAATCCAGCCTCAGACACTTCCCAGCTGTGTGACCCTGGGCAAGTCACTTGACCCCCATTGCCCACCCTTACCACTCTTCCACCTATAAGACAATACACCGAAATTAAGGATTTAAAAAAAATTTTTTTTAAATGGTATCACAATTCCAAAAAAATAATAGCAACAAAATTCAATTCATGGTTCTAGTCTATTGAGATCTTTTGGTCCCTGACTCCATTACCCAATGTGTTACCTATCACTCCCATCTTTGTGTTATCTACAAATTAAGCAAATGTGTAATCTGTGCCTTTATTGAAGCCAAATCGGATATAGAAGAGCATAGTCAAGAGCTAGTCCCAAATGGAATAGACTGCTTTGTGAAGTAATGAACTCCCTGTCACTGGAGGTATCCAAATAAAGCATGCTTGCCAGACCTCCTGTCAAGCTGTATGGTCCCATCACTTTATTATTTCCTTTTGTAAAGGGGATTCCTGAATTAGGTGAAGTCTAGGGTTTCTTCCAACTCTGCATTTCTGTTTCTATGACTACGGCCTTCAACTAAACAAGTCATAGCGGTAAAATTAAAAAGATCAACACAGTTATAATCAAATACAACTAGGTGTTACTATATAGTTCACAGAATATAGTTCCTAGAATATATAAAAGAAATATGGTAGGATAGAAAAGTCATTATTCCTAAATTCAGAAAGAAAAGACAATGTTTAAATATCATCTTTGACAATTAACAGCTATATAATGATGGGCAAGACACTGAAATGTTATAAAACTCAACTCCTTCATCTGTAAAATAGGCATAATAATACCAAAAGGAGCTAACTCTATGAGCTATTCTGTGAATTAAATGGCATAATATAAGTAAAATGCTTTGCAAAACTTAAAACACTAAAAAAAGTCATTTTCTTATCATCAACTTTTATCACCTTGCTGAGGGTCTTTTATTGAGCCAAATTTTGCTTCCCTATAATTTCCATTAATTAATTAATTAATCAAACAAATTCAATGGATTTTTATTAAGCAATTATATAGGCAAAGCCCTGGAAACACAAAGGTGAAAAGCATATATATGTATATATGTATTCAAGGAATTTGAAATCTTATAATTATGTCCTAAGTCATAAACTTGATAATGACATGCATATTTGTATGTGTGCTAAATATCTATAACTAGTCTATATCTGTATCTATACAGAAATGAAACTATTATTTATCTAATCTAGTTTAAGAAATAGTGAATGTAAAAAAATAGAAAAAAATCAAGAGTTCATAGGCTAGAAGGGAATTCAGAAAATATCTTCTCCAACTTCTCATTCTACAGAAATTGAGGTTCATAGAGGCAAAGTGAGTTATTCAAAGTCACACATATTTAATGGCATAATAAAGACCATCACAAGAGTATTTATCAGCTTCATCCATTTTTCTTTCCTCAATTTGATGCTTTTTTACTTATATTTGAAAAAAAAAATTAACAGGGCAGGTACATGGTGCAGTGGATAGAGTGCCAGAGCCTGGAGTCAGGAGAGCCTGAGTTCAAATCTGGCCTCAGATACTTACTGGTTGTGTGACCCTCAACAAATCACTTCAATCTGATGGCCTCAGTTTCTGATCTGTAAAATGAGCTGGAGCAGGAAATAGTAAACAACTCTAGAATCTTTGCCAAGAAAATCCCGAATGGGGTCATAAAGAGTCAGACATGACTGAAAAACAACTGAACAGTGCACAATTAAAAACACAAATGATCAGTGTAAAATGAAAATAGCATGAAACATAAAGATTAGTTTGTGATCATTTGTAATTTCCATACTTATACAAAGATACCCATAATAATATAATACTTATGTGATAACTGGGATTGTTTTTTCTTTCTCAAAATACAGTGTCATTGGTGACATTGCTATTTGAATTGTTTTCAAACACTAATTGCAGTATATGTTCTATATTTATAATAGCTACAGCAGAAAAGCCTATTTTATATAAATGAGATAAAACTAACGGTAGAAAAATCTGTTATCATTTTATTTGATAAACCTGAGAATTCTTTTTTTTTTATCTACTCTCAAAATATAAGCCTTTCAGATTTGAATACTTTTTTTCAATATATTATCACAAAACAAGTCTTCTTAACCATTCTCATTTCAGATAGAATAAGACCAAATGTATCATATTTGTCATGTACAAGTAGATTCCCATATTTTTTATAAATACCTAAATCTTTAAAATAAAATCAGAATTACTTCTATAGCTCTGTTAAATGGCTAATTTTAAATGTCTTCCTGTTTTTCAATTTTATTTGTAAGGAAATTATTTTTTGATTGGGAAAGATTATTTTATAAATTTATTATCCATAGCTCTTTTTCACAAATGTAGTTACCTTGTCCTTGTGGATCAGAGTAAAAATGTGCAGACTTTGAATTCATTTATTTAGAGTACTCAGTTTTTAAAACTATCAGCAAGTGAACATATATCTCAAAGGGCAATTGTTGTTATAAAACAAATTTGCTTCATCTTTTTTATTATAATGACTAAGAAAAATGACAATTTTTTTCTTTCTTCTGTAAGTGAGATAGGATTTGCTTTCCTGTCCTCCATAGGCAGAGAAAGCAAACTGTAGTTATCAGAAGTAATGTGGCCTTAAAGTGTTATGGTGCAACAGTGTGCTGGACTTGGAACCAGGAAAATCTGAGTTCAAATCTACCCTCAAACCCCTTCCTCCATTCCCTCATCTGTAAAATGGAGATAATAAAAAACACCTAAGCTTCTGAGGTTATTGTGAGGATGAAATGAAAAAATATCTTTAAAGTGATTTGCAAACCTTAAGTCCCTGCGTAAATGCTAGCTCTTAATATTATCTATTTTTGTTAATACTCAGGAACCCATCACAAAGGCTGAACATTTTTCTCTGACTGAATTAAAGAGTGGCCTTGGTGCATAAGCAAGATAGTATCTGTATATGGATGAGATTCTCAAGGAGAGAAAAAATAACTTTTCCCTTATTTGCCTCCCACCTCCATCAATGACCACATACCTTTGTGAAATGAAGTTTCTCCTGCTGTTCAAGTAGATCTTTGAATGGGGTCTACTTGAGCAGCAGGAGAAACTTCATTTAATATGGAGCAGAGATATACTCCAGGCAACCATAGATATAGATGAACAGTAATTTGAGGGGGAAGCAACTTTAAAGAGCAATCTGTCTGAAAATAGATTTTAAAAAACCTTGAGTATGGGCTAAAGAGGGAGTTAGCACTAAAAATCAAGAGGCAAACTATGGAGAGAGAAGGAAAAGGGAGCCCAGATAAATAATCAGTCCAGAAGAGATGCTGCATCTAGGCATGAGGGTAGAAACTAGTAGGAATTTTTATAGAGAGAAAAAGATCTTTCAGGTCTTACAAAACCAGGAATTGTGAGTTGCTTTGACTAAATGTGATCTTTCCTTATAATCTAAGTTTGTGCCCACTTTTGCTAAATATGTTATGTATATTTGTTGCAGTTCCAAATCGATATGGGGAATATGTGAATCCAGTGTTCTTATTCTGTCATTGTAGTAAATGTTTTTGTTGATACATAATTGTTTCTACTGTATAACTATTAAGTGAAAACATACCACTAGGAGCTTATGAGTGATATTGGAGTTTGTTTTGTTTTGTTTTGTTTTAATTCTTACCTTCTCTCTTGGAATCAATACTAAGAATTGGTTTCAAAACAGAAGAGTGGTAAGGGTTAAGAAATTAGCATTAAGTGATTTGCCCAGAGACACAGACAGCCAGAAAATGTTTGAAGTCACATTTGAACCCAGGACCCCAGGCTCTAAGCCTTGCTCTCAATCCACTGAGCCACCTACTTGCCTGAGCTATACTATTATTAATAGGGCAGACCCATAAAATTATTTCTAGAACACGAGGTAGCAGCTACTACTTCTGAGTGCCCCATTCACTCACAATCTGTGAATACAAGTTGGAAGAAGAGACCAGAAGGGAGTGCCTCAAACACCTTAGAAACTAGTGTTCAGACACAAGAAGACCAGAGTGCTTTGCTAAGAATTAGAAATGCCCTATGTCCTGTCCCCATATCACTGCACAATTCTGTAGAGTTTTTCTTTTAATGTTTTTTTTTGTATAAAAATGATTAGTCTTGTAACAACTTGGAAAAACTCCACATTCATATTTCTCAATACAAGTGACTGTGAAATTCTCAGTGTGCCCAAATTGTACAAAGGGTCATATTTTAAGTTGGTGTTTGTAGGTTCACAAGACTCTGGATGAGCTCCAAAAGTATCCAGTTCAAATCTTCCACATACTGCCATTTTCGTTTTTTGAAAATCCCATTAATTGTATTGACATTTTCTTTTCACAAAGCATTACCATAAATAGATTTTCAATGTTACAAATACTTCCTAACACCAATTCCAATGCCTTATCATATATAGAATCAAATAAGCATCTTTAACTATATCATTTATTATATACTTACAATGCAAAACAGAAATATTTTAATTTCTCTAAAGGTGGTTGTAAAAGTCTTTAAAAATACAGGTAATTTTTCCTCTCATAATATTGTCAGCAAGTGAAACTAGTCAAAGCTTTTTATACATATCCACTAAGTGTCATTTTGATCATAAAAATTACTTAAGATCACACTGCTTTTCTCCTTCCAAATAAGGCTTTCTACTCTTAAGAAATTCAGTAAACAGCTTTATACACCATGATTTGAGTGATCCTTTTGATGTATCAGACATGGTTTTTTGAAAAAAATGTTATTGCTTATTAAAAACATTTGATTTTCTTTAGAAAATTATCTTGTCAAGTGATACTTGAAATTATGAGAATGGATGAGTCCTTTAAGAGGGAGAATGGAAAGCAGAGACCCAAGGACTAAGGATCCAGAAATGCTTGCCTTTGGTGATGAAAAATGCCAGACTCTAATAGCTTTGTTCTGTATTCATTAATGAATAAAAGCAGATCTGAAAAAAAAAAGAATAATTTATCTTCTGTTGCCTATGGATTCTGTATGAACACATTCAAGCTGTCATTTCAATTTATTAGGTTTCACGCTATCTGCATTTGTATAAACAAACACAGTGGTCTTTCCACTCTAGCCATAACAATATTTATGAATTACAAAGAAAAATACAACAGATTGTGTTGTCTGGATTTTTTCCTTTGTTTTTTTTTTTTTTTTGTTAACATATATTTCCTTCACTTAGACTCAAATGTTTTTGCTTATACTAATTTAAACTGCTCCATGTTGTCTGCCTATCAGATTGTAAGCTTCTTGATGGCAGGGACTATTTTGATTCTTTTTGTTTCTCTAGCACCTAGCATAGTACCTAGCACATAGTAGGTACTTAGTAAATGTCGATTAATTGATTGAAATTAACACAACACTGAGTCATTTCTCAAAGAATAAATGATCAAAGATTATAAAGAATCAATACTTATAGAAAAATTGCAAAGTATTAATGATGGTGTTAAGGATTGTTCCAAATCACTAAAAATAAGAGAAATACAAATCAAAAGAATTCTCTGATTTTATATCACACACAGCAAATTGAAAAATGTAACAATATTGAAAATATACAATATGGGAGGAGTCATAGAAAGACAAGGAAATTAATATACTATTGATGAAGTCATTAACTGGTCAAACCATTCTCAAATGAAATTTTGAATTATGCTTGTCAAAAAGTGACCAAAAGGTAGGGCAGCTGGGTAGCTCCGTGGATTGAGAGCCAGGCCTAGAGACAGGAGGTCCTAGGTTCAAATCTGGCCTCAGACACTTCCCAGCTGTGTGACCCTGGGCAAGTCACTTGACCCCCATTGTCCACCCTTACCACTCTTCCACCTATGAGCCAATACACAAAAGTTAAGGGTTTAAAAAAAAAGTGACCAAAAGGTTCATCTTTTGACTTAGAAATCACAAAACATCAAAAGACAAAGAGGATGTATGTTTCCATATACACCAAAAATATTTATGATAATATTTTTGTGCTAGGAAAGAAATAGAAACTAAGTATGAATCAATTAAGGAATGGCTAAACAAATTTTAGTATACTGTATAAATAGAAATTTTGTACTTTTGAACATCTCCCAGCATCCCTTTCCTCTTTCATCCCCATCTTGTGTGCTTACATTGTATAGATAAAGTTGTGTGTAACTCCGCTTCTCTCTCTCTCTTTTTCTATGTATACAGCTGGGAAAGCTGGCTTTCTTTACTGAGGCTTTTCTTCCCTTACTTCAAGTTATTATTAATAAACTTTACAAAATATAATACTTGGAGTATTTGGATATTGATTTTTAATCTTACAATATGAGTGTAATGTAAAAGAATATTATGGTAGCATAAGAGACTATGATAATTTTTTTTAATATGGCAAGACTTGTATAAAGGGATGCATTTAAGATAGATAAAGCAATTATTAAATGTTTGTTATGACCCAGGCCCTGTGCTCAGCTCTAAGAATACAAATGCAAATACAAATAAAGGCAATTCCTGCACTTGGGGAACTTATGTTCTAATGGAGAAGGAAACACACAAATGTGAGCTAAAAGGAGGAGTGAGGAGAATTCCATTATTTTCCTTGTTAGATTCTCCTACTTTGAGGGAGCTAAATATACAATATATAGAGTGCTGAGCCTAGAGCAGGGGTCTGCAAAGTATGGCTTTCGAGCCATATCTGGCTCTTTTGAGGGCCAGATATGGCTCTTTCTGCAGGAGCCATAAAGTCAATTTTTTTTCAGGCGCTGTTACAGGAGCGGCACTGTGAGCACTGTATAGCTCTCACGAAATTACATTTTAAAAAATATGGCGTTTATGGCTCTCACAGCCAAAAAGGTTGCCAACCCCTAGCCTAGAGCAAACAAAAACCTGAGCTCAAATCCAACCTTAGACCTTCACTAGTTGCATAGCCCTAGACAAGTCACTTAAAAACTGTCTGTCTCAGTTTCCAGAACTGCAAAATGGGGATAATAATAGCATTTATCTCCCAAGTTTGTTGTGAGGAATAAATGAGAAAATATTTGTGGTGTTTAAAAAAATGCTTGTTTCCTTCCTTCAATTAATTTGTCTTTTCCATGACTATAGGATTAATCTTCCTAATTCAGATTAGATCATGCCACTCTTTTGATCAAAAACTTTCAGTGGCTCTCTTGGTTTTTAGACTAAAGTCCAAATATTTCAGCCTGGTGTTGAAGTCAAGCTAGTATCTGTTGGCAGTTTTCCTTATATTTTTTATCTTATATTACTGATTCCCATCATCCCATGTGATCTATACTCCAGCCAAAGTGAATTTATTTCCATCCTTAGATTGTCTCATTATTGACATGAGGTACCAGTAGTAGAGGAATACCAGAGGAGGAGGCAGCTAAGTGGTTCAGTGGACAGAGCACTGGCCCTGGAGTCAGGAAGTCAGGAAGACCTGAGTTCAAATATAACTTCAGATACTTTTGAGGTGTGTGACTCATGACTCTTGGTAAATCACTTAACCCTGTTGGCTCTAATCTACTGGAGAAGGAAATAAAAATCCATGCTAATAACCTCACCAAAAAACCTCATAGTTAGTATGGTCCATGGGGTCATGAAGAGTCAGATGTGATTGAATGACTGAACAACAACCATTGGCAGCCTGCTGGACTTGAGTTAGAAAAAGCCTGGTTTTGAATTATGCTTCAAACAGCTGTAAGACTGTGGACAAATCCCTTAATTTCTCCGATCCTTCATTACCTCATCTGTAAAGTGGGGATAAAAATCTCTGAAGTATTTACCTTCCAGGGCTACTTTGAGATTTAAATGCAACAATATTTGGGCACTGCTTTGCAAACTCTCCAAATGATAATTATATCTTTTCTCTGCACTTATATTTGTATCACTGTCCATACCTAGAATAGACTTCTCTCCCATTTCAGCCATTGAAAGACTCCATCCATCCTGTCTAATATGCCCAATTGTCAACTCTACCATGAAGCCACTCCCAAACTTTTTGGCCATTTGATGCTGGAAAAATAGTGGAAAGAGGCTGGACCTGGGCTTATATCTTACCTTTTTCATTTACTTTCTGTGTGACTTTGAGCAAGTCACTTAGCATCAAAGGTCAGAGAAGTAGAGATGGGTGGGGACCTCAGAGGATAACCAGTCTAACCCACTCATTTTGAGGATTCAGAACTAAAGCTCAGAAAAGTGATATGATTTAACCAAGGACATAAGGTAATAAGTAACAGTCACTGCCAACTCTTTGGTCCCATCAACAATCAACCAATCAACACGCATCTATTAAGCACCTTCTATGTGCCAGGTACATAGATACTAGATGTTAGTGATATTACTACAAAAAATAAAATAATCACTTTTAACAAGGGACAGACAACTCTGCTAATGGGAAAAGCAACAGAATAAATATGAAGAGAATAAATACAAAGTAGTTTAGAAATGGATAACTAGATGGCTCCATGGATAGAGTCCCAGGCCTAATAAAGTCAAGAAGATACCTCTTCCTGAGTTCAAATATGGCTTTAGATATTTATAAGTTGTGTGATCTTGGACAGTCCCTCAATCCCCCGTTTGCCTCAGTTTCCTCATCTGTAAGATGAACTGGAAAAGGAAATGGCAAACCTTTCCAATATCCTTGCTAAGAAAACCCCAAATGGGGTCCTGGAGAGTCAGACGCAATTGAAACGATTCAACAATAACAAGTTTAGGAGAAAGGGCAGTAACTGCCTTTGAAAGGATGGAGGAATCCGGAAAGATTTCATGTAGACGGTGGTGAAGTTTCTTCGTAAAGGAAAATAGAGATTTTATGAGGTAGAGTAGAGAAGAGAGTGCTTTTCAGCCGTGAAGGACAGCCAGTGCAGAGGCATCAACAGAAGACAAGCCCAAGTTTGACTAGATTGCAGAATGTAGAAGGGGGAGTCATATAAAAAGAGATGGAAAGGCTCATTACAATGATGTTGTGAAGGGCTTTTAAAGCTAAACATAAATGTTTATAATTTATCCTACAAGCCATAGAGAGTCATTGGAGTTTTTTGGGATAAGAGAATGACATGTTCAGACCTTTGCTTAAAGAAAATCACTTTGGGAACCATATAGCAAATGGAGTGGATTTGAGGGAGAAGTGAGGAAGACCAATAAGGAGGCTAGTGTAATAATAGAGAGAGAGAGGTGATGAGGCCTGAACGGGGCGCTATAAAACCAGGGGCCTTGATTAGATAATCTTCAAGGGCTTCCTTATCACAATCTACAATCCAGCAGCATTGAATTGTTAAAGAACCGGTGGTTGCTGTGGGCTACTGGCTCTGTTTCAGTGGAGAGTGTAATGGGAAGGGCTGCGGGGGTTGGGGTTTGGGGAATGGAGCGTCCCTTACTGGGCAAACCCAAGCTCGGAAACCTGCAGATGGCCTCCACTAAATGAGCCCAACAAATTGCTGTAGGCTCTTTGTAACTGCTCCAGACCCTTCTCTTGACCTGCTTTGTTTCCTGTCTTGCTGATTTATGACTGTGGTTCCTGACTCTCGTTTTCATCTCCGCTCCTGGACCAGTGACTGAGTTCTTGGATCCAATGCGCTGTATTATCCAGACACGCCCCTTTGTCTCTAAACCTTTCAAGGAGTGTTTCGCCCAATCCAGGGACGATCGCCCAGTCGTCTTATACAGGCATTGGCGATAGCATCACCGAGTCACAGGATTTCGAGGAACCTCAGAGGTAGCCTCATCTGATCCATACCTGAATGGGATTTCTTCCTCTAACATCTCCAATACCCAGCTGCCTCCTGAAACTCTATCAGTGGAGAACCAATCAGTCAACAAGCATTGATTATCTCCTACTTTGTGCTTAACACAGTGCCTGGCACAAAGTATAAGCGTTTTTATTGTTTAACGACTGACTCATTTACAAGGCATTGAGCTACTATTAGAATCTACTGGCTCCTGAGGCATCCTTTCTACTTATAGGTTAATCTAATTGTTTAAAAAAGTCACCACCACACATTTAAATCTTCCTACCAGAAACTGCCACACTATATTCATGTATGATCTGGTGAGGGAAAATACAGTGTGACGATTGAATCAGCTGTGCGAGACACACAGGGGAAACATGTCTCTTTCAAAGAGTCCATCCACCTTGATTCTCATAAGTCATCTTGGAGTCACTTGGGACCAATCAAAGGAATTTTCCAATCACTTCATTGAGATTCTAAAGCCCTCCTGGGGCTCCATGGAAGGTACTTTTCTGACCAAGGTCTTTGTCCTATTATGCCTTTCTTTCTTTCCCTTCTTTCAACCCTTACCTTCCATCTGAAAATCAATACTATATATTGGTTCTAAAGCAAAAGAGTGTTAAGGACTAGGCAATGGGAGTTAATTAACTTGCCCAGGATCATGCAGCTAGGAAGTGTCAGAGGTCAAATTTGAACCCAAGACCTCCCATCTCTACACCACTGATCCATCTAGCAGCACCCCCTTATCAAAATGATTAGCAGAGTCAGGAAATTGATTATGAGTTTAATTTCCACCCCACCACAGCAAATTCATGTTGAAATTAAGAATATGCAAATATACTAGAATATGATGGCACTCTAAGAAATGGCTAATATAAAAAACTCAGAGAAGCATGAGAAGACTTTATGAACTAAATATGCAGCCCCAGAAAAATCAATGGCACTTGATACAAATTTATAAAACATTGCCTGGCATATAGTAGTAACTTAATAAAGACTTGTTAACCATTTTTATTTGTGCATTCTCTCCCTTCTTCCATCCCTCTCCCAAACACTGGGAGGGCAAAAGATGATACCCTTTATATAGTCATACATACATGTATATGCATATATATATACACACACATATATATATACATACAGTCACAATCCAAAATGAATATGCAACTACTGACATAGTCTTCAAAAAAAGAACCTTTACCTTCTGTCTTGGAATCCACTCTAAGTATTGGTTCCAAGACAGAAGAAAGGTAAGGGTTAGGCAAATGGGGTTAAGTGACTTGCCCAGAGTAACGCAGCTAGGAAATTTTCTGAGGTCAAATTTGAACCCAGGACTTCCCATTTCCAGTATTGGTTCTCTATCCACTGAGACATCTAACTGCCCCACTACTAGTTGATTCTGACCAAGTAAGAGTAAAGCAGGTTCCTTGGTCAGGGCAAGATTGTTCTAGCTCTTCTAGTAGACATGTCATAGCACTTATGCACTCTGAGCATATAGTCCATTAAAACATCTATGTCAGGGAGAACCTGGGTGGCTTCAGTGGACTGAGAGTCAGGCCTAGAGACAGGAGGTACTGGGTTCAAATCTGTCCTTTGACACTTCCCAGCTATGTGGCCCTGGGCAAGTCACTTAACCCCTATTTCCTAGCCCTTACTGCTCTTCTGCCTTTGAACCAAAACAAAGTATTGATTCTAAAATGTGAAGTAAAGTTTAAAAAAAAAACACCCATGCCTTTTTCACAGGAGGATTTGCAGTTATGCTAAGTCTTCTCCCTTTCTATATTTGTGTAGTAAGTCTTTTGATTAAATCTCAGCTTGCTAGATTTGGCCATCCATTCCAGGTGGATGGACTCTTTTGGAGCCCTAATTCTGCCATCTAGTTTATTATCTGTCCTTCCCAACAGTGAATCATTTGCAAATTTGATAAGCATGCTCTCTATGTTCTTATCTGAGCAACTCATTACCAACAAATATTGCGAATTATACAGTCCAAGAGGTGAGAGGCTGCAGGACTTGGTGGGTTGCAGAGAAATTGAGTAAATGTGAAAGCACATGGAGCAGATGGGTCTGGAGAGAGTGGATTGATTGCTGACTAACAGAGAGGTTTGGTGGCTAGCTCAGAGTATAAGTGGCCAGTGGAGGGACCAGAATGCTGGAGTGATTATAAAGCAAATGGACTAAAGCCCTTCGAATCTAATGGAAAAATTCCCTGGTTTCTTCTTGAAGGGTTTAGCTTTTTATATCCATATTTTACTCCTCATCACTGCAATTTAAGTGCACTCTTCATTTGTGGCTTGTCATCTCAGGGAAAATTACCGGATGGGTCACAGCAACAAGGAGATTATAGGTTGCAACTGATAAATGGCTATTTATATGTTCAGAACCTACTCTAGGGTATTATGGGGGCATAATTTCATAGCAGAGTTAACATCGTCACATAAAATATGACAACAGTTTTTATGCTTTTGATTTGAAGGAAGATAGCCGCCTTCTATAATGAGTGAGCAAGGCAGAAAGGAAAACCTTAGAAGCACTACGGAAGAAGTCAAGATAAATTAAGATTCAATAATGTCTTTTGCATCCTGTCTATGGCACACATGCAGGAGATGGATCATAGGTAGGTCAGGATATGAAGACCTGACTCATTCAAATGTGGAAACCAGAATGGGGCTCCAGAGATATAAATCCTATCCCAGGATTCCTAGAAATACAAACACTCTTCCCCTTCTTTAAGAGGTGTATTTCCTGTAACGTTAAGTATAAATCAGAAGACTATTTTTCCATTGACTTCCATTATCATTTTAGAGATGATTTACCTTCATTTCTATTCATTTTTAAGGCCTTACTTTCTGCCTTAGAATGGTACTAAGTATTGTTTCCAAGGCAGAAGAATGTAAGGGGTAAGTAATGGGGGTTAAGTGACTTGCCCAGGTTCCACAGCTAGGAAGTGTCAGAAGCCAAATTAGATTCAGGACCTCACAACTCTGGGTCTGGTTCTCTATCCATAGAACCACCTAGCTGACTCCTAGACTAAATATTTTTAATTTTTTCAACTGGTCTCCTTTTGATCTGAGTTCATGGCCCATTGACCATACCAATTGTACTTCTCTGGACACTCTTCAATTTATCCATGGTTTCATTAAATTGTGGCTTCCAAAATGGAATATAATGTTTCAGAGATGTTCTGACCAGATAGCATGAGGGGAGAAGGGGGAAAGTATCATCTTATTCATAGAAGCTATGACTTTAATGAATCCCAAGATTCTATTTGCTTTTTGGTTGTCAGATAGCACTGCTGATCCATTTTAAGCAGGTGTTCCGCCCAGTCATCCTTCCCAGTTCCTTTTTAGGTGAGCTGCTTTCTGGGCATACTTCCCCTATTTTGCACCTCTACAATTGATTTCTTGAATCCAAGATGTAAGACTTTACATTTTTCCCTATTAGATTTCAATACTGAAAAAAAGAAGCTGGGAAACAATTTTGTAAAATAAATGTTCTTTACTCTTTAAAGAATTTTAGAATCCTAAGCTTGAAAGGGTCTTGAGATTTCATCTAATCCTACTTATGACTCACTAAGAATTCTCTTTACAACATTTTTGACAAGTGACTATCTTACCTCCACTTGAAGTCTTCTAGTAATAGGAAACTTACTATCTCTGAAGTAACCTAATTCCACATTTAGACAGCTCTAGCGATTAAGAAGTGCTTCCTTACATTAAACTGAAATCTGCATTGATTTTTCAGAGTTCTGCCCTCTGGGTTCAAGGAAAACACTTCTAGAAAATGAGTGGAATGAAAAAAAAATGGATGTGCAAGGAACTCATCAAGCAACTTAGATTTTTAAAAAGACATGCAGATAGATGGTGTAAAGAGGCAAGGCTGACACTGAAGGATGAGTACAAAAGTTTGCATGGTCCTATAAGACTAATTTCAAGCATGACAAAGTTCAGAATGAGCTAAGTGTGATAGAAAAAGCTAATATAAAACAAAAAGAGATGTTGAATATCTATGCTGAAGAAAAGGGGGTTTAAAAAAACATATTGATATATTCAAGTCATCTTCATCTCCAAAAATTTCTCATTCTCCATAATCATATTTTGAAAAAAGAATAGTAGTATGCAAATGCACTAGAATATGATTGCACTTCAAGAAATGGTCGATATGAAAAATTCAAAGAAGCATGGGAAGACTTTATGAACCAACAGAATGAAGTAAGCAGAACCAGGCAAATACTTATATAATAAATAAATCAATGATAGTGATAAAGTGGGGCAGCTGGATGGCTCAGTGGATTCAGAGTCAGGCCTAGAGATGGGAGGTCCTAAGTTCAAATCTAGCCATAGACACTTCCTAGCTGTGTGACTCTGGGTAATTCCATTGCCTAGACCTTACCACTCTTCTGCCTTGGAACCAATACATAGTATTTATTGATTCTAAGACAGAAGGTAAGATTTTTTTATTAGTGAAAAAGAACAATAAAATGAAACTCCAAACTGTTCAATGATAATCTCCAATGTTGATCCTTAAAAAGAAAAGATTTGGAATATAGAAAGTTGCTTGTGATATTAAGACATGGTTTTAGTATTTGTAGATTATGCATTTTTCTCTTTGTTATAAGAGAAGGCTTATGGTTGTGGTGGTATGGAGAATGTGATTGGATCTCTAGTATATCCTGAGATTACTGAGATTAAAGCAAAGGGCTGAACAAGCTGTGGCATATGATTGCAATGGAATAATATTGTGGCATAAGAAATGACAAACAAGATGTTCATAAAAATAAACCTGGAAAGACATAGGAAGTGATGCAAAGTGAAGCGAGCAGAACCAGAAGAACATTGTACACAGTAACAACAATAATATTTGATGATCAACTGTGAATGACTTAATGATGAGGAGCAATGCAAGGATCCAGGACAACTCCAGGGGACTTGACAAAAAAGGATATCCACCATAGAAGGAAGATACAGAGTCCAAATGCAAATTGAAGCATATCATTCTTCACTTTATTTCCTCCACGAATTTTTCCATAGTAAGTAATATGTATCATTTCATAACATTACAAATAGGGAAATATGTACTATATGATAATATATGTACAACTTATGCATCATATTACCTGCATTCTTGGGGAGAAGGTCTGAGTAGGAGAGGGAAAAAAAGAATGAAACAGATTTTTCAGGCATAGTTAATGTGAGAATTTGTTTCTTTTGGATAAGCACATTTATTTTAATTTATCACATTTTAATAAATAATTTGAACCCCTAGCTTCACGAGTATCAAGCAGAAAGCAGTGAGAAGGTGCAGCTATGTGGCACAATGGATAGAAAGGCAAATAAAGATGGGAGGTCCTAGGCTCAAATTTGGTTTCAGATTCCTCCTAGTTGTGGGATTCTGGGAGGGAGAGGGGGAAAGAGAGAGGGGGGGAGGGAGGGAGGGAGGGAGAAAGGGAAGGAGGGAGGAAGGGAAGGAGGGAGGAAGGAAGGAAGGAAGGAAGGAAGGAAGGAAGGAAGGAAGGAAGGAAGGAGAAGGGAAGGAAGGAAAGAAGGGAGGGAGAAAGGGAGAAATGGAAGGAGGAAAGGAGAAAGGGAGGAAGAAAAAACTCATCTTGCCCCTAAACCATTTTCATTCTTTGCTCCTTGCACTGAGCAAATCACTAGGCAGTCCTGTTTCCAACAGCTTGCTGACCTAATTCCTCCATGGAAGCCCAAGGGCTCCTCTCATTCCTTCAGAGATGCAATGTAGACAAAGTATCGTCTGTATTAGTCACTGTAGGGATTGCCTTGCTAGGATTTTGTTCCATTCTTTTTTTTTGTAGCTCTTTTAATCATTTTTTCTTTCTTTACTCTTTAGGGGTTTGAATTTAGGAGAGAGAATTGACATTGTGTGACCCTTCCCCCTATCAACTTGCAAACCCACAAAGATAAAACACTGGAAAGGAAAATTTAGCCAATGAAATTAGAGAAAATCTCATGAGATTTTAGGATTACCCCTAGAACCCTTAAGGAAATGTATCAATTTTTCTTTGGAGATTCCAACATGCCAGTGCAAGTGACAGTTGGGATAAGGGGCTCAGAGTCTCTTAGAGCTTCTCATGAACAATTAGAGATATTTAAAAGTGGAATGGACTACCTTAAGAAATGATGGCTCTTCTCACTTGAGGTCTTCAGCAAAGGCTAGAAAATAAAGCATCAGATATAGTAAATGATTTGGGGTTTTTTCAGATAGGAGATGTAAATAAAAATCTAATTAATCTTTTTTACTATTTACTCTCTGGTATGAAATAAATTTAAAATGGCACTTGGAGATCATCATATCTGTGTTTCAATCATTCATATTCAATTCAGAGGCACCATGGGTAGTAGATAGAGTATAGTGGTTGGACTCAGGAAGACCTAAGTTCAAATCCATCTTCTAACACCATTTAGTATTTGTACGGTCCTAGCAACTCACTTAACCTTCATGCTACAGATAATTTACTTGGCCTCTTTACCTGAGTCATAGGTGGTTTACTCTCTGCCTTGGGAGGAGTTGCTGGGTGGATAGAAGAAGTTCCTTAATTGCTGATGAAATAACAAATCATTTGAATATTAATACATTCAATTTGTTCAATATTTATTAAGCACCAATTATATGCACACATCTGTTCTTTGTGAAGATCCTTTTATGATATGGCTTAGACCAGAAAAGTACTGAGATTCCTTTCAGTTCCCAAATTTTGTGATTCTGATTTGTTTTAGTCTCTAGCTTTTATTAGTGGGGTGCATTCGGGTTTGCTTCAACATCTAGTCCCTGAATCTGAGCTCTGCTGGTCTTCTAGCTAAGGATAACCATGTCCACATTCACAGAATCCCTTCAGCTAGAAAGGGCCATTCGGCTAATCCAATCACTTCACATTTTTAAACATATAAATATATAAACATGTTTATATATTTATATTTAAATATAAAGATTACCTTCTCTCCTAGAACCATACTATATCAATTCCAAGGCAGAAGAATGATAAGGGCTAGGCATCTGGGGTTTAAGTGACTTGCCCAAGGTCACATGCCTAGGAAGGGTCTGAGGCCAGATATGAACCCAGGACTTCTCAACTGCAGGTCTGACTCTCTATCCAATGAGCCACCTAGCTGTCCCTCAACCACTTTATTTTACAAAGAAGGAAATGAGAGAAAAAAGTTAAGGACATTATCCCAATACATTGTCATTATAAGTAACTGTTAGAATTCAAACTCAAATCCATAATTGCATATCCAACATCTTTTCCACCATGCTAAAGGTATTCAAACCAGAAGATCAGTTGTTTTATTATGAATGATATGTTGGTCTCACCTCCATTAACTCCCTTCATCTCCAAGTCACTGACTATGTTCTTCCCCTAAGAGTGTTGCCTGGAAAAACAAGAGATTGGTCATAAGAGCTATTAGAGCAAAAAGATAGGGAATGGGAAGAAAGAGAAGATGATACAGTTCAAACCTATCCCTATTGAAAAGGAGGGAAAAAAGCAAAAAAAAAAAATACTGAAAGCATATGCTTTAACTAATGATGGGTCAGGAATGAGGAAAAGGACTCTGAGAGTTTGAATGATCTGCCTATATTCACACAGCTTGTTTATGTGTCAGAGGAAGGATTCAAACCTGGGTCTTCCTGACTCCAAGTCCAGCAAACCATCCATGGCTATAAAAATCACTGCAATCTGAGGTCCTGGCCCCAGAGGGAAGAACAAGGAAGAACAAGAGAAAGTTGCTGAGACAGCTTTGAATTGATGTAGGAGGAACAGCTAATTTAGCTAGTAAGTTGTCCAAAGGTGGAATGGCTCCCCTGAGAGGCAGTAAATTAACTGAAGGTCCACAGGCAAAAGTTGGGCAAGCATTTGACCAGCATATTGTATGTAGTAGGGATCCTTTTTAGTTATGAATCAGTCTAGGTGGCTTTGGAGGGTCCCTCCAACTCTGAGACTGTATTATCTCTATGTGTTTCCTTCCATCCTTGCTTGAAAATCTCATGTGTGTGATAGAGGAGGGTGTAAAAAACAGGACCCACCAATTATTCAACATGTATTTACTCAGTGCTTGTCATATACCAGGCACTGTGTTAAGTGCTGATGGAAAGAAAGAGAGAGAGAAAGAAAGAAAGAAAGAGAGAAAGAAAGAAAGAAAGAAGGAAAGGAAGGAAGGAAGGAAAGGAAGGAAGGAAGGAAGGGGAAAAGGAAAAGGAAAAGGAAAAAAATGGCCAGTCTGTCCTCAAGGAGAATACATTCTCATGAAGAAACAATGTATAAATATTATAACTTGAAAGGGAAAGCTGATAGCCTAGGAGGCACCAGGAAAATGCCACCTGTAAGATCTGAAACTGAGCCTTAAGGGAAGTCAATTAATGAAATTAAGGGAGCAGAGCATTCCAGGCACAGAGGACAACTTGTGCAAAGGCACAGAAATGAGACTGGGACAGTGAATGTGCCAAGGGAGGAAGGGGCCAGGTTATGAAGAAGTTTAAATGTAGCGATGTACTGGTAAATGTTTAATAAATGGCTCTCTGGAAAAAAAATATATATATATATAGATATATATGCACATGACATACTTTTCAGTTTAATCTGCATTAACATTTTCCTACATCACTTTATTGTCTAAACAATTAACAAAAATTTAATCAAATCTTGATTCATAACATTTGCCAGTTTCCAAGGTATAAATACTCATACTGAAAGTTTAACAATCAGCTCTTATGAACCAGGTCATGCAAAATACTTTCTCTGATCCTTGAGCTAATGGAGAGCCAGGGGAACCTGGGGGAAGGATAGGGTTAGTGAATAGAGAGCTGGCCTCAGATTCAAGAAGATGTGGGTTCAAATTCTCTAACTAATACTGGCTACTTTACTTTTTACTGAACCTCTTAGTGCCCTAGGCAACTTTCTAAGACTACATATAGCAGAATAGAGGGCTCATTGGCATTGACAGAGGGAGCTTCCTCATTGGTACTACCTTTATCAGTGGTGTCAAACTCAAAAAAAGAAACAGGAGTCACTAATCCACACTTGGGAATCTCTTCAGGCAGTTTATTAACTTCCTAAAATGTATTTTATTGCATTTTATTAAATATTTACCAATTACATTTTAATCTGATGTGGGTCAAGTGTTTGATACCTTTGCCCCATACCAATGAAATCCCAAGTCCATTCCCTTCTCTCCCTTCTTCAGCACCCCCAAAGGTGACAGGAAGACTAACATTTCTCCTAGAGAATCCCATCCTTCCATACCTATCCCTGTCTCCTAACTTCTCCCCCCACCCAATAAATAGACTAAATATAAGGGGAAATATTTCCTGCCCATCCTGTCTCTCAGATTCTACAGTTTCCTCTGATCCTTTGAAAAACAAACCCCTAAATCTGAAAGAGTTTCAATAGCATAATACACAAGTGTAATGAGGACTTCAGGACTGAAGGTCATCAGGACTCAGATTAGGCTTTGGTCACCCACCTCTTTTCTCGATGGTTTGTCTTTTATGATTAGGATGCAGGCTATTGCCCAGGAGAAACCTCATTTCTGCTGCTGTTTGTTGTTTTTTCCCCTGCCTGTGCCTGTGTATATTTTTGTTATACTATTAAAGATCTTGTATTTGGCTCTGTTATTCTGGCAGTAGCACTAAGTTGGAGGCTGCTAATTGTGTGCAAAAAGGAGAATATAACAGAAAAAATAAGACTAGGTCTCACAATATTTAGGTTGGGGTCCTAACTCTAGTACTTGTGGACTATGTGACCTTGGCTAAGTCACATATTCTCAGAGCTTCATTTTCTTCATCCCTAAAATGAACAGATGAAACAAGATGATCACTTTTGGTTCTACAACATTTTTTTAAAGATAGAACTCATGATTTCATTGCTGTAGAAAGTTCTCAGTGAAGAATTCCCTCTACTAGAGCAGATTACACCTGCTCTCCAGGAGAGTCTTAATGCAAAGGTTCCCAAGATGTGAACTCCAAGTAATGAATTTGTCTGAGGAGTATGGGAAAATATTTCATACACAAATGTACTATCAATAAGCTAACACAAACATTTATAGATATTGGCAAAATATTTTACACAAGTTACTGTCTTTGGTTTTCACAATAACCCTCGGAGGTAGATGCCATTATCATCTCCAGTTCTTTATAGATAAGGAAACAGAGGCTGAGAGAGAGTAACTAGTAAATGTCTGAAGCTGCATTTCAACTTGTCTTCTTGACTCTAAAACCAGCCCTCTCTCCATTGCACCAGCTACCTGCCAGGTATTATACATTCACTCTGAGTCATGCTAATTTATTTAAATATTGCACAAGGTTCTAATGCCATTCAGAAAAATTTATTTCTGTAAATGAGAGGTAGACAGGTAGCATAATGAAGAGGGCATGAGAACTAGAGTCCAAAAGATCTGAGTTCAAATGTGACCTCAGACAATTACTAGCTGTGTGACCTTAGACAAGTCACTTAGCCATTTTTGGTCTCCATTTTCTCATCTGTAAATAGGCTAATGATACCATACCTCCCAGAGTTGGAATGAGGATTAGATGAGATTATAAGTATAAAACTCCACACAGTGCCTGGCACATAGTAAAGGCTATATAAAGATTAGCTATCAGTGAGGATCCTCAGTCCTATCTTTGATCAAATCCAAAGCAAAAAACAAATTGGAGACTCAATGTGATAAGCACGTCTCTTTTTCAACAGCTATTATAAGAATAAAATTATTGTTGCCAAGAAATAGAAATCAAGGGTCTTGCTAATTTATTTGATTGTATGTTGATAATCATTTAATGACTTTGTGGTACTAAAAATATCATTTCATACTGAATAAAAAATTTTCAAATAAAAAGAATCCATTGTATTAATTTTGCTAATTTCCTTTCCTATTTAATAAAGAGTAAAGAGTTAAGGAGTATAGTATCTGAAGGGAAGAGAATATGAAACCTTTATCTTACCACTTGCCTGGGCCACTGAGAGGTTAAGCAGCTCACATAGCAGGACTCAAACCAAAGGCTCCCCCCAGGCACTGTACTTTTCTTTCTTTCTTCTTTTAAAAGTTATTTATTTATTTAGAATATTTTTCCATGGTTACATGATTCATGTTCTTTCCCTCCCCTCTTCCTTTCCCCCTCTCAGACATGACAAGCAATTTCACTGGGTTATACGTGTATCATTGTTCAAAATGTATTTTCATGTTATTCCTATTTTCAGTAGAGTGATCTTTTAACACCAAAACCCCAATCATATCCCCATCGAGCCACATGATCCATCATATGTTTTTCTTCTGTGTTTCTACTCCCACAGTTCTTCCTCTGGAATAGCGTTCTTTCTCATAAGTCCCTCCAAATTGTCCTGGATCATTGCATTGCTGCTGGTAGAAAAGTCTATTACATTCTATTGTGCCATAATGTATCCCTCTCTATGTAAAGTTCTCCTGGTTCTGCTCTTTTCACTCTGCATCAATTCTTGGAGATCTTTCCAGTTCACATGGAATTTTTCCAGTTCTTTATTCCTTTCAGCACAATAGTATTCCATCACCAACAGATACCACAGTTTGTTCAGCCTTTCCCCAATCAATGGACACTTCATTATTTTCCAAATTTTTGCCACCAAGAAGAGCGTGGTTATAAATATTTTTGTACACGTCTTTTTCCTTATTATCTCTTTAGAGTACAAACCCAGCAGTGGTATGGCTGGATCAAAGGGTAGGTAGTCTTTTAAATCCCTTTGGACATAGTTCCAAATTGCCCTCCAGAATGGTTTGACCAATACACAACTCCACCAGCAGTGTACCGTATTGTCTTTCAACAACTATCTATGAACTAATTAAATATGAAAATCTTCAGTAAAGATGGTTGGGTAGTTCCATCCAATCAATCAATCAAAAAGCATTTATTTAGCTCCAACTAAATACCAAGCACTGTGCTAAGCAGAGATACAGAGACAAAAATTAAAGTAAAATAATCCTGCCCTGAAGGAAACTAAAGACACACACATATGTATATATATTCTCTCTCTCTCTCTCTCTCTCTCTCTCTCTCTCTCTCTCTCTCTCCCTCTGTGTGTGTGTGTGTGTGAAATCATCTCATACCTGGCCTATCATAATAGCCTTATGGGTAATATCAGTCTTTTTCTACTCCAATGTATCCTACCTTCTTAAGATGTCAAAGTGTTCTTTCTAAAGAGCAGATCTGACCCTGCCACCTCTTTATCAATAAAATCCAGTGACTTCCTATTATCTTTAGGATCAAATATAAAATCCTCTGTTTAGCTTTTAAAACCTTTATAACCTGGTCTCATCTTACCTTTACAGTCCTCTTATAGTTTAGTCCTCTCCACATAATCTGGCAACACTGACTTTCCTGCTATTCCTTACACACAGCCCTCCATCTCTCAACTTGGCATCTTTTCACGAGCTATTTCCCATATCTAGAATGATCTCCATCTTCACCTCTCCTGCCTGGCTTTCTTTAGTTGTTCAGTCCTTTTCAGTCATGTCCAACTCTTTGTGATCCTATTTGGGGTTTTCCTGGCAAAGACACTAAAGTGATTTTCCATTTTCTTCTTCAGCTCATTTTATAGATGAATTTACTGATACAAATGGGGTTAAGTGACTTGCCCAGGGTCACACAACTATTGTCTGAGGCCAGATTTACTGATACAAATAGGGTTAAGTGACTTGGCCAGTCACACAGCTAGTGTCTGAGACCAGATGTGAATTCAGATCTTCCTGACTCCAGACCCAGGGCTCTAGCCACTCTACCACCTAGCTTCTTCATGGCTTAGCTCAAATCCCACCTTCTGCAAGAGGCCTTTCCTAGATTCCTCTCCTGCTTTACCTTCCCTTTCATTTATACAGTATATATTATATGTGTGAAGAATTGCTTGCATGTTGTTGACCTCATTAGACTATAAACTGCTTGAGGGCAGAAGTCATATTTTTGTCATATTTCTGCCCCCGCCCTCCTTTTTTTGTATCTCCAGAGCTTATTCCAGTGCCTAGCTCATATATTAAGCACTTAATGAATGTTTTTTGACTGTTTGGAAACTCGGTTCCAGATGAGACCAGGTGAAAGCTCACCTATCAGCTCTCAGGGCCCCAGGGACAAAGTCTGGGTTCTGATGGGAAAAGCATGAAGGGAAGTAAACTGCTAGAGTGTGGGCAACATCATTTGCCATCCAAGGCAAATTTTAGAATAATGGATGGATGGTTCAGAAAAGAAAACTTTGACTTCATATAAGGAAAAGCTTCTTAACAACTAGAGTTATCTGAAAATCTAACAGGATGCCTCTAAAGGTAATGCTTTCCCCTTTCAGTGGCGATTTCCAAGACTGGGATTATCAGAGTTATTATGGAGCAGATTTCTGTTCAGGTATGGGTTAGAATAGCTGTTCGTTGACTTTGGCAGTGCCTTGTTTTTCTAAGATTCTGAGAACAACCATATAGGCTTTTGAGGCAATCCCTCTGATAAGACCTTTAAAGATATGAGCAAGAGAGCCTCATGAGGTGTTATGGATCCGTCATCTAAATAAGGCATTGAACATTGGGAAATAAGATCACAGAGAGACAATCGTCTTTTGTTCATGGCATTTCCTTCCTGTAGCAGCCTTTATGGATGGAAACTGCTATGTTAAGTTGTGAGGCCCCTGGATCAAGGAGGACCAGAGAGAGAATGGGGGCAGGGACAAGAGAGAAGAGGGAAGGATGATGTGGCTCAGAATTTAATCTACTTTTTGAGAGGATTGTTCTGCTTAGTTTATTTTTATGTCGATTTGCTCGTCAGGTAGTAAACGTGGAGCCCACCCTTCAGCCAGTCTGTGGTGATGTGGTGAACAGCAACCAAAAAAAAAAAAAAGCAATCATTTGAGACTAGGATAAGCCCTGCATGAACAATGAATGGCGAGGCAGATGGCAAGCTGATGGCTCTGCTAACTCCTAGTGTCCTATTAGGGGGATATAACACTTAGACAAGTAACCATGTAAAGTATAGACTAAAGGTATAAAAGAGAGGGAAACACAAGGGGCTCTAACTTCATAGAAGTGGCCTTAGATCTGGGTTTAGATTTTTTTTTTTTAATTAGAATCTAGATTGTAAACTCCTTGATGGCAGGGATCATTTCACTTTTATCTTTGTATCCCTGAGCTTTTACCTTATGCCAAGAACATTGGAAAATAAGACAAAATAGTCAGTGTGGAGGGAATTAAGATAGACACCCTAATGCATTTCTGGTGGACTTGTGGATTGATGCAATCATTTTGGAAAACAATATGAAATTATGCAAATAAAATGACCAAAATACCAGAAGCTTTCACTCAGAGATAAACTGATACAAAGTGTTGTCAGGTCAACAAAACAATATAAGCAGAACTAAAACAATATAAATTAGAAATAACTACTTCCATGAAACAACTAAAGTGAGTACTGCAAAATTACAAAAACTGAGTGTGGCCTCAAAAAAGAATTATTGGAAGATGCCTCTCCCTGTCCCCCATTACTTTGCAGAGATGGAAGGTCCACAGACATAGAACATTGCCTATATTTAATTTTTTTTTCAGTGTACTGAGTGTTTTTTGCTGATTTTTTTTCCTTACTTTTAAATTTTTTTATTATATGGTATGGCTCTGGGAGAAAGGTTGATGAAGGGAGAAAATTTAGCAATGTAAAAACAAAAGATAACTATATATTTTTTTTATTTCAAGAAAGAGAAAGTAGTCTATTTTAATGGAACATATAGTATAATACTTCTTTTGTATTACTTCCCAACTGCCACTTGAACCTGTGGATTGAGGTCTTAGAAGATGGCTGACCATTTTCTCCCTCAGAGCTCTCAGAATAAGCATGAAGGATGAGAAGTATAGTATTGTCAGTCATGAGTTCCCAGTGGCATGTTCTTCATTGATTACCCATCTAATACAATTAGTCATCCAAGGTTAATTATCTTTTAGCTTTTGGAAGTATTTTTAAGTAGCTGTAATAAGAACAATTCACTCAAAC
The DNA here is from genome assembly GCF_016433145.1 of Gracilinanus agilis. NCBI lineage: Eukaryota > Metazoa > Chordata > Mammalia > Didelphimorphia > Didelphidae > Gracilinanus > Gracilinanus agilis. The sequence goes on from NC_058133.1 coordinate 467,433,672, forward strand.
ATTCCCTCCCAAAAGTGTGGCAGATGCTTCCCCACAAGTACATCCATATTTCAGGGGAAAGTGGGCTCAAACTTGGAGACTACAAGCGTCCAAAAAGATAATTCAGAGCTGTTTGTTGGATGGACGTCTTTATTTCTCCTTTCCAGAGTCCTGCGGATGTTTTTTCCCAATACAGTGCATTTTGCTTTCTGATGGGAACTAAAGTCTTTCTAGATTTCTGAAGCTGTTTCTTGTTAGCATATTAAATTTATTTTCTTTCAGCTCCCAGCTGCATACTCATTTATTATTGGGCCAGAGGAAGTTAGTGGGAGGAGGATGGGAAAGAGTGACACTCCCTCTTCCATTTTGTTGCCTTCTTGTTGACCTGATTACATTTTACTTCAGTTTTTCTCTGAGTCAAAGCTTCTAGTGTTGGGTGTGGGAGAGTTTTCCTTCTCAGATTTCTCTAGAAATATGATTGCAGAAGGAGGTGTGGACAAATGCTCTTGCTGGAATATCCTTCTTAATACATATATACAGAGATGTGTCTCATTCTTTCAACCAACCCTAATACATTTCATCATCTGATTGTATCCCATTGCTCAAATCATGTCATTCCTCAAACTTAGTTTGACTGAATGATTCAGTAGCGTGTCTAAGAAATGTTCACTCATAGTTCATGTGTTTGATTGATTAAGTCTGTAACTCCATGAAGGGGGCTTTTTCCCCTAATAAAAATGTTGGGGCATAGAATATCTGGTTACCTTCCTAGTAGTTGAGGAATGTAAGATAACCCTATAAAAGAAGGATACACATAGTCTGGAGACAGATGGAGAGCCCTGAATGACAGATTCAGAAGTTTCTGTGTTATTTAGTAGGCCATGAGGAGCCACTGAAAGCTTTTGTGTTGCAGGGTGACATAATTATAGCAACATTCTGATGAGCAGTAGGGTTAGAGGATGTATAACAGGGATTTCTCTCACAACACTGGAGCTCCTCGTATTTCACTTACTTTCAGTGTATGGATTCTCAGGCACAGTCCCCATCCAGTGCAGAGTTTAGTCACAGAAGAGCAAGTCACAAGAAATCTAATAATAAAACGTTTAATTGAACTGCAATAATAAAACATAGTTTTAAGGAAAATCTAAACATTAAAAAAAAGTCTTAACTCCTTCCTAAACTAATACAAAACAATTCTCTCTAGCAGACTCTCATACCACTAGGGAAAGATGAACAAATTTTGAGACAGTGGATGTAGAGTTGCTTTGTGTTACCACTGAAACATGTTAGTAGTTTCTTCCTTGCCTCCTCAGCTGTCATAATAATGATAACTAGTATTTATATGGCACTTTAAGGTTTGCAAAAAGCCTTTGCACATATCTTTACAACAATTCTGCTATTATTAACTCCATTTTACAGATGAGAAAACCAAGGAAGAAAGAGGTTAATCAACTTACCAATAGTCATCCAACTAATAAGTACCAAGGCTAGATTTGAACTCAAGACAGATTGACTTCAGAAGTTTCATCCAGCTGCCTCTTTTGGGGAGTCTCTTCTCCTATCAATAATATTTGGTTGAGCTTCATTAGTCTTCTAAGACTATTCCAAAATGGAATCACTCAGACCCTAACTACAGTTTCAAAACAGAGTGTATCGGCTCTCCCAAGTTGGGGTGCATGATCTCTGAAGATCCGGGGGGGGGGGAGATACTATTCCAGGAGAGGGAAAAGAGGTCTCATAGCTTGACAGAAGGGCAGATGGCAACATATTCAGTTAGGCCCTGGTTTCCTTGGGGACGACTGAGTGGAATGTGAAACCTAGTAGCTCTCAAATGAATCCTTGGTAAAATGAATACTCATCTGTGAATTCTTCTTTTTGGCAAATTCAGATTTCTGTATGTTATTTTTTTTCTATATTATATATGTACATATGTAAACACAGAGGTGTTTATGTATGCATGTATATAGGTATATGTACATTTGCACATCTCTATGTATATATTTATAAAGTAGAACCAAATAGTCCCAAATCTTCAAAAAGTCCTAAGATCATAGTATTTGGATCTGAAAGGAAACTTAGAGATCATTTAGTACAATCTTTTTTTTAACCCTTACCTTCTGTCTTAGAATCAATACAATGTATTGATTCCAAGGCAGAAGACTTATAAGGGCTAGGCAATGGGGGCTAAGTGACTTGCCCAGGGTCACATATCTAGGAAGTGTATGAGGCCAAATTTGAACCCAGGACCTCCCATCTCTAGGCCTGGCTCTCAAGCCACTGAGCCATCTAGCTGCCCCCAATACATCCACTTTCATATTACAGATAAGGAAACTAAGGTCCCAAACCAAAAAATATTTGCCCAAAATCACCAGATAGGTAGTAAATAACAGAGCTGGAACCCTCCTTCTTATTTGAGTTCTAGCTTATCCTTAGGAAAGCATAATAAAGATGCATGCCCTTTGCCATTAGGAAGGGGGCAGTTGGTAAAGACTTGAACAGAGAATGTCTGAAGGTGAGAGAAGCCAGTGATAACAGATTCCATGTATATTGCTTTTCTTAGTTTATAAAACCCTTTCTCCACGATAACCTTGTGGAATAGGCAGTATAAATTATTACCTTTACTCCCAAACCACTCCCTCGAGGAATTATAGGACTACAGAATGAGAATGAAAAGGGACTTTAGAGGCTGATTCCCTCTTTTTAGATAAAGAAACTGTGGTGGAGGGTAATTGACTTGCCTAGGAACACCTAGCTAGAAAGTATCTGTGGTGAGATTTGAACCTGTCTGTCTTTTGGTCTCTAAATCAAATATCCTATCTTAACTCAAAGTTGCCTCACAGCTCTCTGTATGTGTTATTGGCACTACTATCTTCTCAGACTTCTAGGCTAGGAACTTTGGGATCATCTTTTGGCTCTTCCCTCTTCCTCGCCTACTCATATAATTTCTCTGTCTTCAGTGTCTTTTCCACCCTCGCACTGCTCTTTTTCTTCCATTCCAATCACCCTAGGTCAGACATCTCACCTGGGCTATTTGAATAGTTTACTGTTTTGCTTTCCTTTAGCCAATCCTGTCTTTGATGTGAAAACACAAAGGTTTTGCCTAGATTGGAGTGCCAAGGGAGGGAGCACTCACTGTTTGCGTCCATCTCACCTCCAATGCCCAAGGCATCCACAAGATGTTCAGTGCCTCCTCTAGCATGATCAAACTTTAAGAGTACTGATATTGTAGGATATCATGAGATCTGAGAGGACTACCCAGAAGGCATCCTGGTAGCCTCTGAAAAATGGGGGCAAGGTAGTAAAGGAAAGAGAAACGTATATGATGTGAAGAAGTAAAATGCCTGTCCCTGAGATGCAAAAGAGGCAAAAGAAATCACTCACCCTAGCCCAAATAGGAGCCAGGGATAGAAATCCTCTGTGGAGAGAAGAAAGAGAGGATTCCATAGAAACTGCCTGAGGGACCCTTTGGGCTACTCCCCATGAAGAGCTGTGAGACAAGTGAAAAAGGAAGATGAAAGAAAATGGCATGGTGAGCCATGGGAGGTCTCTAAAAGACCTAATTTTAAAAACATTAAAAATAGACTCCAAGCATGAAGCTTGGGACATTTGAAGCTAAAGTAGCAGAAAAGAAAACTAAGAGAAGCTTAACCAGATGGCAGAAAAGAAACCTAACACAAGCAGTAAGTGTTAGATAAAGCTGGTGTTGAGTGAATCCACTTTGGGATAGTGTTAGAAAATGACAGTTCAACAAAATCAAACTGATAGGACAAGAATAAGAACCTCACCCCCAAAAAAGGAGGCAGTTAAATGGACTTCCTGAGTTTGAACCATCTTAAGTTCAAATCTGATTTCAAGACTGTATTAGCTATGTGACCCTCGATATGGCACTTAACCTTTTTCTTCCTCAGTTTCCTCATCTGACCTGGTTGATGACCAAGTAAAAACTTACCAAACTCCCTTTTTCTAGACAGCCCCAGACCATCCTTAAATTCATCCAGTCATCCAATCAAATTGAGAACCCCAAGAACCTATAAGGAATCAAAATTAGCATTTTGCCATCCCCTACACATCCAGCTCTTGCTCTCAGAATAGTAATAAATCAATCCTGCCATTGTTACTTTGAAAGAGAGTAGCAATCAAATGGCCTATACCTTGATTTACAATTCCCGTGACTCTCCATAATGAAGCTCCCTTTCTTGGTCACCATTCCCTTATATCTACCATTTCCTTCAATAGAATGTAAACAACTTAAAGTCATTTCTATATTTGTATGTCCAGTACAGTGCCTGGCACATGATAAACACTTAAATTATTTTTCCATTCATTCATTGCTTTCAGTAGCATCACTCCTGTAGCACTTAAATAATTGCTTAACTGACTACAGCCAAAGAATTATCAAGTTGATGAGAGTCACTTACTATGCACTGGGCTCTCTGTCCCAGTTCTGAGGACATAAAGACAAAAATGAAGCAGTCTTTGTCCTCAAAGAGATTGTATTCCATTAGGGGAGCTCAAATAGCTGGGTTGGGTTGGGAATGAAAAAGACAGAGAAAGGAAGTTAAAGTTGAAGTACCACTATACATCGAAAATGAATGAAAACCATTAGACATGATGATCTCATAGATGTTTTATCACTGAGAAAATAGGCTTGATTTACAAAAATTCAGCTGGCATGCAACTTTTCTAGAAAACAGCTATTACGTACACATCTTTTTTTCTTTCTGTCATTCAATGTCCTATATATTAAAGAAGCTTCTTTGTCCTCTGTTATTTCCCAATCTATGTTTCTGTAAGTGCCCAGTTGGCATGGCAAGTACAGAGTCTTACTCTATAATGTCTACAAACATGGAAACCCATATTGTTTTGTTGTGTTTGTTCTTCTAAAGTAGTCTAGTGACTTCAAGTAGACAAATTCTATCAAAACATTGGGAATTTGGGGGGCAGCTGGGTAGCTCAGTGGATTGAGAACCAGGCCTAGAGACGGGAGGTCCTAGGTTCAAATCTGGCCTCAGACGCTTCCCAGCTGTGTGACCCTGGGCAAGTCACTTGACCCCCATTGCCTACCCTTACCACTCTTCTGCCTTGGAGCCAATACACAGTATTGACTCCAAGACGGAAGGGTTTAATTAAAAAAAAAACATTGGGAATTTTGCTGTATCATATGATCATAATAATAACTTAAACCTCAAAATTTAAGGTCAGAAAATCACTTTGGATATACTATCTTACTGAAGACTCACAACAACCCTATGATATAGGTTCTATAGGTATTTTTATTCCCAATTTATAGATGAGTAAATTGAAGTTGTGAGAAATTAAGTGATATACTATTTTCACAAAGTGTTGAACCACAGTATCAGAGGTGAGATTTAAACCTAGGCTTAGAACTAAAAGAGACCATACCGATCGTTTAGTTCATGTTCCTCATTTTACAGATAAGAAAATAGAGGCACAGAAGTGCTTAAGTGACTTGTCCAAGATCATGCAGGTAGTACATTATGGATTCAGATTTTAACCAAGGTGTTCCAACTCTTTTTACTATGCTTTGCTTCCTCTCCACTCACCTCTGAGTTTTGTCTTTGGTCTACTCCCTGTGGATTTGAAGTATCCTGGCTTGTAAATACTCTAAAATCTCTCCATGGCTTTGTGTTTGTGGTCCAATTTGTTAAATGATTCAATACCTCTTGGATGACTTATGACTAATAAAATGATTACTGAAAATAGGAATTGAATTGCCAAATTAGGGCTTCAAATATAGAAACTACAGAGTCCTGGGCAGAGATGGAATGAACTTAAAGCCAGTAAGAATATGTTTGCTTGATGTCTTGCAAATCTAATAAAAAGGACAGAACAATTAAGAAGGTAGGAGAAAGAAATAATTGCCCAAGCATATCTATCAAGCTGGATACTAAAGAAATTATCTATAATTTAGTTAGAAGAATTGAAGTTAAGACATTAAGAATTTCACTGGAGAAAATCCAATAAAGTAATTCTAATGGCCTTAAATGCCCTAAGTTAAGACAAACTACATAAATGCCCTAAGTTTAGGTAAAAAGAGGAACTAGAAATGCTAATTCAAAGGAAATGAATTTGACCTCATTGGTATCAATGAAAGCTGGTGAGATGAAACTAATGACTAGGATATCAATTTAGTTGACTTTTCTTTATTCAAAAGAAACAAGATGGACAAAAAAAGGAGGAAAATATATTTTGGTAAAGAAATCGTAGAATGAGAGGTAGACTGTGATGAAGAGCAATTCAATGAAAATGAATAGAGGGAGAAACAGAAATGATAAACCACTGCACAGAAAAAGGAGATAGATATGGAGTTTGGGAAAATGAGGCATAATCTTGCAGTGATGAGGAATTATGACTATCCAGGCATCTGCTGGAGCTCAGTCCAGAGCAGTTAATAACTTTTTGACTTACAATAATAATAATTTCATCATTCAAAAGGCAAGGAACGAACAGGGCAGAGGGGAGTTTATTTGTTTTGAGCTGGTTGTGTGTAAATAGAATTAGCTCTAGCCCATTCATAGTTAAACTCTTACTTACCCTAGGTATAGAAATTATGTAATCCTCATTTAATGGGGAGGGGGGACGAGTTACCCACATGTGACAATAAATAACAAATCAAGAACAAGGGACTGCCCTTTGGGCAGTCCAAATCAATGTAGAGACTGCCATTTGTCCACTTGAATTAGAGGTGGACCCACAGGAAGTGACGAAAGACACTGTCTCTTTAAGTATGTTGGTTACTTCTTGTGGAGGCAGTTCCCGCTTTGAACTTGGTGCTGAAGGATCTCTGCTGAGACTTCAGGCTACTTCCACTCTAAATTGTCACGTAGGTAAGTTAGGCTGACTTCCTTGGCCTACCTAGGCCGCTTCTAAACTCTGCCTTAAGCAGGCACTAGCCTATCTGGTTGCTAAGCCTTGTGGCTTGCAGCTTCATTTATTTAGCCTTTTAACCTTCTCTCTTGTCCAGGCCTCTGCAGGTCTGGACTAGCCTCTCCCTTTCTCTTTATTCCTATACCTTTACCTTCCTAATTGTAAATAAACAGCCTTAACCCGATGCTAACTTGGGTCTGATTTAATTACAGAATCAATCTGAATTGTTGATTCCTGGTGGCCACACTTTAAATATATATCTATAAAATACCTAAAATTTCCCTCTTACAGTTGAGAGTATGGAAATGATGGGAACATGGGAGGAAAATGATCACTCCCTCCTAGAGTTTATCATAGAAGAGAGGAAAGTCACGTATAGTCTGAGATATAGCCTAGATTTTATGAAAGTAGATTTTAAAAGTTCAGAGAAAAGGTAGGCAAGATGCCATTTAATAAAATGCTCTAGAAGGAGCAGCTAGGTTGTCCAGATATTAGGGAGCCAAGCCTGGAGACAGCATGTCCTGGGTTCATAAATGGTCTTATATACTTCCTAGTTGTGTGACCCTGCACAAGTCACTTAACCCCGGTTACCTAACCCTTACCACTTGTCTGCCTTTGAACAGATACTTGGTATTGATTCTGAGACAGAAGATATGGATTTAAAAACAAAACAAACAATACAAAACAAAAATGCTAAGGGAGAAATCATGCTAAGTAGTATAGAAAACTCTCAGGAATGAATTTTCAAATATACAAAGAGTAATTATTTCAACAAGGAGGAAAAATGAGAATTATTTGAAGAAATCAAAGAGTATACACTGGGAATTCATCAGCAAAGGTAGAGAAGGTTACATAGATACACCTACCTATGAATATGTATACATAAAAAATGGTCATATAAAAATAGTGTCAGAAATGCTTGTTCAGAGTGAATTGAAGTTAGTTAGGAAAGCTGAGTATAAGGTTAAAAATGAATTAGCCAATTAATTAAATCACCCTACCCCACCTAAGATAAGTATCAAAATTCTATGCCTTAATTAGTTGAAGAAGATTCTCTATTGAATGTTTTTAAGTCATAGGCCTTATTATAATTGTATAAAAGTCTTTGATCTATTTAAATGTCTTTCAAAACCATTGGGGGAACTGCACAGGATGTATTTTGGGGTTGGTTGGCCATACCCTATAGACTATCTATAAAATGGCAAGTCATTTTGGATTTTAAATCTGAATGTCTGGCAGTAGAGAGAAGAGACAGTGAAACTCATGAAAAGGAAGTGCTTGTGGTGGTTGGAGAAGAACCTTGACCTTAGCCTTAGCATCACTCTCATAAGCTTTATCATTTTTTTTTATCTAGACTTTTATAATGACCTCCTAATTGATTGCCCTACTTCCCAACTCTCTCTTCTCCAATACATCTTCTGCACTATAATAAAATTGATATTCTAAATGATAGGCCTGTCAGATTGACTTTAATTCCTAGGAAAGTTCTAGAATAGATCATTAAAGATATGGCTAGTGAAAAAAACTAGAAAAGGAAGGAGTAGCTAATAAGAACCATCAGGACTTTATCAAGAACAAGATTATTTCCTTTTTTGACAGTTACTAAATGAGTAGATCAGGAGAACTGAATAGATATAATTTACCTACATTTTAGCAAAGTATTTGACAATGTATCTCTTGCTATTCCTGTGGAAATGGTGGAGCCATGTGGGCAAAATGATAATATAATTAGGTAAAATTCAGAACTGAAGGAATGGCCAGACTCAAAGAGCCATTAATGACTTTTTAATGAACTCATTAATTGTGCAATGTCCAATTTGGGATGGAAGAGGTCTCCAGTGAAGAGCTCCAGGGATTTTTGCTTTACCCTGTGCTGTTTAACTTGGTTACTAATAACTTAGATAAAGGTATAAATGGCATTTTTATTAAATTTTCAAGTGACAGAAAGCTGGGGGTGAGGAGAGGACCACATTGAAGGAAAGAATCAAGTTTAAAAAGAATTTAATACAAATGGTCAATGGTTATGAACAGTTTTCAGATGAAGAAATTAAAAGTATCAATAATTATATAAAAATGTTCCAAATCACTATTGATTAAATAAATGCAAATGAAAACAACTCTGAGATACCATATCATGTCTATCAGGTTGGCCAATATGACAGTAAAGAAAAGTGATAAATGTTGAAGAGGATGTTGCAAAATTGGGACACTAATGCATTGTTGGTGGAGTTGCAAACTGATCCAACCATTCTAGAAGACAATTTGAAATTATATCCAAGGGGCTATAAAATAATGTATATACCCTTTGATCCTGTAATACCACTACTATGTCTGTATCCCAAAGAGAGAAAAAAAAGGAGAAAAGACCTACTTGAATGAAATATTTATAGCAGCCCCTTTTGTGGGGGCAAAGAATTGGACATTAAAGGAATATCCATCAACTGGGGAATGGCTGAACAAATTGTAGTACATGATGGTAATGAAACACCTTGTTCTATAAGAAATGATTTACAAGATGATTTCAGAAAAAGCTGGACAAACCTACATGAACTGATGCAGGCTAAAATAAGCAGAACCAGGAGAATACTATACACAGTAACAGCAATATCATGGAACGAACAGTGACAAACTTAGCTATTCTCAGTAATACAACAATTCAGGACAATTCTAACAGATGTATGAGAAAGAATGATGTCCACCTCCAGAGAAAGAACTGTTTGAATCAGAAAGCATGTCAAAGCATACTATTTTTTACTTTAGTTTATTTGGGTCTTTACTTGCGAGTTTGGGTTTTATATGATTATCTCTTACAAAAACGAAAAATATAGAAATATGTTTTGCATGATGGTATATGTATATTCCAGATCAAATTGCCTACCATCTCTTGGAGGGGGTAGAGGAAAGAAAGAAGGAGACAATTTGGACCATATTATTTCAGAAAACTTATATGGAAAATTGTTATTATACATAATTGGTAAAATAAAATATCTATATTAAACTTAAAAATTAAAATAATTTTAATATATTAAGATGGAATTTATTAAGTACGAATTTAGAGGTTTACTCTAGTTCAAAAAAAATCAATCTTACAAGTGTAGAAAGGCAGAAATATTGTTAGACAACTGTTGGGTGGGGCTTATACTGCTAGGTGTCAGTGGAAGAGAATAAGGCCTATTAATAGGTCAGTTGTTTTTGTAATTAGATGTTCCATACATCTTCTGTTTTTTGATTTTGTGTTTTTATTTCTTGTAGTCTTAAGAACCCATTAGCTTCCTCTTGCCCAATTCTAACATTTAAAGAGTTATTTTCTTTGGTGAGTTTTTGGATTTCTTTTTCCAATTGCTTGATCTTTTCATGATTTTCTTGTTTTGTTTTTTTTTTTTTTTTGTATTGGTTTTTTTCTAGTTTGGTTTTAAAAGCCCTTTTAAGCTTTTCCAGGAACTCTTTTTGTCTTCTGTTAATTTTATCTTTTCCTTTAAAGTTTTAGAAGTGGATGTTTTAATTTCATTGTCTTTTGAGTTTGAACCCTGATCTTCTCTATTGCTATAGTAATTATCTATGGTTGGGTTTTTTCCCTTTTGCTTACCAATTTATTTTTATTTTTAGCAGCATATTTCCTAATTGTTAACTTTATGTTACAGTTGGGCTCCACTCCAGGAGTTTGAGGGATTATGCATTAGGTTTGGGGTTTTGGATGGGTTTTGTGCTATTTTCCCCTAAGTTCTCTGGGGTCCTTTGATTTTTTGGTTCTTCCAATTTCTATATTCCAGAGTCAAGTGGGGTTTTTGTTCTTCTGGTTAATGCCCCAGGGCCATGACAACATTATCACTTCTTACTCCCTGCAATCTTTCTGGAGGCTGCAAGTGTTGGCTCATCCCTCTGTCCTGAAACTGCAACCAGGCACTCTATTTTTCTGAATGCCTACCATCAGCAGGGGCTTTTACCTCTCAGTAAAAATGCTCACCAAGGTGTACTTGTTCCTAGTTCCTCATTTCCAGCAGCCACAAACCTGGGATAGTGTCTTTTCAGTGTCCTGGGCCCAGCAATTTTCCTCTAGTCAGCTGCCCAACCTCCAAACAGTTGGTCTGTGGAATTCTTGAGCTGAGACTATGGCCTATATAGCTGCTCTCAGGGCTTAATGTTTGTTAATTTGGTGTATCTCAGTGTCTTCTCCAGTTGACCTAAGCTAGGCAACTGTTTCACTCTGACTCAACTATTTCTGCCACTTCAATATTCACTCTACAACATTATTTTTAATTATTTATTGGGCATTTGGAGAGCAAGGTAATTTCTTGCTCTATTCTACCATCTTTCCACAGTAGAGTCAACTAAAATTTAATTGAAAAATAATTTCAGTAAAGTTATAAGCTACAAAATAAATCCACAGATATCATCATCATTTTTATCAATACCCAAAAAACTTAATAGTAAGAAGCAGAAAGAAGAATTTCATTAAAAATAACTACAGATTATATAAAATGCTTGGAGTCTACCTACCAAGAAACACAGAAACAATAGAAATGTAATTACAAAACATTTTGTGGAAATAAAGGTAGATCTAAACAAGTGGTCAGGAGGGGGACTTAGCAGTACCAGAACTTGTTATACTAAATGGAAAAATGGAGAAAAAATGAGTACCTACATATTTCTGTACTGTTGCATAGGTACTACATTTGAAAATCTACTATCTCAAAAGCAAAGGTTTATGTCAGAAAACTCACAGTTTTGCTCTCTTTTCCTATCAGAAATTCTAAGATAAAGTGATTACCTTCTCCCTAGCAGCTAGAGAGAAATGTGTACAGTGTTGGGCCTGGAATCAGGAGAAGCTGAGTTCAAATCCCCTCTCAGACACTTATTAGCTGTTTGACTCTTTGCAAGTTACTTAACATCTGTTTGCCTCAGTTTCCCCAACTGTAAAATGGAGAAAATAATAATGTCTATCTCCTATGGATGTTGTAAATATAAAAATGAAATACTATTTATAAAGTATTTGAAGCACTCTAAAAATACTAGCTATTATTATTATTATTAATATTCAATCATTTTCCATTTTCTTCTCTGTGTGATATTCTTCTACTTTGTTACCTCCTCACACACATTCAGCTTCTTTTCTGCCTCTTCAGATCCTTTTCCTTCTTCCCCCTTTGCCCATGACTTTGCAGCCCAACTTCCTTTTCATTTGTTTGAAGTGACATCTTATTTGCTCTGGTAACTTGGAAAAGGGGAGGGGAGCATTCCTCATGTGCCTTCTTTTTCAGGGTAGACGTTAGCCCAAATTGGAGCCACAGATAACAGCTTGATCTTGGTGGAAACACAAATACTGTACAATCAATCTAAATGATGCAAAAATCTCCCTATTCTCTATACATACAGATTCCCAACTGCAATTGCTCTCCTGGATAACTGCTGTGGCACCTGCTTTTGGGGTTCTTCAACCACTGAATTGTTACTCTCCTCACCTTATTGACACCTGAAAAGCCAAATCTAACTTTTCCCCCCTTTCTCTGTTTTCCCAATTCCCCTTTCCCTAATCCCTTACTTTTTTCTTAGGAGCTTCCTTTTTTGCTTAAAATCTATCCTTTCTTCTATATTCCACTTCTTTGCATCTTTCTCTTGAGTCTCTTCTGGCACTTAGCACAATACCTGATGCTCAGTAGATAACAATAAATATTGATTGATTGTTTCCAGCACTTAGCCAGTGCCTGGCACCTAGTAGGTACTTAATGAGAATTAATAAATTGATTGCCTCCAGCACTTAGCACAATGTCTGGCACACAGTAGGTATTTAATAAATATTTATCATCTAATTATTCAGCTAAAGTGCTGTGTATCCTAAATTCTATTTTTTGCCTTTAACTTGAGTCACTATTTTTTTGCCTTTTCTTCTTCCATTTCTCAAATTCCCCCAAATTTTCTTTCCCCAAAAGTTACCAAGCTCTAGGAGCCTCCCTACCTGTTCCTTTCTCATTAACTAGTTCTAATGTGCTGTGGGTTAGAAAAAAATGCCAATGTTGTTTTAAATTGTATTTGAAATAAGAATAAATAGGATTAAGTGAGAGACTTGGGACTTTTTGAAGAGTAAAGCTCTTAGTGCATGGACTTTAGACATTATTTTTAATATTCAGAGGTCTTCCTCCATCCTTTAGTCCTGGGTTCAGGGCTATGTTTCAGATAATTGAAGTTGCCAGATCAATGATCCCCCCCAGATTTGGCTGTGTTCCAGATAATTGAAGTTGCCAGATCATTGACCCCTGGATAAGAGAAGTATTTCTATATTATAGTTCTCCCTTCTTAACCAAAACAAGGAAACATTGACAGTCTGTTCCTCACCCTGCCCCTCCATGGGGAAGCTGACATTCCATTATAATGGTAGTATCACTTTCTACCTCGGCAGCTAATCCATTTGTACAGGCCCCATCAGTCATCTAGCTGCCATGGATGCAGTCACTAGCTAATGTAACAGCTCCCATTTATATAGCACTTTATAGTTTGCAAAGCGATTTTCTGACAACCATTCTGTAAGGTGGGAGGTAGTTTCAGAGCAGGCAAAGTTGGCAAATATCTTTGGGAAAACATTCATAATCTCATGCTTCAGTCACATTTTCCAAAATTGCCCAGATCATCTTAATCACTCCTGCTAAGGAAGAAATTCCCTTCTTTTTTTCCCTTGTCTTCCCCATGACTTATTTCCCCTGTACCGTTTAAACATATTAAATCACTGTTAGCACACAGAGTGGGCTTTATGTTAGCATAAGATCTAATCAGAGTGAGTCTGCTGGTCTCTGAAGGCTTTATTCTTTTTGTCTCTTTACTCTGTTTCCTTGTTAGGTTGAAGAGTCTTTTCTGACATCCTCATTTGTTCTGCCATGTAATGGAATGGGATCTTTCAGAGCTGCTGACATCTGCTCCACTCCAGAGAGCTGCAGAGTCTAGCTAGCAAAGCAATAATAATTATGCCCAAATACACAGAAAAGGATGCAAAGATAGGAAGGATGACAAGAAAAAATATTCGTGGAAGAACAATGGTCTCACTGTGTAGGAGTGTGTGTGTATATGCAAGTCCATGTTGGAAGCACAAATCATTCTCTTGGTGGTGGTGCAATAGGAATCTAGAAAGCCTGGAGTTGACATGCATTCTTCTGATCAGAGATCTTCTTTTTAAAAAATTCAATTTGTTTATTCCAAACTGAGTAAATCCCAGCATGATCATTATCATTTCCATATGAAATTAAAATACAAAAGAGGATTGCATATTAAATAGTGTTTAGTATATATCACTTTATAAATGAAATATATATATATATAATATATTCAACATAATACTTTCAAATCTGTCCTGCTCTTCTATCCTTCATTCTGAACTGCCTTCTTTTCTCTTTTGTACATATAATTTTTTTTAATAACCCTCTTTATTTTTTTTGTCGGGGGGGAAGGGAGGGGAGAGGCATCATGGTTGTGAGGCTTCTTCTCTCCTCCCAATAGTCTCAAATTAAAATCAGAGGGAAAATCCTACCAGAAATAATCGTAGTCAAGCAAAATAAATCCGTAGTGGACAAGTCTAAAAAAAGTGTCCCTTCCTATATCTTGAGTCTTTCATTTCTCTGTTAGGAGGTAGATAATATGCCTCACTCTAATAGGTCCTTTGGAGCAGAGTTCTAAGTTATTCAAAGTTGGTTTTTCTTTACAATATTATTAACTCACTTTATTATGAGGTGGTTCATGAAAGACTTCCCAAGATTCTTTCAAATAATTGCTTTAGTCATTTTCTTACAGCAAATTAACATTCTCCATAAATATAACAATAACATTATCCAGATGTCACAATTTCTTCATCCATCCTCCAATTGACAAGTACTCCCTTGGTTTCCAGTTCTTTTCTTTTGTCCTTTCCTTCTAATTTGTCTTTAGGTTGAAGAAGTTTGTTTTGCTTACAACTATCTGCTATAAGACACATCATACTCCCTGGCATTATCATTCCTCTTAACCCCTCTATTTCCTGTTAAATTCAATGAATTTCTTTTCCAGATTCTTTGCGATTATGTGTGTTTTCAACAATATCCTTTGTGTTTCACTTATCTGAAGTCCATATGATGCCTGTTTACTCCCCTCCATGTCTTTATACTCTCCTTGAAAACTTCAGTTGTGGGAAATGTTGAGTTCTAACTCCTTCTTCCTCCATTCATTCACTATTATGTACCTTTTACTCACCTTTCTCTTTCACTTCTTAAAGTCCACAGAAGTAATCCACCCCAGGTCCTCTATTTAACTCTCTTTGTAATATCCTTTAAAGTTATTAAATTTCTAAGGGACATCTTCAATATAATACAGTCCTCACAATTGTTCAAAAAAATTACTTTTCTAAGTTTTGCTTGATTTTTTTTTTCATTTTGAAGTTCCTACACAGTTCTGCTTTTTTCATGGGGAATGCTTTAAAGTCCTCTTTTCCATTAAAAATTCATTTTCCCTCCTATAAGATTATACTTAGCTTTGCAGAGAAAGTTATTCTTGTCAGTTACCCTATATGTTTTACAATTTGGAATATCATATTCCAAGATTTCCTCTTGTTTATATTAGAAACTACCAGGTATTACATGATTCTGACTGTTTTCTCCTTCTGGTTGTTTGCAATGTTTTCTCTAACCAAGAAGTTCTGGATCTTGGCTCTAACATATCTGGAACGTTTCCATTTACAATTTCTTTCAAGATGTGATCAGTAGATTACATCAATTTGCACATTACCCTCTGCTTCTAATAGATCTAAAGCTTTCATTTAAGGTTTTTTGAAATACATTATCCAAGATTTTTCTTTTAATCTTTACCTTTTTCTTTCCTTTACTTTTTGCTCTTTTATTTTGTTCTAGTCTAGGCATTCTTGTAAACCTAAGAAAAAAGTCTTTATTTTTTTAATTCTGCTCATAGTTGATGCAGTTATTCTCTTCTTCTAGGTTGGATTTGTTTTTGTTTTTGGTTTTGTTTTTGTATCTTTGAAATCAAGAATGAGTCTTATCATGGTCCATCTCTTATTCTGTTTATTTATATCTTCAGCCTTAATTCCTGAACTGGAGATTTATGTCAAAGCCTGATTCTGCCCCCCTGCCACCATTTTGGATAAGATAATCAGTCATGCTTTGTCTCTCCCTGGAAGAATTGTGTTCCTACCCTGCCCTTGACCTACTAATATATGTCTTCACTGAGTGCTGGTAGGTTTTAGGCTCCAACAAGTCTTTGTGGTTCAATGCTAAGGCTTTCAATGGTGTCTCAGGAGAGAGTGTTTGGAACTTCAGAGTTTCTGGTTTGGGATCAGCCATGTTACAGCTATCTTTTCCTGGTTTCCTAGTTTCTTGTAGAAGCCCTCAGCCCTAGTACCTACAAATATGGTCCTATTGGCTACAGATAAGTCGGATCTGTCTGTTGTCCCACCCAGAGGCATAAGTCTCGTTTGCTTGGGCTGGCACTGGCTTTTCTGGTGGATTTCCTTTACTTTTTTGCCTTTGATCTCCTGTCTGATTTTGTAAAGTTCTAGGGTGGATATGATAATGTTATTATGGTTTCTCATCAACTTTCTTAATAATTATTTGATCTGGTGCTATTTGGTTTTTGTTGTTGTTTGTTTGTTTGTTTTTTGCTGGTTTGGATATTTGAGAACTGGTTTGCCTGTCTCTAGTCAGGGAGCTATCTTGGCTAAGAGTCATCAGTGCCACACCATAAGGCTCTTGTAGTTCAATGTAGAGCTATTGTCTTATCTTGGAGTCAGGATAGAAGAGTCGATAGACTTGGAATCTGAACATCCCACCTCTAACATATACTGACTATGTGATTATAGGGAAATCATTTACTGTATCTGTTCCACCATCTTGTTGTCATATCTGCAACATGTGGATGATAATACTTTTATTACTGACCATACAGGTTTGTGAGTCATTATAAATGCTTATTGACTTATTTACTTTGCAATTTCAAGGATATTCCTCTTTTTCTATTCTACTGTGTATGTGGACATTTTAACTTTATTTGGTATTTGTTAAGTTCAGAATAAAAAAAAAAAGAAAAAAAGAATTGGATCTGTTTAGCCTAAAGAAGAGAACACTTAGGAGGGAATATGTTATTATGTCTTCAAATATTTGAAGGATAATCATGTGGAAATGGGATTTAGATTTACTTATTCTGTGAGGTTCCAGAAGGCAGCTTCTGAAAAAAAAGTCTGAAGAAAAACTTTCTAATAATTACAGCTGTCTAGTATTGGAATGGATTGCTTTAAGCAGTAATAAATTCCTTGTCACTAAGGGAATTCAAGTAAAGTCAATATTGTTGAAGATTTGTAGAAGGGATTAGAACTTTCTAAAATAAAATAAAGTAATATAAACCTCTCCAAAATAGACTAGGCTACCTCAGGAAGCAGTAGCTTCTCCCTCACTTGGTGGTGACCCCTTTGAGGATCTGTTGTAAAGGACAGATATAGCTTGGTCTAGTAGTATATCAATAAATATTTATTTAGCCCCTACTATGTGCCAGACACTGTGCTAAGTACTGGAAATCTAAAAAAAAAAATAATAATAAAGACAAAAGACAATCCCTGCCCTCAAGAAGCTCAGAATCTAATAGGTTAGACAATAAGCAAACAAAAATACTCAAACTATAACCAGGAAATTGTAAAAAGAGAGAAAGCTGTAGAATTAATGAGGACTAGGACAAACTTTCTGTAGAAGGTGGGATTTTAGTTGGGACCTAAAGGAAGCTAGGAAGCAAATTGACAGAGATGAAGAGGGAAAGTATTCCAGGCTTGTGGGACAGACTGAGAAAATGCTATTTTAGGGGGGTATCTTTGAATCCCTGATCCCTAAGTCAGCACCAGACACAGTAGAGGCTTAATGAATATTTATAGAATTGAATTAAATCTGAAGGGATTGCAGAAGTCATGTAGCCTAAACCATACCTGTACTAGAATTCTTTCTACATCTACTTCCTCATCCCCATTTGGACAGCTCCGAGTTCTCCCTTATGCAGCTAGGTTCCAATTAGTACAATAATGAATCCTGTTAAGTGGTCACATTATTTGAATTTGCATTGTATATTTCCGTGGGGCTTCAATCAATTACTATATTTTACATAATTATGACTTCAAATACTGGGAATTTGAATACATGTGCCACAGAATTCATTATATACAGGATTCATTATTTGTACTAATCAGAACCTAGCTATATCACACTGAGTATTTTGGTGCTGTTTTCCTGATTATACTCCTGTGTATTCTCTGATATAGGTAGAGGATCTCAGTCTACTCTGCCTCAGGCAAGCTAATCCTCATCAGAGACCTCCAACCTTGCTATGGCCCCACCAACACAAGGTCACATGTTGAAAGCTTTGAATTCTTGAAAATAGGCAATGTTGAGATTATGCCATGACTCTCCTGTTCTTTCACCCCACAAAGGACAAACCAACCCTATTCTGGTTAAGTGACAAAAGTCCCTGAAACTGAGCCTGGCATAATGACCTTATGTGGAAGAAAGAGAAGATGTGTTTTTCTCAGCACACTATTTCAAAATACAATTAACTGTCCGATAATCTCCATCTAGGCTCAATTCAGCACAATTAAAGAAAAAAAAAACCTCCAGCTAAGTGAGGGAGTTGGATCAGAATAGTAGTAACCAGTAATAGGTGCAGGTCACTATTTCTTATAACACCTGACATGATGTGAACTAGTACCATTTGGATGGTCTCTTCTTCCTAGCACTAGAAAGCCACAGTAAAAAAAATAATAAAAAAAAAAGAAAGAAATTAAGATTGATAAAGCACCTAGATGCCTTGAGATCCTTATAGATGAGCAAATTATGCCTTTTTGATGCTTTTCTCTAGGCCATGTTAATTTATCATAGAAGCTCTTATCTTGTGCAGTTTTTTTTAATTAATTAATTTATTTATTTTAAACCCTTAATTTCGGTGTATTGTCTCATAGGTAGAAGAGTGGTAAGGGTGGGCAATGGGGGTCAAGTGACTTGCCCAGGGTCACAGAGCTGGGAAGTGGCTGAGGCCGGGTTTGAACCTAGGACCTCCTGTCTCTAGGCCTGACTCTCACTCCACTGAGCTACCCAGCTGTCCCCCTTGTGCAGTTTTTAAAAACCATTCCCCCAAAGTTTGCAAAGATAAGTACAATTGTTCCAGTTGGTCCTTCTTTAGAGGTAATGGAAAACAATGAGAAGGTAAACCTTTTCAAAAGTTTGTCTTTAAGTGCTAATTCCCTTAAGTAACTCCTGAAGCCAGTTTGCTATTGATGGGTATTGTCTTAGAGGGACAAAAGTTTTGACATTTTCCCATGTTTCTCATATGTAGCACTCAAAATATATAGAAAAAAACCCCTGTAAAACTGAGTGCTTCCATGATTCCTCTCCTTCTCTCCCCTTTTTAGCAAATGTTTTAATGGAATCTCTTATGTCATAATAGCCCTATTTTTCTTCATCTCTAGGGAGGGCTTTGGAAAAATGTTTTCAGAACACTAGATTTTCACTATGCCCTAGGGAGACAGGTAGAGATGAGGCATTTGCATAGAATTAAGGGCTTTCTTAGCTTTACTCTGCCCTAAACTTTCTCTTGGTGAAAGAAGATACTGAAGCAACAAGAATAGCAAATCTTATTGTTAGAGATTGCCTGAGGGTTGACTCTAGAAAGGAAAAGTTATTAAAACTGACTCTAGTCAACATAGAACAAAGCAAAAGGTCGACATACCCAAACAAATCCTTCAGTACCTCTCAACTAGTCTGGAAATTAAGTTGTATCCAAAAACACTGGTTGAATTGTCTATTTCTCAATCAATCAGTAAGTATTAATTAAAACTTGTGATGTGCAAGGCCATCATGTCCCACCAGTATTAAGCACTATTTGAGATCGGATACTTTCTTTTCTTTTAAAAAAAAAATAATTCTTACCTTCTGTCTTAGAACCAATACTTTGTATTGGTTTTAAGGCAGAAGAGTGGAAAGGGAGCTGAGTGACTTGCCCAGGGTCACATAACTAAGAAGTGTCTGAGGGCAGATTTGAAACCAAGACCTCCCATCTCTACCCTTGACTTTCAATCCACTGAGCCACCTAGCTGCCCCTGAGGTTGGACACTTTCTAAAGTAACACAACAGCTTTTGTCCAAAAGGAGATATCTGGTTTAACTGGGGGAAACTTTTAGGATTAACTAGGACTTATCTTTGATTATATATATAGTAGCTTAATCGCCTACTATGTGCCAGGCCCTGTGCTACTATGTACCTATACACAAAATAAATATAAAATGAATACTAAGTAGTTCAAGGAAAGAAAGTAGTAGCAGGGAATCAGGAAAGACTTCAAGGAGAAGGTGGTGCTTGAGATCAATCTTGAGGGAAGTAAGGAGTCCTATGACAAGGGAGGAGGGGGTGCAGTGAAGACATTGGAAATGGCCACTACAAAGACAGAGAATGAAAGATGAAGTGTCATATGTGAGGAGCTTGGAAAAGGTCATTTTAGCTAGAACTTACAGCAAGGGAAAGGGAAGTAAGGTTGAAAGGAAGAAAGGTAGGTTTGAACTATAGGATTTAAAAAATAAAACAGAAGAGTTTATATTTTAATCTTAGTGGCAATAGGGAGCCACTGGAGTTTATTGAGTCAGACACAGTCATATTTGAACTTAAAGGAAATCGATTTGGAAGCTATGAAGGAGATGGATTGAACTGAGGCAGAGAGGTTATTGCAATTCTTATGTTATTTCAATAGTTCAGCCAGGAAGTAAGAAAGAACTCAAGTAAGGTGGTGGTGAGAAGGGGGCAAATGAAAAAGATATTGTGGAGTAGACTGGAAAGATGTGGCGACTGGGTGGATATGTAGGAAACAGTAATAAATAAATGATAATGCCAAGGATATGAAGCAGAGAAGGTGGAAAGATTGTGGTGCCATGACCAAAATATTGGGAAATACATAGGAAAATTGAGGTTTTGCAGTGGTTCCTAAACTTTTTTGGCCTACCACCCCCTTTCCAGAAAAAAATACTACTTAGCCCCCTGGAAATTAATTTTTTTAAATTTTAATAGCAATTAATAGGAAAGATAAATGCACCTGTGGCCATCACCGCCCCCCTGGATCGCTGCAGCACCCACCAGGGAGTGGTGGCACCCACTTTGGGAATCACCGTAGAAGAAATCTTGTTTTAAAAATGTTGCATTTGAGACTTCCATAGTGTAATCAGTTTGAGATGTCCAATAAGAGGTTTACATGGGATGAATATATAGAGCTGTGAGTTATTTACATAAAAATCATCATTTAACCCATGAGAGCTAATGAGGCTACCAACTTAGAGAATATTATCAAGAAAAAAGATTTCTTGACCAAGTCTTGATTGGGATCATGATGCAGATGAGAAGTCAACAAAGAAGACTGAGAGGGATGTCTTAGAATAGATACTAAGTATTGATTTCAAGGTGGAAGAGTATAAAAGTTAGGCAGTTAGGATTAAGTGACTTGCCCAGGATCATAAATGTAGGCTGTATCTGGGGCCAAATTTGAACCCAGGTCCTCCTGACTCCAGACCTGGCACTCTGTCCACTGTGTTATCTAGCTATTTTCTAGCAAGGGTTTTTAATGATGAGGTAGATTTGGATTTGTTTGTGAATAAGTAGCAAGAAATCGACCAGTGATTAGGAAGAGACTGGATAGAGACAAATAGAAAGAGAATGACTGTAAGGACCATATGATGGAGAAAAAGAAAGTATGGGAGAAGCCAACTCATTATTAGAGACTATGTTGTTGTTCAGTCAAATTCAGTCTTGTCTGATTCTTCATGAAGCTATTTAGGATTTTCTTGGCAAAGATATTAAAAGTAGTGTGCCATTTGCCTCTCCAGCTCATTTTACAGATGAGGAAAGTAAAGCAAATAACCAGTGACTTGCCCTGTTTACATAGTTAGAAAGTATCTGAAGCCAGATTTGAACTCAGGAAGATGAGTCTTACTGACTCCAGGACTAGTACTCTCTCATGCCACCTAGCTGCCCTATTAGAGAACATAATAAAGGAGAAAACAATGGGGAAGAAGTCAAGGGGGTTTGAGATGAGGAAAAAGGAAAAGAAGGATCACGTAGAAGGGCCTTTCTATTCTCAGTAAAATATGAATTAGGAGTGAGAGTTTTGAAGAGAAAAGAGACTCCTTGAAATATTCTCTATTAGGATCATCAGCGGGATTTATTTTGCCTTTCTTCAGTTGAGAGCCCAGTTGAGGTTAGATAATATACATTTATATTAGGTCCAACCATCTCAAAAATTCTCTAGCTTTGTTCAGCAGCAAGTGAGGAGTAATGAATGAAGTATATGGTGTAGGGCTATAGTTTAGCAACCAAAGAACAGCCATATAACAAGGGGTCAAGGACCCTAAAAGTGGCAAACTGTAGAATTGCATAATTTAGTTATGGGGTCAAAGAAAAGAGTAAAATGAAATTAGAATAGGATTAATGGCCTGAGAAGGTAACAAGAGATGGAGGTATTGGAGGTCTACAGATTTAGGAAGGATAAAACATAAGGTAATATCGAATAATATGTTATGTTCAGATAAAGAAATATACAATTTTGGACATGGAATGACCATTTGTGAATAATGACAAGTTCTAGAATATGACCATCTTTGTGAGTGTCTGAGGTAGATTAGAAGACACAGTCATGGGATTTGTGAAGATTGAGGAAATGGTAGGTAAAGTGTTTGAGGGAGCATCAGGGTGAATTCACTGGAAGGATGGGAGGAAAAGAAAACAATTATCCAGGTACTGCATTTCCTAGGAAAGGAGTGTGAATGCCAAAATAAAAGGCAGTTAACATATCCTGGAATGATTCATAGATTTTGACAGAAATTTTAATGGTGAAAAGGTTGATGAGTATTGTTAGCAAAGAGACAGTCTAGAAAAAAGCAAGAAATATTCCTACTCCTTTCCAAGAACAATTCTATTAGGGAAGGAGAAAAGCTACAATCAGTGTTGGAGAGAATGGCCAGGGGTCCAGTGTCATTTGAGAGAACATAGGTCTCTGAGAGTACTATAACATGGAAGAAAAACATAATTAAAGGAAGAAGTTTAAAATGAAGGCAGGTTTGTCAGTTATGGAGTAGGAATTACAGAAGGTACAATAGAAGGTGCAGGTAGAATTGGAACAGAACATGGGGACATCAAGACTGAGGAATTTGAGGGGGTGGGGGTGGGAAGTGAGCATTGAGGAGAGAAATAGCTCATTCTCAGATAACCAGTAATTAAATATCATAAAGACTGAAGAGTAACAGGTAGTGGGAATTTGCGAGGCATAATGTATAGTGGTGGGTGGTAGCAGCTCCACTGAAGATTCCAGATGTTAGATTAGAGAGCTCACCGTCTCAATAGCTCCACCTAGAGGTCTCTGGATAACTGAATTTACCCCTTTTAAACACCAAAATGTTTTATTTTAACCAACTTGGATGGAAATCTTTCTATAATGTATTATCCAAGTCCGTCCTTTCTTAAGCTGATGTCAATAATAGCTTGAATTTTTCTTGAGGACTCAAGACCATATTTATAAAAATTAATTGTAAAACTGTTGGGTAATGCAGTGATGTTTATTCAAATATGTAGGGCTATTGGCTTCTATACTAACTGACCCCAGACTACTGTGCCTTTCTTATTTTTTCTTTTGGTTTTCATGGTCTTTTTTTCTGCTATTGTCTTTATTCTTCATCTTTGTATCAAAAACTGTTTTTCAAAGGTCTCCTGGGCATATGGATGGTTGAAATACAAAAAAATCTGGCATTTGCATAGGTAGAGCTTGACCATATCTGGATTGTTCTTCCTTCTAATCAATTTGCATATATGAGGGTCCTAGGTGTTGAAAAAAAAACAGAATAAAAAGGATCTTCAGGGCATTTGGTCTAACTTAAAGGTAAGGAAGAATTATAAGCTAAGTAATGTCTAAAGGGAATGATAAAATAATAGCCTATGATAGCCCATCTCAAAGTACTTTCTATTCCTATTTATTTATCATATTCTAATTTGTCTTATGTTATATAAGCCAACACTTCTCATATTTCTGTCACGTCCTCTCTGAATCTATTATTCACCTTCTCTTTCTGTCTACCACCTATAACTGTGAATGATGTAACTAGTACGGGGCAAACAAGGCTTTGCCCAGGGCATCAGAACTTAGAGGGTGTTATTGGCATTTAAACTCCTTCAGCTGTGTTATAGCAACTGAGTTAAGCATTTAATTAGGGAGCACTTTTTTTAATGGACAAAAGAAGAATTTATGATTTTATCAGTTTCATGAACTCTTTATACAGAAACTCCTTTCACTGTCATAGACTATATTTTACCTTTTTTTATTTCATTGTAAAGGTGTTTCTTTCAGTAATACATTATTTCCAGAACTATACTAGCTGGGGCTTTAGCTGTTTACAGACTCAGTGGGAAATGTTTTCATCGTCATTTCCCTTCCCAGCCCATCCATCTCCCCACTTCCCCTATCCCACTTTCTGCCTTACATGACTGAAAGATAACTAAGCTAGTTAACATTCTTTTACCTTGAAAGGACTGACTAGGATACTCCTGGAGATGGAGTGATAGACATATGCCTAAGGAAAGCCTTATCCAGCCTCCCCATCTGCCTAAGTAAAAACTCTATCTGAATCATAAGGTCATTTGGAAGCAGGTCTCCAAACTATTTTCCAGATGTCTCATGATCAGGAAGGCATCTGGATTCAGACTGCTGCCAGCAGACATACAGCCTGAGTCAGGCACACTCCTTCAAGAAAAGTATGGGGCAGCTGATGCCCTTACCCCATAGCCTTCTGCATAACGATTTGAGCATTACGAACATGGGCAGTGGAAATAGCTAGCTTTCATTCGCTTGCTACCCTTCTTTCTCACCACCCACAATGATCACTTTAGAGATATCTTTCCCACTCATTTTAGGGTTTCATTTATTTCATTGACTTCATTCCAGCCTATAGTCCTAATTTCTGTATTCTCCAACCTCTCGGTGTGTGTGTGTATGTCTCTTTGAATAATATGATTTCTTTCACTTCTATTCTCTCCTTTCTTTTTTTTTCCTCTCCTGAGCTACTTCTTTCCTCTTGTTCCTCCTGTCCCCTCTTCCCTCCCTCCCTTTCTTCCCTGTTTCTTGTTCTTCCTCTTATTCTCTCTTGAGACAGGTCTAGTGGCCTGGTTGCCATCTGCTGCCTGTTTTTTTTTTTTTATGAGGTTGAGATCAGATGGCATCTAATCGATCGTCATGGTCTCCATGGTTACCAGGGTGACAGAGTAGTTGGGAGAGACACATTCTCTAGCCTGGGGCTGTCAGACCATTCCTGAGAGGGGAAAAAAATAAAACCTCCTCCCTGATATTTACACATTTACATCTCTCTCAAATGCAGCAAAACATGGACCACGGGCATGTTTGACACGGTTACCTAGTAGCTTGAGGCCAGGAAATACAAATTGACATTTTTTTTCTATACAAAATGCACAAGGACAACGGTAAAGATGAGAGTCTGTGGTTTGTTTGTTTTTTAAAGAATTGCCAGATCTCCTTTTCATCCTTTCATGGTTTGACTAAGCATTAACTCAATAACTCTAATGGCTATTTTTATTCCTGAAATTCACAGAGATATTCTGAAAGTAATTACAGACAACTATTTGCTTCAGGGGGGAAAATGTCCCTTTAGAAAATCTGCATTGTATCCCAATTTATTTTTTACTTTAATTATTAGTTGTAGTTCTTTGACCTGGAATTATTTTTCATATAGAAGATGGCTTTCTTCATGAAAAACCATCACAAAAAGGTGGAAATGGAAACAAAATGAACCTTCTTAATGCAAAAAAGGGGGGCTGGTGCATGGCTGTGTACTCTGTAGTATATTAACATGGAGTGGTTGACCAATCTGAACTGAGCATTCAGTCATGCCATATTATAATGGAATATAATGGAGTTGACAGCCAAGATCTAGTTGCAAGGGGCACTAGAAAGACCTTCATAATGAGGATGTATAATTAATGAAAAAGAAGACAAAGATTTTTGGAAACCCACAGAAAAACATAAAATATTGCCTTGGAATCACAGCATTTAACAGTATTTAAAATATAAACCCAACATGTTCCTCTATTTATTTAGACAAATTTAATATGAGGCACAGATGTCTTGAGGTAATAAGGCTGTTTTCCCTCATTTGCCTGGGTTTTTTCTTTCTTTTTTTTTTTTTTTTTTTTTTTTTGGTGACACAGTATTCTAGAGAAATACTTATCTTTATCTTCTCCATCACAGGAATCCAATGTTTAAATTGTGACCCACACATGGCCAGCATTTATACAATTGATAAAAGGTAGTTTCATTTAAAGAAAAGCTTCACCCCTCAGAGAGTAAGTAGGCAACATGTCCCTGATGCTTCTCTTTGTCTGTGACTCCCTTTACACAGCTTTCACCTCCTTCCTTACAGTATCTTTGTCAGGTCAGATTTTTTCCATCCACAGTATCTTTGCTCTTAGGCAAATATAATGGTATTTGAAATAGAAGCCATCAATTAGGGCTGATCCTTTAACATAAAGAAGAAGCAATTGGTCATATGCATAAGATTTTCATTATTCTCCTCAGCTCTGCCATTTTGCTTATGTTAAACCCCTCAACCCCACGAAGATCCTCCCTTTCCTTACCATTTATAATCAACAAATCAATATTTATTAAACACCTATAATATGCCAGACACAGTGCTAAGTGATGGGGTTCAAAAAGAGAAAAAAAAAACAGTCCCTGCCCTCATGAATCTCACAATCTAAAGGGTGGAGACAAGTAGCAACACACACACACACACACACACACACACACACACACACACACACACACACAGAGAGAGCTAAATATA
Organism: Gracilinanus agilis; assembly: GCF_016433145.1. Taxonomy (NCBI): domain Eukaryota; kingdom Metazoa; phylum Chordata; class Mammalia; order Didelphimorphia; family Didelphidae; genus Gracilinanus; species Gracilinanus agilis. Next base: position 467,460,415 of record NC_058133.1, read on the forward strand.
GGAGAAATAAATAATTAACTGGAAGTAGGTACTCGAATTAAATTGGGTTGGAAAAGACTTCTTATATAAGATGGGTTTTAGTTGAGACTTACTTAACGGAAGCCAGGGAAGTCAGCTGGCAGAACTGATCAGTTTAGATGTGAGGTAGATTTAGAGGAAATGCCACAAGCTGAGAGATAGACCATATCCTGTGAGGAACAGCAAGAAGGCCAGCATCACTGGATTAAAAAGTACAGAGAGGGGAGTTAGGTATAAGAAGACTGAAGAGGTAGGAGGAAGATAGATTATAAAGGATGTTGAATGATGAACAGTATTTTGTATCTGATCTTGGAGGCCATAGGAAAACTGGAAGGTTTTTTGAGGGGGGGAAGAAAGAACAATGGCATGGTTGGACTTGCATTTTAGGAAAATGGTGACTGAATAGAGGATGGATTGGCATGGAGAGATGCCTAAGGCAGGCAGACTCACCAGCAAGCTATTGCAAAAGTCCAAGTATGAGATGATAAGGGCCTCCATGAAAGTGGCAGCAGTGTCAGAGGAGAGAAGTGGGTATATTGGAGAGAAGTGGGTATATTGGAGAGCTTTTAAAAGGATAAAATCAACAAGCCTTGCCAAAAGATTGAATGGGGGAGGCAGAGTGAAAGATAGTAAGGAGTAGAGAATGTCTTCTAGGGATTGGGAGAATTGTGTTGCCCTATATAGTAATAGGGAAGGTAGGAGGGGTGAATTTAGAGCAATGGTTCCCAAACTTTTTTGGCCTACCACCCCCTTTCCATAAAAAATATTACTTAGTGCCCCTGGAAATTATGAAACTATTTATTGAACTCAAAATAGCATGTAATACAAAAAAAGTGTGACCATCACCGCTTTCCTGGATCACTGCAGCACCCACCAGGGGGTGGTAGCACCTACTTTGGGAATCACTGATTTAGGGGAAGAAATAATGAATTTCATTTTGGACATGTTTAGTTTAAAATATGTGGTAGGCAACTGGAAATGTGAGGATGGAGGCCAGAAGAGAAGTTAAGGCTGGATAGGTCGATTTGAGAATCATAAACATAGAAATGATGATTAAATCCAGGATTGCTGATGAAATCGCTAAGTGAAGTAGTAGAAAGAGAGACAAGAAGGCTCAGGACAGAACACTGAGGGACACCTATGGTTAGGGGGCAAGATCTACAGGAGAATCTAACAAAGAAGACTGAGAAGAACTAATTAGATTAGGAGAATTAGGAGAAAATTATTAGGGTTTTTAATTATTAGGATAAAAAATAATTAGGAGAACAACCAAGAGCAAGTAGGGTCCTGAAAACCTAGAGAAGAGAAAATTAAGAAGGAGAGAGTGATGAACAATGTCAAAGACTTTAGAGAGTCAAAGAAAATGGGAATTGAGAGGGGGGAAAGCATTGTTTTTAGCAACTAAGAGATTCTTAGTTCTTTCCCCTGCTTCTATCTAGGCTTGTTTACATACCAGATAGAGTATTATGGGGTGTGAGAATCGCTTCATTGCTCCAGCTTCCACATAGTTCTTGGGGGGTTTGGTTGTATGGAGTCTCTAAGGTAGTTTGAGGGATGCTTTTCATCTAACAGAGACCTCAATGGAACCCTTGTAGGTGCATATGGCACTTAGCATAGTCACTAGTGTTCTTATTTTTCCATCCCACATGTTTTCCTATACTCCTAGATAGGATTGCATCCTCTTTAAAATGAGGAACTCGGGGCAGCTGGGTGGCTCAGTAGTTTGAGAGCCAGGCCTAGATATGGGAGATCCTGGGTTCAAATCTGGCCTCATACACTTCCTAGCTGTGTGACCCTGGGCAAGTCACTTGACCTCCATTGCCTAGCCCTTACCACTCTTCTGCCTTGAAGCCAATACACAGTATTGACTCCAAGATGGAAGATAAGGGATTAAAAAAATATTTTTTAAAAAAGGAACTATATTTTATCCTCCTTTATATCCTCCTTTATATAACACATTCATCTATCTGAAGCTCTTCAGTAAAAATTAGATAATGATGAGAGGTTACGGTTATGACGATGATCATGGTGTTGACCTGTGTCAAGGTTTGGATGTAAAATGATGACACAATAATGGTAATGATGATGATGACGACGATGATGACTTTTATATAACTTTTTCAGGGCTTCTCATCCATGATTTTCTTTGATCTTCACACCAAATCTATAATAAGACAAGAACACCGAGTGGTAGTAGCTTTTGAACCTTGAGTCAAATATGAACTTCTAGAAATTTCTTTAATGATGAACACACAAAGTCAACATTAACTGAGATTATAAGGAGTTATTTTATTTCAAGAAAAATCCAGTCACCTAGGTACTCTCCGTGGTGCTACCTACCTCAAAGAGTGGTTGTGAAGAAAGTTCTTTGTTAGCCATACAGCATATCAAAATGTGAGCGAGTATGAATGCCAATTGTGATTTTCTCCTCCTCTCTTTGTGTCTCCAGTACACTTGTGTACAAATACACTTCCCAAAGATAGGTGAGTTCTTACTTGGAATGAAATGAGTCATTTGTTCCCATCAGGGCAACTGGCACAGCATGGTGTCAACTCACTCTTGCCTCCCGCAAATTGAGTTTGTCAGTGATCAGCCACACAGCTGAGTGAAATGTTGTGTGAGGCTGCCTGTCTCCTGGGAAAGAGAACTGGCATAAACCACATCCTAATGGGATCTAGAAACAAAGAAGCGTGAATGAAGTGTTAATTGCATTCATAAAGACATTAACAAAGGAATTAAAATGGCAGAAGCTTCCTTCTCCATCACCACCTCCCCCAAAGATGCAAACGCACACATTAAACCCCAATGAACATTTTAACGAAAATCATCTGAGTTTATTGTCTGCCCACTGCAAATGAGCCACTCCATAAATAAGAACTTTTTAGAGAACAAAAATTCAGTTAATTCTTCTTAGGATAATAAGCATCAGAAAGTCTACCCCACCTCCAGGTCTTTTCTTTCTCTTGACTTTCTTGATAGGATTTAAGCTTCTTAAGAGAAAAAAAAAAGAAGAAGAAGAAGCCCTAGCATATTTCACTGTTGCCTCATTAACTGTAAGAATGTCTGTTAACAGTTTGAACCTAATCAATCCTACAGCTCTTATTAGAAAGAGTAAAATGCTCATTATCTCTGTTAGTCTTTTTAGTTTTGAAGGCAAATGATAAACCAAGGGTTATATTTTGACATCACCTTTGGCTTATTTATGATCTAACTAGAATGAAAGAAATTCATCCTTTCTCCTCGCTGCCATCTTCAGGGTTCTAGGTAGGGTTGAGATGGAAGACAGTGAGGACTGTGCCTCCCACTGGGGCTGGTTAGGGTAGTTGATTAGTGCCCCTAGTTATCAAAGTTAGAGTTAATGGATTTGAGTCCTCTGATTCATTACAGTCTGCACCCACTGTTGAACCCTAGTCATTTGCTCTATAAACGCTACTGACTGGTGATCAGAGGACAAGACAATAAAGTGTTGATGGATCAACACAAATCAGACACATTTACTGCACAAACAACTTCAAGCAGGTGGTCTACTGATCTGTATAGGTAATGTTCACAAATTCAACAGAAATTTATTTAAAACCTATTGTTTGTAATACACTATCCTAAATGCTAAGAGACACATAAAAATAAACATGCCAGTTAGCTAGGTAGCGCGGTGGGTAGAACACTGGGTCTAGAGTTAGGAAAGACAAATTTAAATCTGGCCTTAGATGCTTACTAGCTGTGTGTCCCTGGGCATGTCATTAAACCCTGTTTACCTACTTCCTTATCTATAAGATGAACTGGAGAAGGAAATGACAAACCACTCTAGTATCTGCCAAGATAGTGCCAAATGAGGTCATGAAGAGTTAGAAAGGACTGAAATACAATAAATACAAAAAATGTGACTGGTGTCAGGAAAGCAAACAAGGAGCCTGGCTATGCCTTAAATTCTGGTTTTACATAGAAGTTAAGTATTGGGATACACACCACTTTCAGTTCTCTCTTTGTTTCACTTTGCCCTGTCTCAGAGTTTATAGTAAAAAGTTTTTGAATATAACCCTTGTTTATCTTCATGGATGTAAATAAGAGTTTTCATGATCCCATATAAGCATTCACGATCCCATATGAAGGCATACAAGACAGTCTTTAATTCACTTCACAAAACATGCAGGAACCAGAAAAGGACTCTCAATAGCCTATAAGAATACAACAAAGAATATAAAAGACTCACATTAGCCTATAAACAATAAAAACAATTCTCCTCCATGCTCATTGGGTCTCACTTTTCACTTTTTATCCTAAAAAACTCCATACACATGACAAGATCTTATTATTTGGATTCCTTTTGGGCAAACACATTGGGGACTTCTAGACAGGCAGCTCTTCGAATTCCTGTAATTCCCACTTTTACTCCCACTACAGACTTTCTGAGGGTTTAGTTTTGTAGAACAGAACAAATTAGAAGATTCTAGCCACACAATCAACTGTCTCATCAGACCCATACCATTCAAATAACCCATAAGCAACTCATGGAATGTGTAGCTCCCCTACTTCTCCACATTGTAGTTTTAGTCCTTTTATCAATATTCTTTCATGGGCATAATCCCATTTTCCTAATGACATATACTGCAAAGGAAACTCCCCTTATCATTCTAGAAGGACAGATTTGGGTACTCAAACTTAGGGATTTTGGAAAGTCAAAAACTCAGGAGTTGATCTTTTTTGTGAAAGTAGAAATGACAAGATTTTTCAATGGATTGGGTATGTGAGATGAAAATGAGGAAATAGTAATAGGGATGTAGCATTTGAAAAAAAATTGTTTTAAGAGAGGGGAGCTGGGTGACTCAGTGGATAAAGCTCCATGTCTGAAGTCAGGAGGCCTTAAATTCAAATCTGAAGTCAGACAATTCCTAGCTGTATGACCTTGGGCAAGCCACCTTCTGTATTATAGTTGTTACTAGGACAGAAGGTAAGGGAAAAAGAAGAAGTAGGAAGAGGAAGAGGAGGAAGAGGAGGAGAAGGAGGAAGAGGAAGAAGAAGAAGGAAGAAGGAGGAGGAGGAGTAGAAGCAGAAGGAGAAGGAGAAGGAGGAGAAGGAGAAGGAGGATTTATTTCTATTATCATGAATTATTTATATTTCTGTATTTTGAATTGAGGATCAGATTTTTCCCTTGGACCTTTCTACTCATTCCTTTGTCCATAAGAAATTCAAGAAATGGCCCATCCTAGAGTATCTTCCATTATAGGGGGATAGAAAAGTGAGATTATGAGTTCTATTTTGGCTAGTAAATAGGAACAAGCTTAAGTGTGTCTCTGAGTAGCAGGACAAAGTCCTTGAGTCTCTCATTAAAAAAGATTGATCGGGGGAGCTGGGGAGCTCAGTGGATTGAGAGCTAGACCTAGAAATGGGAGGTCCTAGATTCAAATCTGGCCTCATACACTTCCCAGCTGTGTGACTCTGGGCAAGTCACTTAACCCCATTGCCTACCCTTACCACTCTTCTGCCTTGGAGCCAATACACAGTATTGCCTTTAAAAAACAAACAAACAACAACAACAACAACAAAAAACAACAACAAAAACCGTTGATCAAAGTCACTTGTAACTGGGAAGAACTTGATTTTTTCTTCTAGAAATTGAGGTCTTTGGACCAGGCATGTGATTATCCACCATCTATCAAGGAATCAGGGAAGGAGTGAAAGAATGACGAACCACTTACTCACTGGCTGTTCACCAATTAGAGATGTCTTGGGATTTCTAAAGGAGGACTAAATGAGCCTCCAAATGTATTTAATGACTTATGCTGTGAAACTTCTTGGTCTTTGACTGAGAGAGATCATTGAGCAATCAATTTATTGTTAATTGCTAGCCGAATATTTCTTATCCAAAATTCAATTTCTCAGAATTTTTAATCATTACAAATCAAAAGTCCCAAACAAAAGCTTCTCCTCTTGTCCACTCCCAAAGGCCCTTGGAATCTTTTCTCTTTTTGATCTATGCTATTTCATTTAGTTATTTTCTTATCTCCTATTGGTTCAATTACGATTTCAATGTAGATGATTCCCAGATTTATATATCCAGCCCTATCTTTCTCAAGAGCTGATGTCACATTTCACCAATTTCTTCCTGGACGTGTCAAACTGTTTATCTTGTAGGCATCTCAAACACATTTTATACAAAAGAGAACTTGTTATCTTGGCTCCCTGATTCTAAATTTCCCTATTGTTTTTGAGGGCACCCCTGTTTTCTTAGTCATTTAGGCCTGAAACTTCAATGTCATTATTTACTGTACTTGGATATATCTCACATACCTAATCTGTAACCAACTCTTGTTATTTTTACTTTTATAACAACTCACATATTCATCCCTTTCTCTCCAAACACCCACTCACAATCCTAGCCCAGGATCTTATCTTTCTCCTAGACTGTTTCAATAGCCAATTAACTAATCTCCCTACCTCAAGTGTTTTTGTACTCCAATCCATCCTCCATTCAGCTGCCAATTTTTAAAACCCTTACTTTTTGTCTTAGAATCAATAGTAAGTATTGGTTTCAAGGCAGAAGAGCAATAAGAGCTAGGCAATTGGGGTTAAGTGAGTTGTCCAAGGTCACACAGCGAAAGTGTGGATATGACTACATCATCTGACTATTCAATGATCTCCAGTGTTTCCTTATTACCTCTAATTTTTATTTAAGTATTTTTTCATGGTTACATGATTCATATACTTTCCCTATTCTTTTCTTCTCCCTGCTCTGAGAGCCAACAAACAATTCCACTGGGTTATATATGTATTTCCTTATTACTTCTAAGAGCAAGGATAATGTACTCTATTTTACATTTATAGTTCTTCATAACTGATCCCTTCCTAACTTACCAGTCTTCTTACATTTTATTCCCTTTTACACTTTCTGTGTCAGAGCTACATTGGGGCTTTTGGAGTTTCTTGATCATGGCATGCCTCCCCATCAAATGAAATATTTGTAAAACATTTATCAAATTGTCTGGCTCATGGTAGACATTTAATAAACACTTGTTCCCTTCCCATTCCCATTCCCATGTCATGCCTTTGCCCTAGAATGCTCTGACCCCTCACCTCAGTCTCTATTTATGTAGCTTCCTTCAAAACTCAAAAAAGCTTAAATACCACCTTCTATGAGAAGACTTCTTGTGCCTCCAGCGGGTAATGCATTTCCCTCTTGGGTTTCCTTCCCCCTAATCTTTGGCACATCGTATATGTATTTAATTATTTAAAAATTATTTAAATTAAATGTTTAAATGTCTTTACTATTAGAATGTATTATCCTTGAGATCAGGGATTATTTTTGCCTTTCTTTGTATCCCAAGCACTTGGCATAGTGCCTGACAAGTGGTAACAGCTTAATAAATTCTAATTGACTGACAGAACTCCAATTCATCCAAGAATGCTGTCTGTGAAGAAGTTTCATGTAGAAAGAAGTCTTTCAAATGCTTTTCCTATTCTCTTTACAGTATTTTTTACTACATCTGATCTATGGATCCTCCTCTCACTTTTGGAATGATGCTATGAATTCCTTAGTGATAAATTATGGTACATTTATGTATAAGAAGCATATTATTTCATAAAACAGGTAAATCAAACAATTGATAATTCATTTCTTGATCATCAGAAACCATAGTTCTGCTGTTTGAATAGAAAAACTGGTGGTCTTCAGTGCCTACCAGAAATCTGGGTTATATAGTTTTGCCCACTTAGGACAACTACATTTATCAGTCCAGTCTGGATCATACACATTCTTTGAGAAGAAACCCACCAAATTCAGCAAAATTGGTCATGCCTTAGTGTTTTTTCAGTGATTCAGGTACTCAAGAGGCAACATGGTACAGTGGTTTGAGAGCTGACCTTGAAGTCAGTATGCTCTGAGTCCAAATCTTTCCTCTGATAGCTATTGACTAAATGACTCTTGACAAGTTACCAAGCTCTGTCAGTGAGTGGCATCTGCAAGTACCAGAGTAAAAGAAAACAGTAATCAGAGAATAATAGAATATCATCTAATTAACTTGATCATTCTACAGATAAAGAAACTAAGGTCCAGAAAGTTCCAATGATTTACCCATGGTCACTTGGCTAATTAATGGCATCATTGGGCCAAGAACTCCCCCCATCTAGAACTTTGCTCCTACTACACAAAGCCATTAATTGCAATGACTTAGACCCATAGACCCTGGTCACATTCAACTCTGTTGCATTTCCTTGCCTTCCCTTTAGATGTGGTCTTGAATTCATTAGATTGTCTCTACTCCAAAGCCTCATGGAAATGATTTTTTTGCACTTCATTATCTGTTTTCTGTTGTTCTTCACAAATTACACTTCTTTGACTTCTACTTTTTATCACGGATTACTGGGACTGGATTATCTTCCCTTCCAAGTGACTCAGATTAAAATTTAGAATTTTCAAAAATTCAAAATAAGGAAAGACTTAAGTTTGCTTTGTTCTATTGTTAGAGGCTTTGCTCCTGTTGCTAGGGTATAAAGTGAAGGGAGGAAGTCTAGATTGCAAGGCATAGGGCTTCTGTTCAATCCCTATTTTGCTATTTTTTCCTCTGGATCATTTTAGGCAAATCTCTTAATCACATTAAGATTTAGTTTCTTTTCTTTTTTAGAACACTTAACTTTCTAACTTAGAATCAATACTAAATACCAATTCCAAGGCAAAAGAGGAATAAGGGCTAGGCAACTGAGGTTAATGACTTGTCTAAGGTCATACTCTGATGCCAGCTTTGAATCTAGGACCTCCTGTGTCCTGGACTAAAGCTCTATTCACTGAGCCTCCAAGCTGCCCCTGACTGTGTTTATTAATCTGTTATATCTAGATAATCTCAAATTTTTTTCTTTCTCTAAATCCTATGATTTTTGAGAAATTTTAAACTGGAAACTGGAGAGTTGTAAAAATATAGTTTTTGAGTTACATATGATTCTAGGGAAAAAGTAATTTAAACTTTTATTTTTTAGTCAATACATTTATTATTTATCTCCTTCAAGCTAAAGCCAAAAACATTGGTCATACTCTAAAATTGCATTCTATGATTATTGGATCTTGGGGTGGATAAAGAATGTAATAATCCTGAGGCCAGAGACTGTTTCAGCATTATAAAAGGTTTGGACAGTGTCTTTCTGAGAATTGATAGTTCATAAATATTTGGGTTGAACCAATTATTAATTTCATTTTCATTTATAACAACATTTAAAGGAGTGAATTATTTTTAGGAAAAAGAATGCACATACGCATATATTTTTACATGGAAATATATGCATATATTTGTAGTCATTTATATATAAATTGACTTGGATCAGTTTTTGAGTGAGGGTAATTTCTAGAACCATAGCAGAAGGCTAGAAGAATGGAGGGCGAATAGCAGGGAAGGGAAGGACATGAAGTCTTCTTGCTCAGAGCGGGAAACATGTCCTGTCTATGGTCATTGGAGAGAAGGCGGCATTTCTCTAGAGTGATGGCAGGTGCGGGTGAGCTATTTCCATTTTCCAGCTCTGCAACTCCCAGAACCTCCAGTCTAGACCTGCCGCCAAGTCTGGCTTGTTCAGGAGCCTGGATCAAACAGTGTTTTGGGTTAATTTTCTGGCAGTTATCTCAGTGCAAATGTATCCTGTGCTTTTGATTAGGGATCTTTTTTTCCCCTCTTTTTTTTGTCCTGCATCTTAATGAGTGAATGCTTCAGACTAGTCCTGAATAGTGCATGAACTGAAAGAAATTAGACATGTTCAAAAAGAAATCAGTCTGTGGTCAAGTAAGACTTTTAAAAAGTTGAAAGAACTTGAAAATACAACTCACAACACTGATTCCTAACTTTTTAGATGGGAGATGCTCATTGACATCAGATGTACCATGCATTCCTTCATTCAATATTTATCAAGCATCTACTAAGTGCTTATCCCATGCTAGGGGGCTAGGGAATCAAAGACATAAAGGAAAAATAATTCCTGCCTTTAACAAGCTTATATTCTATTAGTAGAGGGAACAAAAATGTACATAGATGAGTAAATATTTGTCAAATTTTGTCAAAAATAAATATAGGGCCATTTTGAGGGGAAAAGCAATAGAACTAGGAAATGGCAAAGTCACTCAACAAACATTTAGTTGATAACTCCAGTGAATAGAGCTCTGTAGGAGATGCTTTCTGTATTCATGGGGAAGGAATTAAAGAGAAAAAACACACCTATGAGAAATAAAAGACATGGTTGCTGTTTTTATTGAAAAGATGAGTAAACATTTAATTTGTTCATATTTGGCCATTTTAAACCCACAAAGTCTGATAAAAAATTTTTTCCTTATCATGGTCTTGTGGAAAGAGCATTGGACTTAGAGTTAGAAGACTTAAAGTCTCATGTCCTTCATTCACTAGCTGGGCGATTGATATTGGGTAAGTTAGTTTAATTTAATTAAGCCTCAACTTGTCCTTCTGTAAAAGGGGATTAGTAATACTTAACTACTTATTTTTTTTTTAAATCCCTGGGCTCATGGTAAGGATTGAATGAGAAAATGTATATAAATTATTTTGTAACCATGAAGGGTTTATCAAATAAGCTGTTATGAAAAGCACCTCCTCTGTAACATCAAAAAGACAACTGAGGCAGAATTAATCATAATTATATAATCAATCAACAAATATTTATTAAGCATATACTATGTAACAAGTCCTATGTTAGGCTCTGGCAATACAAAAATATTGAATGAACCAATCCTTACTCCCACAGAATTCACATTCCATTGGGAAATATAATATATACATAAGTATTCATTTAAGCTTATATGAAATAAATACAAATAATTATAGAAAACTTCAATTTAACATAGTTTGAGTGGGATGGGACTGCCAGTTGGGGAATCAGAAAAGAGATTATGTAGATGGGAATTCTTGGGCTCCAACTTAAAGAAAGAGAGAGAGTGTGCTTTCTAGACAAGAAGGATATACAAGATCAGAGATTTAGAGTGGAAAGGATCTTCTAGGTAACCTTGTCTAATCCTTTTATTTTACAAATTATAAAATTGGATAATTGATGTCTAGAAAGACTAATGGACTTCTTCATGGTCATACATGTAGCAAGCAAATGAGCTATGATTTTAACTCGTTTCATCTCTCCATATCCATTATTTTTTCTACGGTGCCATGCTTGCAAAATATTTTACATACATTTTCTCATTTAAGAGTCAAGACAATTCTTTAAAGTAGGTTTATAGGCATTAGCATTTTGGCACATAGAAAAAACTTTTAAAAATATTTTTTTTTACTCATTCTCTCTGATCTTTAATTTCCCTCTCTCTGTGTGCTTTTTCCCTTTTGCCTTTGCACAACTATCTCTTCTACCCTTAAAAATTAAAAAACAAAAACAAAAACAACCCTTCATTAGACTTACTATTCTCTTAAGTTATGGTCCTACATCTCTTTTTCCTTTCATAGCCAAACTCTTTGAAAATACTTTTAACTTTCCTACTTCCAATTCTTCTCTTAATACTCAGTTTTCCCTTTACAATCTAGCTTCTAGCCTCATCACTCAATTGATACTATTCTCTCTAAAATTACTAGAACTTTTAATTGCTGCATCTGATGGTCTCCTTTTTAAAGTCCTCCTCCTTCTCACCCTAGCTAAAACATTTTTTTTTATCCTGGGACTCCATTCTAGGAGCATAGGGCCACAACCAGTAGGCAATGGGTCGCTCAGGGTCACCCAGCTGGGAAGTGTCTGAGCCCAGATTTGAACCTAGAACCTTTCGTCTCTAGGCCTGGCTCTCAATCCACTGAGCTAGCCCAGCAGCCCCTACTTTAGTTTGCAGTTTCTTTAGCAGATGTAGCTAAAACATTAGACACAGTTAATTACCCTCTGTTCCAGGAAACTCCCTTCAATCTGAGTTTTTGTTGCATTACTGGTTCTTCTCCTACTTGTATAACTGTGCCTTCTCAGTCTCCTTTGCTGATTTAACATCCAGATCACACCTCCCAACTGTAAACATTTTATAAAGCTCTATTCTAAAACCCATTTTCTCTACATATACTTTTGGTTTGGGTAACTCCATGGTTTTAATTATCATCTCTATGTTATCGAGCTATGGACCTCTGTTTATAGTCCCAATTTATCCACTGAGCTTTTGATCCTGCATTGACAGTTATCTGGTCGATATTGCAAAATGGATAACCCAAAGATATATCAAACTCAACATGCCCCAAAAGAAACTATTATCTACCCTTCCCCCAAAACCTACTCCTCTTCCAAATTTCCTTATTTCTATTGAAGGTACAGCCATCTTCTCATTTCCCAGGGTCATAATCTTGTCATTATCCTCAACTCCTAACTTGGCTCACACCACATTGGAACCATTTCCAAATCTTTTCCCTTTTTCCCCTATGACACCTCTCACAGCTGACTGCTTTCCTGTACTTACATAAACACACCTTAGTTCAGGCTCTTATCACCTCTTACCTAGATTATTCCAGTAGCTTCCTATTTGATCTCCCTGGTAAGTTTCCTTCCCACCATTTCAATATATTTTACACTCAGTGCCCCTAACATGATTTTCCTTAAATGAAGACTTGATCATGCCTTTCCACTAAACAGTTAACTCAAGATTCTCTATCTCATCTAAAATCAACTATAGATTTCTCTGTTTTGCTCTTAAAGCCCTTCACCACCTTGACCCAACTTCTCTTCTCTTTTTCATGAGACAGAATTCTTTCTATCCTATGCACATTCCTAGATATGCAATGGGAATATAGAATCCTTTTTTTTAGGTAATTAATAAATTTCAATTGGTATAGCAGAGAAGTTCTGGAGAAATTTGGCCCTTTTTAGGTGTTCAAAGAGGTCTAGCACCACTGATGTAAGAGCTTGCCACTCTCTTCGGGACTATTCATTCACCTTTGGTGTCTACCTTGCACTCAACTCTCACCTATGGCTCCAAGAAACTATAGCATGTGTAGTGGTCACACCTTGGTAAACCATCTTGGCAGACAGACTAAATCAGATTAAGGGTAACCAATTAGCCACAAATCTGTTGACAAGTTAGGTGGGTGTCTAGTCCAAGTATATGAAGGTTTCTCCAGGTAGAATGAGTAAATGAGAATGATTTTTTCCATTGACTATGCAGGAAACTAAAACAGTGTCCATGGAGTACTTAAAGCTTGGTCAGACATGGTATAAACCAAGGTCATCCACTGCAACTCCAGTCATCACCAATCTTTCTGACTTTTGTCTTGTCATTAGACTTTGAAGACTGGAAGAGAGGATGAAGCTGATGGCTTTGTGCAACTCTGCCTCACTTAAATCCAATTCACTCACAAATCAAGTGATGTCATTGGTCCTCTTCAAAAAATGAAGGGCAAACAACAACAACCAAATTCATTCAGTAAATATTTATTCAGCACCTGTTGTGTCCAAGGCTAGGGATACAAAATATAATGAAAATCTAGTCCCTACCCTTAACGGGTTTATATCTGAAAGAAGTGGGTTTGATCACTTCAAAGGCTGGTAAGTTATAAAGTCCATCCAATATTCATTTTCTTTACACCCTGTATTTTTTGCAGTTTACCTTCCTCTTTTCCTATTTTAATATATCTTAGTTGAGGTGTGGCATATAAACAGGTAAATATAATACAATGAATAGTTGGAAATGCAAAGGTGGTCATTTGAGACTAATGGGTAAAAAACAAGAAAAACAAGTTAACCAGAACCCTTGTCTTTAGTTTGTGTGCATGGTTGTAGAATCCAGCATGGGGTATTGTTTGGAGTCAATCTCAGACTTAGTATTGGTTGGGAGACCCCAGGCAAGTCATTTAACCTTTCACTGTTCTAGGAAGTTTTCCAGGACTATAAATTGTAGAGAAGATCCTGGTCAGTATTGTTAAAGATATTTTCCTCACTTTAAAGCTCATTAAATAAATGAAGTACTCAATATGCATTTATTAAGCACCAAGCATTGAGCTAAGTGCTGGAGATACAAATGTGAAAAAAGAAAGACAGACAATCCCTGCCCTCAAGAAACTTACAATCTAATAACAGAAAACAACACAGAAGGAAGCTGAAAAGCACCTGAAGGGGACAAGACAACTCGTTCTGGGGCACAATGAAGAGTTAGTTAGTTAGTTAGTTAGCTAGCTAGTCAGTTAGAGAAGTTCCAAAGTAGTATATAAGCAGGTGAGAAATGATGAGAAATGAGGAAATGTCTGAACTGGGCTCTCCTTAAATGGAGGTTTGACATTCATGACCCTACCCTCTAATCAGAGGGGCAGAAGGTAGTGATGAAGTGGAATAATAACACTAATGAGATCTTACAGGATGATAGGGCTATCCCAATAATCATGGGACATGGTGGAAAAGTCAGAGAAGTCCCAAAGTATACCCAGATGAGAACTGAAGTCCAACCTCTATTCCTACTAATTCTCTGGTACCAATCTCTTGTCATTTCTTATAAATCATATGGAACTGACTTTTCATACTAGAAAAGACACATAAAAGCCTCTAATTTCTCTGTACTCTTTTGCACCTGGAAAAGGGTCCACTTGAATGATGCATAACAACATCTAGTCAAAATTGAAGCTTCAGTTTCTGGGAAAAACAAGCCCATGTAGACATGCCAAAGAACACAAAAGGGATATTCCAAGTTTGTAAAAAATTTACCAAATTCTAATAATACAGGATGTCAATTTAGCAAAGCATATATGTAGCCATGTATCTTCCTTGATCATATACCTTTAAATCATTCTGACTCATGTTCATCTCATGTTCCAATGGTTTTCTGGTGCCTATCTTGCCTAGATGCTTTCAATTAAGAGCTGGAAAGGATTGCCTCAGAACTCTTGCATTCGGCTTGCCAAAAATGGAATTGGTTTTAAACACTGCTGTTTTTCATCCAAAAAAAAAAATTTCCCCTTCCCGCCCTTGTGTTAGAAGAGATTATTCTCAGACAGGCATTTAGCTGATTTTTAATGTCAAAGAAACTTAATTTGCAAACTCGTTAGAAACTCTTTAGTAAAAGCAGCCTAGTAAAACAGATGATTAATATTGGTAAGCTCCTCATTTACATATTAATTAGTCTCCATACTCAACTAATTAAAACAGTGCTGCTTGTTTGAAGACTTCCTCAATTTTAAACTGCTGCTCTTGTGCCTGCCTATGTATCAGCCAGTAATAGAACCAAAATGGAGGATTGTCTTGATTTCTTTTATATTTCTCTAATCTGCCAATTTACCCATCTGTGATAGCCTGAGCTCCCATTGGCTCTTGAACAATTTCTAAGATGATATTTCATTGGCTTCTGTACTACTGTTTGTGGCTTCCTTCAGCTATTATTGAGAATAAGTCAGCAAATTTGGGATAAATAATAGGAATAAATAATTCACTTATGAAAATATCACCTATATTAAATTGAGGGAAAGATAGATAAAAAAAAGTGGGGCTATGGACTTAAGGCAGCTCTACAAGTAAGGTAAAAAATATTCAGGTAACCATTACTGGGCAGCCCAAGAGGCCAAGTGTCCCTTTGGAAGGAGATGATAGAATAAATAGATATAGAGATGTGAAATCCTGGGTTCAGATCTGGACTTGGACATTTCCTAGCTGTGTGACCCTGGGAAGAATCATTTAATCCTTATTGCCTATCCCTTACCACACTTCTGCCTTGGAGCCAATAGACAGTATTGATTCTAAAACAGAAGATAAGGGTTTAAAAAAAAAAGAATATATAGATAAAGCTAGAATGAAGGACCTGACACCAAAATAATTCTAACCACTCCTGTGTTTATCTTTATTTGACCTACTTATGATTGGTTTATTCAAAAATGCCAGAGGTACATTTATAAAGAGCTCAAGCCTTTGTTACTTCAATAATTGACAAGTGTTATAAAACTTACTATAAAACCTCAGCGTCTCTAATAGCCTTAGCCTACATACAATAATCTACAGTCTATAGAGAACAGATTACCTGAGTACTAGCGACATGTGTCACTTGATTGTCCAAAATTTTACGTAGACTGGGACCCAATGATGTCTTGTATTTTGTGTATATGTGTTTGTGAGTGTGTGTGCTTTCTCACTTGTTTATTTGGGTATATGTTTGGCGGTTTTGATTTTATAAGGTTATTCACTTACAAAAATGAATAATATGGAAATACATTTTGTGTGATAATACATGAATAGCCCAAACTGAATTGCTTGTCAGCTCTGGGAAGGGGAAAGGAGGAAGGGAAGGGAGGGAGATAATATGGATCATATGACTTTGGAAAACTTAGGTGGAAGTTTATTAAAATAAAAATTTAATAAAGTGAGTGTATTTGTGAGTATGTATAAGTTTGTGTGTATGTAAATGTTCCATTTGTAGTTTATATATTTACCCCATAATTCACTTAAGATTGAGTGTAGCTATGTTTCTGTTCCTTAAGATCCTGAAACACACTAATACAACCCAGATGAAAATCATGAGTATGGGGGCAGCTGGGTAGCTCAGTGAATTGAGAGTCAAACCAAGAGATGGGATGTCCTAGGTTCAAATCTGACCTCAGACACTTCCTCACAGTGTGACTCTGGGCAAGTCACTTAAAAACCAAATTGCCAGGTCCTTACAGCTCTTCTGCTGGGAACCAATACACGGTATTGATTCTAAGATAGAAGATAAGAGTTAAAAAAGAAAAAAAAAGTTTGCCATAGAGCATTTGTCATCAGAGGTCCTGAGCTTGATTCACAACTCTGTTACTTACTGTTTCTGACCTTGAGCAGAGATGATTTAATGGTCTCAGTTTTCTCATCAATAAAAATGAAGGGAATGTCTAGTGGCCCAGTGTATATAGTGCCAGGCATGGAGTCAAGAGGGTCTGTGTTCAAATTTGGCCTCAGACACTTCCTACTCATATGACCCTGGGCAAGTCACTTAACCCTGTTTGCCTAGCCCTTGCCCTTCTGTCTTGGGATTGTTACAAAGACAATAAGGGCTAAAGAAAATAAAATGGACAAAATAAAGTGAAAATGAAAACATTGGATTAAATGACCTTCCAGGTCTCTCCCATCTCTGAATCCAAGATCTCAAGAAGTTCTATTTTAATAAGACAAAGAGCCCTGGTATAAAGTGATTATTTCTTTACTGATAACTTTATTATTGGGCAAAGGTGGATCCCAGTCTACTATGACCCAAGAAGAAACACAGACAGCTCAGGGATCTGGGCTAACTAACATTAGTGCAGACAATCAGAAGAAGCCTAGGTGGGCAGGGCAGCACCTACACAAAAGAAACTAAAGGTGACTTCAAAGACAGATTGCAGATAGAATTTCACTGTCTGTAACAACTCAGTGAAGCCAGAAAATTTCTAGGACAAAATATCTATTATGGAGGAAAAGTCGACATTCAGCTTCATGAGCTGCCACTAGCCTCTAGGTAGGAGTTGTTCCTCTGGAGAAGTTGCAACTTCAGAAAATGGGTTTACAGCTGCTATTACTGTATGTTTGGAGGCAGCCAGGGGGCCCTGGATAGAGTGTTAATGCTGGTATCAGGAAAATCTGAGTTCAAATCTAGCCTCAGACACTTGTTAACTGTGTGATCCTGGGCAGATATCACTCTAACCTCTGTTTCCTCAACTGTAAAATGCAGATAATAATAGCCTCTACCTCCCAGGGTTGTTGCAAGGATTTCCACAGTAGACAATGCAGGTGAATTGAATTGAGTCACACATTCTGGGTTCAAGTCCAAATTTTCCTATGAATCCCGTGACTATCATAGTGTTGTGACTTTGGGCAAATCGCATACCTCACTGAGTCACAGAATCACAGAATCTCAAAGTTAAAAGTGTCCTCTGAGGCCACCCAGTTTGACCTGTGCCTGAACAGGAATCCTTTTCCTAACCTACAACATGGCCAATTAACTAGTCAGCCTTTGCTTGAAGGCTTCCATCAAGAATTTGCTCCTAAATTCTCAGGCAAGATGTCCCCCTTTGGAGCCTTTCCAATTGCCAGGAAATTCATAAATTCATTCATTTTGGGGTGTATGTGTGTGTGTTTCATGATTTCAAGACTTAATTTACCTCTTTGCAGCTTCCTCCCATTGTCCTTGTATTTTCCCCCCTCTGGGACTAATCGGTCTTCTACATGAAAATTCTGTAAATTCTTAACGATGGTGATCATGATCCCAAGCCCCTCCATCCCAACTAAGTTTTTTCAAACTAAGCATCTCCAATTTCTTTAAATAATGCTCAATGTCATGGACTTTCTGCATTCTGCTTAGCCTTTTCTGGACACTTTTCAGCTAATCAATGTCCTTCTCATGCCATGGTGCCCAGAATTGGATGCAATTTTCCAGATATATTCTGACCAGGGCAGAGTACAATGACCTACTTGGGAATCTAGGATTGTTTTAATGCAGCCCCATATCACATTGACTTTTAAGACTGATATAATCATACTGTTGAAATATATTGAATTTTCAATTCACCAACGCCGCCCCCCTCAATCTCTTTTAGGCAAACTTCTGCCTAACTATGCCCCCATCCCATCTTTTACTTGTGAGGTTGAATTTTTTGACTCTAAACGTAAGACTTCAAATTTATTCCTATTTCATTTTTTGGTTGTCGTTTAATCATTTCTGATTCTTCATGACCCCATTTTAGGGTTTTCTTGGCAAAGATACTGGAGTGGTTTGCCATTTCCTCCAGCTCATTTTACAGATGAGGAGTCTGAGGCAAACTAGATATTTATTCGCGATGACATAGCTAGTAGGTATCTTAGATTAGATTTGAACTCAGGAAGATGTCTTCCTGACTTCAGGCCCAGCATTTTGTCCACTACAACTAGCTATTTAATTTCATAGATAAATTTAAGATCAGAGATGAGGCTAAAGATCACCAAGACAAAAAAAAAAAAAAGCCTTGGAAGTAATTTAATCAAAACCCCTTAAGCTACAAATGGTTCAGGAAACTAAATCTCAGAGAGGTTAAGACACTTACCCTAGGTCTTATAGGTTGTGAGAGAGTCAGGATTTGAACCCAGCTCATTTGACCTCAAATTGAGTATTTTTCCCACTACATTATACTGCCTCTATTAAGTTCAATATTCTACCCTGCATATGCTTGGATCTTTACTGTGTTATCCAAGGTGTTAGTGATGATTTCCAGCTATGTATAATCTATAAATTTGATAAACATTCAAATGAAATAATAGATGTAAAGTGCTTGGCACAGTGCCTGGCACATAGTGAGCACTATAAATGTTAGTTGTTATTATTATTATTATTATTATGGCATGTAGAAAGTACTACATAAATTTAGTTTTTATGATTATTATTATTCCACAGATGCCTTTATCCAACATATCAATAAAAATACTAAGTAGCACAGAGCCAAACATAGTGAGCTCCTCCTATATCCTCTGTATCACAGCTTCCTGATGCCATTCCCATTCTCTCCTCCTTTACTCAGATCTGATGAAGTGATCCATCTCATCACCACTGTCAATGCCCTACTATCTTTTCTGGAAGCCTGTTCCCACTCATCCCTACTCTGTCATCTCAAATCTCAAATTCACTGCTACCTTTAAACATGCCCAGGTCTTTAAAACATCATCACTCGACCCTACCATTCTATTAAGTTATCACCTAATAGCATATCGTTCTTTCATGGCCAATGTCCCAGAACAAAAAGTTGTCCACACTGGTTGCCTCCACTTTCTCTTCTCTTGCTCATTTCTCATCTCCTTCCATTCTGGCATCTAGACATAATTACTAAACTGAATTCATTCTCTCCAAAGACATCAAGGATGTCTTGTAACTTTTGACTCCATCAATCCCCCTTGGGTACTCTCTCCTCAAGGTTTTCCATTATATTTTTCCCTTGATCTTCTTTCTATCTGTTTGGCTATTTCTCCTCTCTCTTTTGCTTATTTAAACTTTGTGCTTAGCTCTCTAAGTGTAGGTATACTCTAAAGCTTTAAGTGAGTCCTCTCCATACACTTTCTCAGGGATCTCATTAGAAATTTATAGGTTTAATTATCATCTCTATGCTAATTTCCCCCAAATTTATATATCTAGCCCCAACTTCTCTCCATTCTCACAACTCCAACTGCTTCTTGGACATTTTCAACCTGATGCCCTGTAGGAAATTCAAACTTAATATGAGCAAACTGGAACTCATTATCATTCCCCCAGAACTCCTTAGAGCCCCCCTTAATATCTCTTTCAAGGGAAACAGACATCCTTCTAGTCACCTTCATTTTGGAGCCAAATAATTGACAAATATTGTTGATTCCACTTCCACAATTTGTCTCACATCCATCTCTTGAAGCTGACTGTCATATAGTGAGACTCTCATATTTTTCTAGGAAAAATTGGTTAATAAACAGAAAAGTCAGAAATCTTCCAAAGAATTCTTGGATCCTTCATGTCACACAATAGGCTCTAACAAGCATCCTTGGAACACTATGAATAGTGCAGTGAATCAAAAATTGGACCTGGAGTCAGGAAGACCTGAGTTTAAATTCTGCCTCAGATATTAGTTATGTGACACTTAGTAAATCATTCAACTTCTATCAAACTGTTTTCTCATCTGTAAAATGAGGATAATCGTAACACCTACCTTTAAGCATTGTCATGAGAATAAAATGAAATTTTTGTACACTGCTTAACAAACCTAAAATATTAAATAAATGAGGTTGTTGTTCAGTCATTTTTCAGTTGTATCTGAAACTTCTTGACCTTGTTTGGAGTTTTCTTGGCAAAGATACTAGAGTGATTTGTCATTTCCTTCTCTAACTCATTTTAAAGATGAGGAAACAAGGGGGTACCTAGGTGACTCGGTGGATTAAAAGGGAGGTCATGGGTTCAAATCTAGCCTCAGACACTTCCTAGTTGTGTGGCCCTGGCCAAGTCACTTAACCTAGCTCTTAGCACTCTTCTGACTTGGAACCAACACAAAGTATGGATTCTAAGGTGGAAGGTAAGGGTTTTTAAAAAATGAAGGTGAGGAACAGCAACAAACAGGGTTAAGTGACTTACCCGGGTTCACACAGCTAGTAAGTGTCTGGATTTGAACTCAGTTCTTCCTGACTCTAAGCCTGGTACTCTATCCACTGCACCACCTAACTGCTCTGTTAATGAATTACTATGTGCTTAATGTGCCAAGGAGAAGGAAATGGAAAACATTCCAATATCTTTGCCAAGAAAACCCCAAATGAGGTTACAGAGTTCCACATGACTAAAATAATTCCACCACAAAAATGTACTAACTACTCAGCATACAAACAAAGGTTAAAAAGAATCTTGTCCTCAAAGAGCTCATATTCAAATGAGGAAGACAATAAGCAATTATGTGCATTCAATTTTCCCTAGCTTCCTTGAGTTCTCTCTTTTTCCATATATATGTAAGTATATATACATACAGACATCATATCATATAATAACAGATCAGATCATATACAATAGTAGGGATATAATACTACAGGAAAGGTACTAGCTATGAGAGAAGAGAGGAAGGCTAGGAATGGTCTATTATAAAATGTGAGATTTGAGTTCAATCTTGCAAGAAGCCAGGAAATAAGGATCTGGAAATGAGGAGGGAGAGCTTCCCAGGCATGATGGATGGCCAGTGAAAAGGTATGTAGTTGAGAGATGGGGTAGTATGTTCAATGAACAGCAAGAAGGCCAGGATCACTGGATATCATCTACTTTCACCCTATCCCTTGCAGATTATAAACTACTTAAATAGACACAGTTGCTAGTCAAGAACTCTGAGATCTTATATCTTTATATCCTTAGCTTCTCATAAAGATGTCTTAGATGTAATAAGTGAGTGAATCAATCTATCAATCAAAAGGCATTCATGAAGTACTTACAAAGTGTCAAGCACTCTACTAATTGCTGGAGATTGAAATGCAGAATCTAGAGAGTCCCTTCTCTCAAGGAGTTTACATTCTAATTACAGCCCCTGTCGAGAAATGGTACCCAACAGTGGTCTCTGAATTCATAGGAATGGTGAAGAAAGATAGAAAGCAATTAACAATTCATTTACAAAATCAATCATATTATTGATTTGATTACAGTTCCCAATGCAAGAGTTAGAAGGGGTAGATAGGCTAGGGAATGAAGGATGTACAATACATTTTATAGTATAGGGCTGAGTCCTAGGACAAGAGTCTGGAGCTTAGTGACTCAGCTCCTCAATCAAATTGAATTGAATTCATTTGACCTTATGCAGATTGTTTTTCAGTAATACAGACCAAACACACACACACACACACACACACACACACACACACACACACACACAAAATCAACCTTGGAACACAGAGTTCCCAGCTCAGCACTGAACCTGATGCCAACACTTAGCAAATTGTTGATCGGATATCTCCATGATCACATTCATTATAGAATCTTACATGATTTTTGAATTCTTCATATGAGAGCCACCTTGTCTGAGGAAAGCATCCAAGGCTGTATTTTGCTCTACCAAATCAAAAGCTTTCTTGAAATCAATAAACAATTAACAGATCAGGATCTTCTGTACCTTTTAGTCAGTTGTATGATGATAAAGATGTAGTCTGTACAAAACCGCTTACAAAAGCCTGCTCATTACCTTTTTATGTTTCCATTGTGGATGAATCATTCTGGCTTTTTCCTTCTCCCTCACCAGCCAGACCCTACAAGATGCCAAGTTCTGTTGATTATATCTTTATAACATCTTTTGTATCTATCTACTTCTCTCTACTCACACTGTCACCTGGTAGTTTATATACTGTCATCATTATCCATGAGGCTATTGTAATAGCCAGTAATTGTTCCCCCTGAATCCAGTCTTTTCTCCTTCATCTAACAAGCATTTATTGAGCTGCTTCATTCCTTGATTCCGAACCAATTTCCCAGCATAGCATGTACCCACTTTCAAGATGAAATCACTAAGTGCCAATATATTGACTTAGTCAGTGTCTCTACTTCTTCTTCCTCTGAAATGGTGGTTGTATAAACTGCAATGAACTCCATGATAAGGAAAAAAAGACCTGTACGGTGATCTATTTGTTTGTACTTATACTGATCTCTATGAGGTCAGGGAGATTAAGGATCCTTTGAAAGGATGGTTCTATCTGGATGAAGCCAACTCCATCAACAACTCTATTGTAATTTCTTTGAAGGAATTATATGAGCATCCTTTTATTTCGCAACAATTTCTTTTTATCTTAAATCAATGGACTCTGAATCCCCTGGACCCATGTATCCTAATTTTGACCCTGGCCAATTTCTCTCTACTTCTGTGTAATTCTTTCTCCCTTACATCTGTCCTTTGCATTCCTGATCCTGAGACCTGAAATAAAATAAACACTAACATTTGGAAAAGGTATGTCAGTGAATAGCCCTATTTTTCTACTCTCTAGCTAAATGACTTTTCAGACAAACTTCCTTCCCTGATTACTCATCTTATATGTGTTATCTCCTCTATTAAAACATTTTTTTCTTGATGGCAAGATGATAATTTTCTTGAGGGCAAGAATTATCTCACTTTTTATATTTGTATCCCAACAATTAGCACAGTGTGTGGCATATAGGAAATATTTACTTTTTATTATTTTGTTTATGTATTTCTTTTATATTATTTATATATCCTATTATATTTGTGATATAATATATTTACAATATAATTATAATGTATTTTATTTATTATTGTATTCATTCATCTAATACCATGTCAGTCTGTTGGTTATTGGAAAGAGATTCCACGATGAAAGGATAAAAAGTTAAATCTATATGTTTTAGGTCTAAAAACTGTGATTCTTAGCATCCTTTGCTTTCCTTCTCCCCAGTCTACCATTGTTTGCTATGGAAGCAAAATGCGGCCA
The DNA here is from genome assembly GCF_016433145.1 of Gracilinanus agilis. NCBI lineage: Eukaryota > Metazoa > Chordata > Mammalia > Didelphimorphia > Didelphidae > Gracilinanus > Gracilinanus agilis. Next base: position 467,484,253 of record NC_058133.1, read on the forward strand.
TCATGGACTGAAGGTTCTTTTTAATATTTGTCTATTTTATGGGTTGTCAAAACCATAAAATCACTATCTACTGGTCAGTCTTATTTACTTGGCTGGGATGGTCATTGAATAATAATATAGGGTAGGTCTTTCTTGTTCAATACACCTTGTCAGTGCTTATTCTCCATTTGGTACATCTAGGGCAGTGGTTCCCAAACGTTTTTGGTCTACTGCCCCCTTTCCAGCAAAAATATTACTTAGCCCCCTGGAAATTAATATTTTTATTTTAATAGCAATTAATAAGAAAGATAAATGCACCTGTGGCCAACACCGCCCCCTCCCCCGGATCGCTGCAGCACCCACCAGGGTGTGGTAGTGCCCACTTTGGGAATCACTGACCTAGGGGAACCAAGAATCGCCTCTATGCTGTGAAGAAGCTTTGGAATAGAGCTAACATCATACCAAGTACATCAAATCCTGAAACACTACAATGTTTGTCCTCAACAAGTCCAGGGAAACACCAGAGTTCAGTCCTTACATGAACCAGTTGGAATGTTGCTGGACAAGAAACATCTTAATAAGAATGAAGCATGGGGGCAGCTGGGTAGCTCAGTGGATTGAGAGCCAGGCCTAGAGACGGGAGGTCCTAGGTTCAAATCCGGCCTCAGACACTTCCCAGCTGTGTGACCCTGGGCAAGTCACTTGACCCCCATTGCCTACCCTTACCACTCTTCCACCTATAAGTCAATACACAGAAGTTAAGGGTTTAAAAATTTAAAAAAATTTAAAAAAAAAAAAGAATGAAGCATGAAGTGCCTCCTCCACACCAGGCATTGTGCTAAGCATTTTACAAATAATATCTCTTTATCTTCACCACAATCCTGGGAGGTAGCTGATATTATTTTTAAACATTTATCTTCTGTCTTAGAATTGATAAAATATCATTTCCCATGTAGTAGTAAGAGCTAGGCAATTAGAATTAAGTGACTTATCCAGGGTCACAAAGATAGGAAGTATCTGTGGCCAGATTTAAACCCAGGACTTCCTGTCTCCATCACTGAGTCACCTAGATGCCCCCTGGTAAATGATATTATTATTCCCATTTTACAGTAGACAAACTGAGGCAAAAGTGAATTGTCCAGGGCCACACAGCTAGTGTGCTAATTAAATAAGCCAGTAAACAAGCATCTGAATCCAAATTTTATCCCAGGCCTTCTTGACTCAAGACTCAGAGCACTACACACTAAGATGCCACCTAGCTCCCATCAATATGAGTGTCTTCAACAAATGTTATAGGTGGATAATAAGCTGAATCCTTAAGAGAGTAGTTCAAATTTTTATGATGTTTTAGGATTTTAAAAATTCCTTCCTTATAACAATCCTGTGAGTTAATAATATAAGTATTATTATCTCTACAAATGAGAAAAACATAACTCAAGAAGTTGGGTGACTTATTTGTCTTTCGGCACACAATTGGGATTCTGAATCTATGTCTTTCAGACTGAGACCAGCGATCTGTCTGTTACATTATAGCTAGAAGTGATCAGGCTAAAGAATGTTTCAAAAACTACAGAAGACTCAATGACCTCAAATTGCAAATTATCTTTTTCATATCGATTTTCCTACAAATGTTACATATTTCCAAATCACAGAAAATGTTATAGGGGACTTGGAAGATGTAATATGGGGATTAGGTAGGATATAATAGGGAGGTGCAGGATATAATATGAGGCTGAAGCTAGGGTAATAACTGGTAGGATCAGGGAATAAGACAAGGCAAGGGACCCACGGCTGGAAGTAATCAAGGGAATAGACTAGGTAGTAAGGAAGTTAAGTCAATATATTGATAAGGAAGGTTCAATGATGAAGGATGGTAGTTGAGGTGGCAGGAGAAATAAGGTAATGCCTGAGTTCAGGGAGTATAACACTGAGGTAACAAGGGTTTCAAGGGAGAGGATGAATTAATCTAAGTAGACAAACAGCAGCAGGGAAATACAGACTGGGACTTAGGTTAAAGACAAAATGCTGAAGGGAAATAGACTGATCCCTTCAAGTAAAGGACACTATACAGCCAAGTTAGAATCAGCCAAGACAGATTGAAATTGACTACAGGCTTTAGTCAGTATCACAGGAAGGGACTTGTTTTGAAGTTACACTTCCTTCAAAATGGATACCTTCAGCTTCCCTCAAACCCAGAGAGTATGTTCTTTCTCTTTTCCTCTTCCTCCCTCTCTTACTAATCAACTAATTAAATAGCAAAAGGTCTTGTTTAAACACAAAATGGGTTTATTGTCTTCTCAGGATAGATTGTCAGGGTAAAAGGATCAAGGAAGCCCTAACAGCCGCTTAGAGAAACCTCAGGGATGGGAAGGGAAGCAGGAATGTGAGACTGAGAAAGGACCTGCCTTTACTCAGCTCTCAAGGTGATTTTGAAATCAAAAGGAGTTAGGAAATTGGATACAAATACTCAATAAATTATTTGCTGCAAGGGTAGGACTAAACTCTCACAGATTTGAACTAACTCTCTGATTCACTCTCCTATTCACTCTTCTCAGACATTCAGGTAAGGGAAATGAAGGTAGGAAATAAGGTAGGGTAGGGAGATTCAAAGGATTTAACTAAATTAACAAATCTCAAAAAACTGCAAAACTAAGCTAGGTTTCAATCTCAAGAAGAAGGAGCTCGGCTGGACCCCGGTTCCCTCCATGAGTTCCCAAGTCCAACTGCAAACTTTCCCAAAATTCTAAAACCTTAACTGACAATAGAAATTCTGCAAAAACAGTTATACCCCCACTCTACACCACAGAAACTTTTATGAATTATAAAATTAGTCATCCAAAAGTTCAAACAATGAATCAACATGCCTTTATTAAGTGCTGACTATATGAAAGAATTTACATTCTGAAATGTAAATGGAAACACTCCTTACTTGGTTACTGCCTAGAGCACTAGATGATACATAGTAAATAATGTTTATTGAGTGAATAAGTGAAATAATTATAGTAAATTATGTTTATAAATAAAGACTCTTTATCACGAAGCCCTTTCCATTCCTTAACATATTTGATTGAGAAGCAGCAGGGTTCCCTGGAAACAGGATGGCTTTGGAGTCAGAGAACTTGGGTTTGAATTCTAACTCTTATACAATGATTCTAAATCTGTGTGACTTTGGACTATTCACTTGGTTTCTTGAAAGTTAGATTTCTTCATCTATAAAAGGGGACAAGAGTAGACTAGCTCACCTTAAAGAGATCTCTTAATCCATGATTAAAAAAAAAATAAGACAGAGGGTATAAGGATGTTCCGGGAGGAGGAGTATTTTGGTATGAGGGCTTGCTGAGCCATTTTCAGGACTGCTCATCCACCTTTGGTGGCACCCAACTATCACACATAGCTTCAAGAAGCTATAGCATGTGCAGTGGCCATATCCCAGTAAAACTATCTCAACATTGGGATAAACCATGTTGAGGGTAACCAATGGGTCATAAATCCACTGGAGAGATAGGGTAGTTGTCTACCCCACGCATATGAAGATTTCCCCTGGTGGAATAGGAAGATGAGAACAATTCATTCCAATGGCCATGGAAGCAACTGCTATAGAATGCTTAGAGTTTGGTTAGACAATGAAGATGCCAAGGTCATCCACTGTATCCTGGGCCATTACCAGTCAGCCACTGGACTTTGATGACTCTGGAGGAGAGAGTGAGGCTAACAAGTTGGTGCAAATGTACCTCACTTCAGTCATTTCATGTGCACACATACACCTTACCTGTGATGACATTAATCCTCTTTGAAAACTAAGGGCAAACAACAAAAGTAAGCCTGAGAATTCACTTGTTTAGGGACTATTTCCATTTCACAGATAAAGAAAATGAAGCAAATGTGATTTCCTCCTTGTCACACAACTAAGAAGTGACAGTGCTGGGACCCAAACTGAAATCTTCAGCCTTCTTTTCACAATGTCATGCAAAGGTATTTCTATGTGAAAGGAGTATATGAGTACTCAGACATATGGGCTGCAAGAGGTTGCAAGGTAAGATCAGTCAGTGGGAATAATTCCTAGTGAAGTGAAATTAGAATTGGTGGGAGAGGAAGAAGGGCTGTTGCAGATGGAGGGGACCATTCAGTTGATTATGTCTGCAATAAACTCAATTGCTTAAATTACACAACTAAAAAATCTGAATGACTAAGAACTTTGGTATACCCATGTAGCAGTAGTGGTTGCTATGCTGAGCTATTGAGCAGGCAGACAGGTATGAGTCCCTACTATGTGTAGCTGAGTGTCACAATGGAGAGAGTACAAGGTCTTGAGTCAGAAAGACTTAAGTTCAAATTTGGCCTTAGATACTTATAAGACGCATGACTTTGGGCAAGTCATTCTGCCTCAACTATTAAATGGATGTAATAATAGCACCTGCCTCTCAGAGTTGGTGTGATGATTAAATGAGATAATATTTATAAAGTTTCTAGCCTGGAGTGGGTACTTAATAAATTTTTATTCCCTTCCTATACACCCTCACTTTGATTGTCCAAGCAACTCCTCCCTTCAAATGAATTTTTCTGTAGATACTCCCTCTGCCATTCCCCTCTGATGGGTGCCATTATTTTCAAACCAGGCTTGGGAAAATGGCAGGTGCATGCCTCAATGCCAGCCAAGCCATCATTGTTCAGCCCTATTAAAAGTCTTCTCTCTGCCCTGGGAAGTTACAAAAAGTAATCAATAACTCTTTCTTTGACTCTGAGTCCCCAGTTAGAAATTACTCTCTGACAAAATATTGTAATTTTAAATCTATCTCTCTTTCCTCCCAAGTAATCCCCAATCACATTCTTTATGCTGCTGTAAATCATAATTTATACAGTTTAGAAGTTCAAGTGGTTAATAGGATTTTTTGTCACCTTTTTCCACCTTAAGAGAAAAAGTAAAGAGTTAAACTCAGAATGGAAAAAAATTTAAGATATACAGTAGTATATAAATATAAAGAAAATAAGGGATACATATGAAGAGATAAAAAGAGAAGAAGAATAATACATACCATGATTATATTTTAAAATAACAGCCACAAAATCAAGAGAAAAAAGTATTCAAGTAAAACACATCCAAGCACAACTCAGAAGCAGAAGATGTGTATATTAGCATTCCTATACAATTTACATATTTTTAAACAAATTGTAAACAATGTGGAGTGTGTGGTTTTGCACATAGTTTTTTATGCATGTGTTTAGTTAAATGTTTGGTGGTGGTGTGGTGGTGGTGGTGGTGGTGGTGGTGGTGATTACTAAGTACATAATAAAAAAATTTTAAAAGAAACAAAAATGTGTCCAGAGTCATGGGGAAGATATCAAGCTCATCTTCTCATAAGAGGGAAAAAGGAAATGAAAGATGATCATCTTGAATCTATAACCTGGATGGACTTCAGTGATACAGCATTCTTAACATACACCATGCATAACTTCTTCACACTGAATTTAATTTAAAGTTCAAGGAAACTCAAGGCTGATGGTTCTCTTACCCCATTTCCATGGTGATTGTAACCCTGTGGCTCCTATTTCTTCTGGCAGCTCTCTTGCTTCCTCTTCCCACAAATCTAAAAGATTAGAGAGACTAGCTTGAAAGTCTGTATCAGTCACTCTGCTAGAACGAAGGTTAGGGCAAAACTCCCTAGGAGATTGAAGAGAATGTGTGTGCTAGGAAATTACTGCCTGAAACCACCACGCATCCATCTCTAGTACCCTGATCTCTTTGGCAATGCCTGGAGATGGTGTTGCTAAAACAGCACTACATTTGTCTCAATCCCCCATGGATGTTGACATGAACTCAGAAATAACCCTGGACACAAAGTGTGGTCCAGTGGAAATCAGAGGACAAGAGTCTGGCTAAGACACTTACTGGCTATTTGATTTTTGACTCTCTCAGACTTAATTACCTCATCCATAAGCCAGAAGTAGTACTTGTCCTGCCATCCTTGCGGGGTTATTGTATGGATCATCTTTAGAAGTACAAGGTAAAAGACATACAGTTAGCCAGCAGTTCTAAAAAATAATCTGGAAGTTTTAATGGACTGTAAGTTTAACATGAGTCAACAGTGCCATGTAGCAGCCAAAAACCTAACTCAATCTTTGGCTTCTTAAAAAGGGGTATGGCTTTCAGAAATAGGGAGGTGATAGGTCTGCCCCATTCTGCTCTGTCCTCATGAGACATCATCTGCAGGATTGTGTTCAAATCTGTCCAAGACACAGAAGGTTAAAAAAAAAAAAAACTTTGCCCTCTTCTGCACTATTTCCAGCTTATCAGTCAAGATGGTGAAAAGTCATACATTCATGACATATAATCAGTTGAAGAAACTGGGCATATTTATCCTGGAGAAAAAGTGGATTGAGAAAGATGATAGTTGTCTTCGGCTACTTAATGGGCTTTCATAAGAAAGAGAGATTTAGATTTGCTTCATTTGACACCACTTGGAAGAATTAGGAGCAATGGATAAAAATTTCAAAGATGATAATTTAGGCTTATAGTTAGGAAAGATGTCCTAACAATTAGAGTTGTTACTAAAGTGAAATGGGCTGTCACTAGAGTTTGTTAGATTACCCTCTAAGCAGATGCTGGAAAAGCATTTATCATTATGTTGGTCATTCCTTTCATATATGGGTTGGATAGACACTGAGGTCTTGTCCAACTCTCAAATTCCGTAATTCCACGAAAATGGAAAATATATTAATTTTGAATTATCATTATTACAGAAACACACATAGAGATATATTTTATAGAGATATAAACATAGATTTGCAACCACCACAGATATATAGTATATCCATAGATATGTACATATCTGCTTTGGAAACTACATGGTGCAATGGATAGAGATTTAGAAGTAGAGTCAGGGAGACCTGAGTTCAATTGGACTCACTATGGACACTTCTTAAATATAACCCTGGGCAAGTTACTTAACCTCTGTCTCCATTTCCTTATATAGAAAATGGAGATAATAATAGCATCTATCTCCCAGAGTTGTTGTCAAGACAAAATGAGATAAAGCATGATAGTAAGTATCTACGTAGAACTTTAAGATTTGCAAAGTATTTTACATATATTAACTCCTTTGATCCTTAAGACAACTAACTCTCTGAGGTAGGTGCTATTATTATAGCCTTTTTTTTAGATGAAAAAAACTGAAGCATGAAGGGGTTAAATAACTTGTACAAGGTCTTTCTGAGGTAGGATTTGAATTCAGATCTTCCTGACTTCAAGCCCTAAGGTCTGCCCTTTGAATCACTTAGCTGTTCATTACAATATTCCAAATATGGTCTGACAAGGACAAAGTATGGCGGTTCTGTCATTTCTCAACTCCTGATCACTGTCTCTCTTAATGAAACTTAACAATCCACTGTGGCAGTCAAACCCCCTCATAACCTTAGTTCCCTCCCTACCTTTCTAGTCTTCTTATACCTTATATTCCATACCTCCCCTCAAGTACTCTTCAATCCAGTGACACTAGCCTTCTTGTTATTATATGTACAAGACATTCCATGGCCAACTCTGTCCATATTTATTTGGAAAGCTCTCCTCATCCTCCTTCCTTATTGTCTTGGCTTCTTTTAAAACTCAGCTCAAATCTCATCTTCTATAGGATGCTGTCCTCATTCCCCTTTAATTCTAGTGCCTTCCCTCTGCTTATTCCTTCCAATTTATCTTTTATTCAAATTGCTTGTACATAGTTGTTTGCATGTTGTGTTTGCCACTAGATTATTAGGTATTCTGGGGTAGGTATTGGGGTTTTTTGCCTTTCTTTGTATCTCCAGGGCTTAACACAATGCATAGCACATAGTAGGCACTTTATAAATGCTTACTGATTGACAGTTTTTTTCCAGTTTCCCTGTAATATTACTGACACACATTAACTTTCATGTCCCTCCTACCAAAAAAACCCTTTTTTTTTCCATAGGAACTGTTGTCTAGCCAAGCTTCTCCTATTCTCATGTAGATGATGTAACATGGAAAATGGCAGGGTGGGAGGCTTACCTTTAACTTTATTAAATGTCACTTTTGTTTCAGCCCAACATTTTAACCTATCAAGATCTTTGGGGATCTAAATTTTGTTTGTCTGATACACAATCTATCTGTCATAGTTTTGTGCCATCTGACAACCTGAAAAGCATTAAACCTCTGTCTTTATCCAACTCATTGATAAAAATGTAGAACTGTGCATACACTAGACAGACCCTTATGGCATTGTATTAGAGGCTTTTGACCCAGCAAAACTACCATTAAATTAGGCTTATTCTATAAGGTGATCAAGAAAAATTGAAAAGAACCTCTATGTTTTAAAATATTTATAGCAGCTCTCTTTGTGGTGGCAAAGAACTGGAAACTGAAAGGATGCCCATCATTTGGGGAAAGGCTAAACAAGTTGTGGCACATGATTGTGATAAAATACTATTACTCCATAAGAAATGAAAAGCAGGTTGATTTTGGAAAGGCATGGAAAGACCTGCATGAAGTTATAAAGAGTGAAATGATCAGAAATAAGAGGCCATTATATACAAGAGAAATATTGTTTGAAACATGACTTACGTACGTCCACCTAAAGAGAAAGAACTCATAAGGAAAAATAAGTAAGCCATAATTTTATATATACATATAACTTTTTGTCAAATGATGCCTTCTCTAATGGAGGGGATGGTAGAAAGGCAGGGAGTAAACTGAGTATTTAAATATCAGAAACAAATAAATAATTTTTAAAAAAATAAAGTTTAGAAGGCACTTCGAAAAATAGGACAATATTTGCACACATAAATGCACAAAATATGGGTAATAAGTAGGGTGAACTAGGAATCCTAAAACAAGAAGGGACATTTTACTTAATTAATTCAAAAAGTTTAGTTTATTTCAAAGTAAACAGATAGTAAAGGAAGCAGAGTAGCCTTGTCTATAAAGATCTATTCATAGGAGGAAAACCAGGGGCCAGAGTGGGGAAGCATTGTAGAAATTATTTTGGTTAGGATCAATGGAAACAGAAATAGGTCTCCATCTTTCAAAAATCACTTGCAATGGCTCCTCAGTTATATTCACCTCTACTCTCAGTACTTAAGACTGATAGGGACATGGTTCATTTTGGAATGGAAACCTGAACTCATCAAGAGTTGCCAGTCTTTCTCTACCTATTTCCCCAAGTATCCCAGGAATCAATTCTCTATTAGCCATTTCTGTTTTGTCTTTCTCAAGCCTAATAGGATTTTCCTTGGCAGAGAACAAAAAAATCAAAATAGGAGTTGAGCAGCTCTGCTATCTCTCTGTCATCTCTCATCATTATCTAAGCCACCCTAGTCATCAATCATTTTCTTTCTTGGACTCTCAACTTTTCCCTAATAACACAGCAACAACAAAAAATGTCCATAGCTTTGCTCTTTGAATCCAGCTAACTCTGAACTTTAATGGTAATGACAGAACCCATATAGTTTCTTTGGATTTATCCTTCATTATTTATCATTGTTTTCATTTTGTGTGCATGCCTTTTTAAAGTCGGTGGGTTGATAAGTTTCCTATGCATCCATATTGATCTTAGCTACTTCCATTTTTTCCTCTTCATCTGAATTGTTTCTTTTTATTAAGAATTTAATGCTTACATGTTATTCTCCAGGGTAACAAATGGTCAAAAGATATGTACAGGCAGTTTTCAGAAGAAGAAAGCAAAGCTATCTATACTTACATGAAAATGCTCCAAATCCCCACTGATTAGAGAAATACAAATTTTAAAACTCTGAGGAACCACCTCACACCTAAAAGACTAGTAAAATGACTAAAATGACAGAAAACTGAAATGACAAATGGAAGGGATGTGGGGAAATTGGGATACTAATGCACTACTGGTGAGATTGTAAACTTATCCAAACATTTTAGAGAACATTTTGGAACCATGCCTAAGGTGCTATGAAACTATAACCTTTAACCCAGTAATATTGTTACTAGGTCTGTATCCCAAAAAGACCAAAGAAAAAGTAAAAGGACCTATATGTAAAAAAAAATTGGTAGCAGCTTTTTGTGAAAGAATTGGAAATGGAGGGGATGCCCGTCCATTGGGAAATGGTGGAACAAGTCATGGCATATGATTATGTTGGAATACAATTTTGCTGTAAGAAATGACATGATGCTTTCAGAAAAACTGGGGGAGATTTAAAGGAGCTGATGCAAAGTGAAATGAGCAAAACCAGGAGATAGAAGTATATAGTAACAGCGATATTGTATGATGATCGGTTGTGAAAAACTTAGCTATTCTTAACAATACAATGATCCAAGACAATTTCAAAGGATTTATGATGAAAAATGCTGTCCACCACATTGAAACTTACTTTTTAAACTTTATTTTTCTTGTTTTTCTAATCATTTTTTTTGGTCTATGTTTCCTTTTGTTACATGGCTAAAATGGGAATACATATTGCATGACTTTACAAATATAAGACTATATCAAATTGCCTTCTTAGGGAGGGGGATGAGGAAGGAAGACAAGAGAGAATTTGAAACTCCTGATTAAAAAAAGAATGACAAATTGTCTTTACATATAAATGGAAAAATAAATTATTAATTAAAATTGTTTAAGCCTTGAGAGTGCCACATTCTCTGCCTTGGTTAGCTTTGCCTATACAATCCTAATTCATGTGTAAGAATTCTTCTCAATGTTTATCACTTGTTTATTTGGGTATATGATTTAGGGGTTTGATTTTATAAGATTATTCTCTTACGAAATAATAATATGGAATAATATGATTTGAGTTATAATACATGTATAACCCAGCTTTTCAACTCTGGAAAGAAGAAGGGGAAAAAGGAGGGAGACAATATGAATCATGTAACTTAGGAAAACTTATGTGTAAATTTGTTATTGGAATAAAATAAATATAAAATTTAATTTAAAAAATAATTCATATCAATGTAGTGATCAGTAATGGATTTAGAAGACTCATGATATGCATGCTTCCTATCTCTAGGCAGAGAAGTGATGGACCTGAGGTATAGAATAAAACATATTTTCAGAGAAGGCTAATGCATATGTTTGTTTTATTTGACTATACTTTTTGGGGGGGGTGGTTGTAAGGGAAGGAGAGTTAGGCTGGAAATGCTATTAGTGATAGTGAAAAAAACTCATCCACAAAACATTTTAAAAATAAAGAGAGCAGAAGGAAATTCAGATGGGGACACAGACAACTACGGTAATACAAAAGCTATATTAGATTTAAAATAGATTTAACTAAAAATAAAAAACTACATATAATAGTTTCATTGTCATATATAATTCCTTTTTTCAGTTTTTAGTACTAAAAACTGATGTTTGTTTCCTATCAAACTTATAATAATAAACATAATATAATATATGATACAATGATAAATATTCAATATATTATTATAATAATTTAAAATTTTTAACTAGTCTGCTAAATTCTCCCTTTTCTCTGAATTCTCAAAAATCTGCTCCTCCAAAATTTAGGATACATGTCATACTATACCTAGTTTCTTCTCCTCTGTCACAAATTCTAAAATGGAAGTCCTTCATCTCTACAGCAAGGTTTCAATTATTTCCACTGCAGAAAATCCTTTCTCCTTCTCGTTGAAAATCAGATCTAGAATGCAAGTTGCTCTCTTGTTGATCCCTCAGCTTTTGGAAGAATGAAATTATCATTAAGGAAAGTCAAGAAATTATTAGCTACTCAGTTTTGGGTAGAGTAAGAGCTCCAGTAAATGAGGAGAGAAGTCTTCTAACCATAGTATATNTCTCTCTCTCTCTCTCTCTCTCTCTCTCTCTCTCTCTCTCTCTCTCTCTCTCTCTCTCTCTCTCTCATTCTCCCCTAGATCCTGCCATTTCTGTATTTTAATTGAAGGGCCAGGGCCAGGAAATTAAATCTCCATCTCAGATAGCATTAAAAAGATATTTTTACTTCTTTTTACATTACTTTTACTTCTGAATGATATTGCTGCCCAATAGAAGCTTTTCTGGTAACAATGAAGCAAAGTTAAGCAAAACAAACCCACCCATTAGCCATGTCTGATGGTTTGGAATAATGGCTCATTCCACACCTATTTTCTGGAAAAGAAGTCATGTTTTATCATAATCATCCTTCTAGAGCACAAGGTCTATCAAATGTCATCATATCAATCAGCTATTTTCTTTCTCAATTTCTTTTCTTTTCTGAAGCCCATGCCTCCAATAAATAGGTAATAGAATACAACAAAATATGTTTTTTAAATTATATACTATGACCAGACTGGTTTTTTGTCAGGAATGCAAAGTTAGTTCAATATAAGAAAGATTATAATTCTAATAAGTCATGGGAATAGAACAAATAAAAATTTTGTGATTTTTTATCAATAAGTACTAAATGGGCATTTGCCAAAATCCAATGCTCATATCTATTTTTAAAATCCTCTAGAATTTATAGAAATAAATAAGCCTTTTCTCCACATAACAGATAGTAATTGTTTAAACCCAAGAGTAAACATTATATGTCACAAGAAAAAGTTAGGGAACTTTCTGATAAACATCAGAAAAAAGGAAGAATGTCCATTATTACCACCACCATTTAATATCATGAGAAAAGATGCTAGTGATAACAAAATAAGAAAAATAAACTGAGGGAATAAGGATAGATAAAGAGAAAACAAAATTACTGATTTTTGCAAATGATAAAATAGTATGTTTAAAAATCCTAGAAAATCAACTAAAAATTAATTGAAATAACAACTACCACAAAGTTGTATAAGACAAATTCACATGAATCACAGTCATTTTTATGTAACAAAATTTCTATATAATAGCATTCTCATTCTAATTAAACATATGAGGAAGAGCTAGAAAGAACAATTTCATTCAAAATAACTATGCAATACTGCAGAATGTATCCTACCAAGATTCACACAGGTACTATATGAATCTATAAAACACTTGGCAGAAAAAAAAAACAAAAACAAAAACAAAGATCCAAAAAAGGAAGAAACATTAATTTCTTTTGGGTAGGTTGATCAAATATAATAAAAATGACAATATCACCTAAATTAATTTACTTATTCTGCACTCTGCCAATCATTCTCTAAAAACAGTGTAAACTAGGGGCAGCTGGGTAGCTCAGTGGAGTGAGAGTCGGCCTAGAGACAGGAGGCCCTAGGTTCAAACCCGGCCTCAGACACTTCCCAGCTGTGTGACCCTGGGCAAGTCACTTGACCCCCATTGCCCACCCTTACCAATCTTCCACCTATGAGACAATACACCGAAGTACAAGGGTTAAAAAAAAAACAGTGTAAACTGAAAAAATAATAATAGTAAAACTCACATGGAAAAAGAAAAGATCAAGAATCTCCATGGTTACAATGGAAAAAAATTGGGAAAGAAAGTGGCACCAGATCTCAAATGGTGCCACAAAGTAGTAATCATTAAAACAATATGGCACTAGTTTAAAAAGAGAGAGAGAGAAGATGATCAGTGTTAGAGATCAGGCACACAATGTACAGAAGCAAACAAAAATAGTAGTATGTTTGATAAACCCAAAGACTCTAATTTCTGAGAGAAGAACTTATTATTTGACGAAAACTACTAGAAAAAAACAAACAGGAATCCGGCAGAAATTGGGTTTTGATCAATACCCCATTCCATACACCAAGCTAAGATCCAATGGATAGATACTACATGACCTAAATATTAAAGGATGCATCATTAACAAATTAGAGAAACAGGGGGAAGCTGGGTAGCTCAGTGGACTGAGAGCCAGGCCTTGAGACGGGAGGTCCTAGGTTCAAATCTGATCTCAGACACTTCCCAGCTGTGTGACCCTGGGCAAGTCACTTGACCCCCATTGCTAGTCATAACCACTCTTCTGCCTTGGAGTCAATACTGGAGTCAATACCAAAGATGGAAGGTAAGGGTTTAAAAAAAATTAGAGAAAAAAGGATAAAATTGAATTACAAACAGGGGAAGGGTCCACGAATAAACAAGTAATAGAATCATAAATGATAAATGGACAGTTTTGATTATAATAAATTTAAGGTTTTTGCACAAACAAACCTAAGAGTATAGAAGGGAAAGTGGTAACTGGTGGTAGGTGGGAAAGTTTAATAGTTTCTTTGATAAAAGTCTCATTTCCAACATACATAAGGTACTAATTCAAATTTATATGCCTACGCACCAATCCCCAACAGATAAGCAGTTCTAGAATATGTAAGGCACTTTTCAAAGAAAGAAATATAAGCTATCAAAAATAAAATTAAATAATTCTCTAAAATTAGAGAAATGCACATTAAAGCACTTTGAGGTTGTACTTCATTGGTGAGGCTTTGAATTGATCTAGCCATTCTGGAAAGCTGTTTGGAATTATTCCCAGAAAATAGCCAAATTGTACATACCCTTTTATCTAGCTATATTGTTACTGTCTCTACTCCAAAGAAATTTTAAAAAGAGGAAAAGGCCCAACCTATATGTACAAGAATATTTGTAGCAGCTCTCTTTGTGGTAGCAAAATATTAGAAATTACAGAGATGTTTTTGTTGGGGAATGGCTAAATAAATTGTGAAATATGAATGTAATGAAATATTATTACACAATAAAAAATATAAAATAGCTAATATCAGAGGAAACCAAGAAACTTCTTTGAACTGATGCAGGGTAAAATGAGCAGAAGTAGAAAGAAAATAAAACATGCCACTCACCTCCTGATAGAGAAGAGATGAACATAGAATGCAGAAAGAGGCATATATTTTCAGTCATGTCTAAAAAAGTATTTGTTTTCCCAGATTATGCAGCTGTATAACAAAGGCTAGATTTTTTTAACCCTTAACTTCTATGTATTGGCTCATAGGTGGAAGAGTGGTAAGGGTGGACAATGTGGGTCAAGTGACTTGCCCAGGGTCACACAGCTGGGAAGTGTAAGGGCTAGATTTTTTAATGGTGTTTTGGTTTGGTTTGGTTTGTGTTTGATTTTTGGTTTGGTTTGGTTTCCTGTTTAAGGATGGGGAAACAGAAAAGGACTGATCAGTTAAAGGTAACCCTTAGTTTAAAGGGCCATTTATATAAGACTTCCCTGATTAGTGGAGGCTGATTGCTCTGTGTTCCAAGGCAGCTTGAGAGGTATAGTTGGTGAGGGCTTCAGAGAAAAGAGATTCTGGAATTCTGGCATCCAGCTTTAAGAGATAACACATGCCATTCCAAACTTTCTTCAGGTCTGAAGAGAGAAAAAGATTGTGAAAAAGTCATGTAGAAGAGGCCACAAGGAATTTGCCTTTGAGTGAGATCTAAACCTCTATTTTGTTTGAATTATCTCACTCCCAATGGAAGAACTAGATTACTCACTGAATATTGTCTGGTACATGTCCTCACATATATACTTATTCTGATTTCTATTTTACGATCATCATTTATATATCATATAAATAAATGGGTTTATTTACCATTTGCTAGATATGTTTATTATGAAATTGGCATCTGATGAGAAGAGAGTCAAGTCTTGAAAGTATATCTTGGGGCTTTCCTTTCCTGCTAAAACGTAGAAATCAGGAGTGCATCTTGAACCTAAAAAAAATTTTTTTCCCTATACTAACAATATTCAAGGAAGCAAACATAACTTCAGTCTGGTATTCACTCTCTAGGAGAGCAGAGTGACTTGCCTTTCTCTCCAGTCACCAGCTCTTTTCCTGGCAGGAATCCCTTGGATAAGGGAAAAAGGAGTAGACTTTATAGATATATATTCCTGTCTCTATTCATGGAACATTTAGACAGGCCCTTGTGGACACACATTGTTCCGTAATTTCTAACCACAGGAACACAAATGAAAGTCTCCAAGCCATAAAGAAATAGGTTTATTCAGAGAGGGCCAGTCTCCCAATAAAGTCGAACTTCTGGTCAAGACCAAAAGACTCCCAGCCTTGTGAGAGGACTTCTTTCATACCCCAAAGAATATCATAACTTTTGAAATAATCCAAGATAGTGATAAAAATAGAGAGATGTGGATTAATTGAAGTAATCAGGAAATACTTCTCACTGGTAGAAGAAATCACTTGGTGGTGACTTGAAAGTTACTTGATAGACAAGGGGGGAGCAGGGGAGCCTACACCCTACTTTCTAAGCCTGATGATGTCTAGGATGATGTATACTAAGGTGATCAGGGTAAGGAGGAGGTGCCAGGCCCTTAAGTGGGGCAAAAGCCTGATGATATATACTAGGGTGTATACAAAGGTAAAGGTGAAGGGGTGTCACCAGGCTTCTAACTGAAGCAAAATCTAATCATCATATAAGGGGGTATGGGATTTTTCACTCACAACATAGACTACATGAGCATAACAACACAGCCCTACCACACACTTTGGCATGAAAGTTCATATTAATTGATCAAACAAAAATAATAAACTTTTTAAAAGAGAAAGTTAGAGGGGGAAGCTAGCTGGCTCAATGGATTGATAATGCCCAGAGATGGAGGTTTGGGGTTCAAATCTAGCCTCAAATATTTCTTAGCTGCATGACACTGAGCAAGTCACTTAACTTCCATTGCCTACCCTTTACCACTCTTCTGCCTTGGAACTAATACAAAGTGTTAATTCTAAGGCATAACTATGGTTTTGAAAAAAGGGGAGAGAGAGAGAGAGAGAGAGAGAGAGAGAGAGAGAGAGAGAGAGAGCTGATTACTGAAGTAAGGACCAACAAATCCATCCTATACCAGGGAGCCAAATTCAGATAGTTCAAAAAAGAATTTACTATTTGTATCACTGAATCTGATTCACCAAAGCTTTTGTCTTTGCATTTCCCACATCCTGGTGAGTACAGAAAAAAGTTTTCTTCCTGATTCATTTGTTTCCCCAGGTCTCCTTCAGCAGTTGTAATAATGTTTACAATGATCCCCCTATGGCAGTGGTTCCCAAACTTTTTTGGCCTACTGCCCTCTTTCCAGAAAAAATATTACTTAGCCCCCTGGAAATTATTTTTTAAAATTTTAATAGCAATTAATAGGAAAGATAAATGCACCTGTGGCCATCACCACCCACCTGGATCGCTGCAGCACCCACCAGGGGGTGGTAGCACCCACTTTGAGAATCACTGCCCTATGGGATTAAACAAGGGAAACAAAAGAGGTATTTGTGTAAATGTGTATCAGAGTTTTGTTTGTGTGTATGTATACTTTATTACTAAGGAATTTATATAGCGCTTAAATGTTTGCAACATACTTTATAAGTATTTTCTCATCCTGGAATGTAGGTGCTATTATTAGTCCCATTTTACAGAATAGGAAACTAAAGCAAGTAGAGGTTAAGTGACTTGCCTAGAGTCAAAAAGCCAATAAGTACATAGGGCCATAGCTGAACTTACTTCTTACTGATTCTAGGTCAAATGCTCCTTCCACTGTGCCACTTAGCTGCTTCTATTTATGATAGTTATCTAATCAAATGCGGTTCTTTACATTTCTTCCAATTTAATATACTTTACTTTGATTTCATATGATGTATGCAAAATATGTAGGATCTGTTTTGAAATCTCTCCTACAGAACTCATAGAAACTGTTATTGCCTCTTTAAGAATCCAGGGTATTTGAAGAGTAACAGGTTTCCCTTCCCTATGGAACTCTGAGTTTGGCTTTGAACCAAGAGCCTCTATCAAAGAGTTTTTTGGGAAAAAAGAACAGAGGAGGAAGAGGAAAAACTTCTTTCTTGGGACATCTGTCTTAATTGTCACTTTTTGAAGAAATTCTCTTTAAGAAGAGAATTTTACGAGCAATGATTCTGGAGACTGTTAAGTTTGGACTTGTATAAAGATAAGAGGTCCTGGGTTCAAATTTGACCTCAGACTCTTATTAGCTGTCTTTCCCTGGGCAAGTCACTTAATCACCATTGTCTAGCCATTACTACTCTTCTGCTTTAGAACTAATACATAGTATTTATTCTAAGACAGAAGGTAAGGATTTAAAAATAGAAGCTAGGGCTTGTAAAAAGCTGACAAGCTCATTTTCCTAGAGTGAGTGAAGATTAGTTGAAGAAGACAGAATCTGGAGGCTTCTTCGTTTTTCTTATTTATGGAAATTTTATTATTTATTTATGAAATTATCATAACCTTTATCTTAGGAATAGGATAAGGAAGATTCTTGCAAGGTGATTTTCTCTGGTCTCATGAGTGAATACTAAATAGTATGGAGTTGTGTTTCTAGAAGTAAAGAGAAGAAATCATCTATATTTATAGAAATGTTTTCAGGTGATTCTGTCTGTGATCTTTCTCACATCTAAAACATTAGAACTGATTACATCTTTTTGTTATGGATTTCAAGTTTATAAATTGTATTTGGAGTAGTTGATATTTCATCATAATAAACCAGGGGTTTGAATATATAGAAATATGAGTAACTACTCATGGGAAAGGAAGCTCTCGAGTTTATTAAATAAATAATATTTGATAAATAGTGTTCTAGTACTATGTGGTTGAGAAAGATGTTGAATTTATATGAATTAATGAAGAATATCCAAATATAAGACTGGATTACAATAAAACCTGAAATGCAAAGATTAAATATGATAATGAGTCAAGTACCAGGCTCAGGGGTGACATACCAGTGAAGTTGATTGCTCTTTTGTAAACTTGTAGAAAAATATAACATTAATTCTACCCCTAAAGTCCTAGTCCAACATCTTATAGTAGTATGTAGGTGCCCTCTGTAAGAGGGGAAACTAGATATTTAAGGTATGGTCACGAGGAATCGGATTAGCTCGATTCCAAATTAAAATAGACCCAAGTCAGGATGACTTTTATGGAAGTTTATTTACAATTAGGTAGGTTGAAGGTAGGGAAATTGAGAGAAACTCTGGCCTGGACCAAAGGCCCAGACACAAAGGAGCACAGAGGTTAATTAAACAAGGCTCCTAGCCACAAGACCTTTTATAATTAGAGAGGCAAGAGAGGCCTCCCTGAGGGTAGAGCCTCCAGAAACGCCAAGGGAAGAGAAAGAGAGTCAGCCTAACTTACCCACATGACAATTCAGAGGGAAGCTGTCTGAGGTCTTGCCAGAGATCCTTCTACACCGGAGTTCAAAGCACCAACCACCTCCTTAGGAAGTTACCATCATATTTAAAAAATAGCATCTTTCGTCACTTCCTGCATCCACCTCCAATTTCAAGTGGACAAATGGCAGCCTCAACACTGTTTTGGACTGCCCAAAGGGCAGTCTCTTGTTCTTGATTTGTTACTTATTGTCACTTGTGGGTAACTGATCTTCCCCTCACCACTAAGTTGGGCGGGGTGACATTATTTTTGATGGCTAGAGTCTAACAATGAATGAGGATGAGGTAATTCCATTTACACACCTCTGATTCTTCAACACTGTACCAATAAGTTCCTCCCTACCCAAAAAAACCCCAGTGGGCCAAAAGGACTGAGTTTAGATTTGTTAGTAAAGTGTCATCCAAGTGCCAACCTAGTCAATTACAGAAAGTTTGAACCCCAGAACTCAGTGTGTAGGTGGAAAATTTGCCACACCTGAGCTACATTCCCAGCATCCTTTTAAGTACGTCCTCATTTGACGTACAGAGGTTTGGGAGATAAATTTGGCTTAGACCCATGCTGCGGGGCTCTTTTTTTGGGAGCTTGAGTTTTGCTTTGGTTAAAGTGTGGGTCTCTGGCTCTGTGCTCTGCTCACTTGACTGAAGAAATCCCTTTCCCTCTCATTTTTGTTATTAAATCCTTTAATTTAAAATTATCTGGAGTATTTCATTCATTTTTACTCCTACAATTTTTGCCAACCACAAAGGGATAGAATTTCTTCTGTCATGGTCTCCTCTCTCCCTTCTCCCTTGTTCCTTCTCCCTCTGGGAAACCTTTCAGAGCTTTCCCAGACTCATTGTTTACACCTGCCCACCAGGAGATCCGGGCAGCCAGGTCTCTCCCTTGCAGAAGCTGTTCCTGCTAACTCTTTCTGCTGCTGCTGCTGCTGCTTGCTTTTGCTGCTACTGGTAAGCTTTAAACTCCCTTCCCCCAACCCCAGCCCAGAAGAGGGAGATCCCTTTTTCCCTTCCCGGGCAGCTGGTCCTCCCTCCTAACTAACTCCTTTTTCACTCACTCTAGCTTGCTTCCTATACTTGCTTTTAGCTAAAACCTTCTCCCACTCCAGCTAAGAGGTGTTCTTTCCCCTAAAACCAGCCCAAAATTCCTTGCCTTAAAAAACATTCTCAGAGACAGCTGGGTGGCACAGTTGATTGAGAGCCAGGCCTAGAGACTGGAGGTCCTAGGTTCAAATCTGGCCTCAGACACTTCCCAACTGTGTGACCCTGGGCAAGTCACTTGACCCCCATTACCTAGCCTTTACCACTCTTCTGCCTTGGAGCCAATACACAGTGTTGACTCCAAGATAGAAGGTAAGGTTTAAAAAAAAAAAAACATCTTCAACCTTGCCTTTGTAGCCAGATTCTCCACACTCCCACCTGGATTCTGGTAGAGGCCATTATTGAGCACTCAATTTTGCCTCTTGCTGAACTGCAGTGGCTGCTTTTTTGCCACTGGAGAGTAGCAATAAAATCATATAACATCATATAAAATATTATAAAATAAGACCTTTATAAATACAACACCAAGCATTATAATTGATATTTTATAAGAAACCTTTTTGGCTTTCATTCAATTAGGAACCTTTAAGTTCTCAGAATATCTCATTCTCCTTATGTTGCTATGGAATTTTCTTTATCAATTCCTAAATATTAAGGCACAAAAACTTATCATACAAAAAATGCAAGCTGACATTCACAATCAATTAGATAATTTTAAGCACTCCTTAAATGGTCCAATGGCAATAGATGATTCCATCCAAGATATATCCAAATTTTCGAACCCTATTCCTGAACTACCTAAAGAAATTGATACTGAAATAGACACAGAAGACTCCTCTCCTATGTCTCTGATGGAAAACCATCTCTCTCATATTGAGCAACTCCTGGCTAACCTTCTCTTCCCAGTTCCTTCTCCTGCTGCCCTGTCCTACCCTGTCCCTTCTCCCACCCCATGATCAACCCCAGCTCCAAGAAAACCTCATCCTCCTACCATACAAATTCCTACCTGCATTACCTCAGTATCTACACAGACACCTCCTATGAAACCACAATCACTGATTGATTCCAATGAAGATCTTTTCCCCTTAAGGGAAGTGCCCAAAGTACTACAAACTGGGGAGGTGTTAAAGTAAAACCACATAGACCTTTCACACCCCAGGATATAAAAGAATTTAAAAGTGATGTCCTAGTTATGAAGATGAATCTATTCAGGTAACAAAAATGATGACCAATATATTCTTTCATTTTGATTCATCTTATAAAGATGTTGAACAATTACTCCATGCGTTTCTAACAGAATGTGAGAGGGATAAGATCATCTCTCATGTTAATATAGCCCAAGGGCTCAATGCAGCACACTGGCCACTTGTGGATCCTCATTGGTACTATAATGATTACGATGAATACATGGAACTACATTGAGCTAGGGATGCCATTCTAAGAGCAATGAGAGAATGCTCTGAAAAGCTGGATGCATGGACTAAATTTGAATGCCTTAAAAAATCTGATGATCAAACACCCTCCCAATTTATGGATGGGCTCATTGAGCTGAGAGGTAGGTACCTAGACCTTGATATTTCTGTAGAAAGAGACATTAAACATATAAAACAAAACTTTGTCAACAATTGTTGCAGAGTAGTCCAAGATTGTTTTAAAACACATTGCCCAAAGTGTTTTAAATGGATATTGATGAGTTGAGGCAAATTGCTACATATGTTTTTAAAGGAAATAAAGAAAAGCAATCAGAAATTAATTATTTACTAGAAAAGATCCAGAAAGAATTAAAATATTTAGCTAAAAAAATTGATAAACAAGAAAAAGGTCATGATAACCAATGGCACTTGCCTCTCTCCAAGAACCTAACTATTGATCCCTTAAAGGCCACATAATGATAAACTGTAGGAATTTCTTCAGTGCAATCAGAAATAATACCTACTGGAACAATAATTTCCAAAACAACTATAGGAACTACAATAATAATTTCAGAAATCACAAATTTAAGCATGATTAAAATTCTAGAAATTCAAATCAAATAACTTATAACCCTAACCAAATGACCCCCAATAGTATATCTTAAGTGGAACTCATCCCCAAACTACTTAGGGTACTAATGCCCTTCAGTGGGGAGCCCAAGGAACTACCAAAGATTATGAAGGTGTACAGGCCAGGGGTTGGGACATAGGAATCAAAAGATATAACCTTTGATTTTCCAAAACCTGATGTCTTACTATCTGTTGTCCCTATCCACTGCCCCCCCCATAGTAATGAACCTCACGTGACTTTAAAAGTTGGCAATGCTTATTATGATTGTCTTCTGGGTACAGGAGCCTCAAGGTTTGTATTGAGGAACACACATGATTCAAACTGCAATCCCATCGGTTCAGTAAATGTAATAGGGATATTGGGGACACCCCTAAATGTTCCAAAGCTTTCCCCTAGAATGGCGTCTGTAGTTCCCTTGAGTGTGGAGCACTATTTCTCCTTGGTGCCTGGCTCCTCTATAAATTTGCTAGGGAGAGATCTTTTATGCAAACTTAGAGCCACAATAACTTGCTCTCCAGATGGCTCCATGATGTAAGTGTTAAAATTAATGGTTTGACTAAATATATGAAAATTATAAATCTTTTATTTGTAAAAGAGGTGAAAAGAGTGAAATGTAAAAGGGTAGAAAAGACATTAACCTATCTAACTAAATATTGTTCTCAGCCAGGACTTGTTAACCTTCAATCAGAATTAAACTATCTCCAGAAGACAGGAAGGGAAAACCAGCTATCCACTCACCCAAGACAATGACTAGAGCTGAAGGTGACTCCTGAGACCTACTTTCTTCTTTGAGCTGACCTTCTTCTTGAAGCCATCTTCCTTCTTGAAGTGACTCTCTTCTTGGAGTTCACTCTCTACTAGCCTTCTTCACCAGAGTGACTGCTCAGGGATTTTCATGGCTTTTATGGTGGTTTCCTGTCCCTGCCCCTTTTCATGGGTGCCAACGATAGTTTCCAAATTGTCTGAGTTGTCACCTTTGGATTCACATCTTTCTGAGTGTATGAACTGTTAAGTTTCTGACTGTTTGAGGTTGTGGGGGTGGGGTGAGGAAGTGTGGAGTTCTCCAAGTATCTTACTGGCTTCTCACCTAGCGTCAAGTAAGGTGTGAATTCACTAAATAGTTTTCAAGCTTCTCCCACCCAGTTCAAACCTAGTGTTGATTCAAAGTTATTGCCAACAAAGTGTTAACTCCAACTAGGCAAAGAGATCAAAGGATTCCCTTTTCACAAGTGTGAACTCAAAAGAGAACCAAGAATTCCCTTTTACAATGTCATTGGAACTACCTGAAGAATCCTTGACTTTACTCCCTTTACTTCTCTCTCACAACCAAGAGATGAAGGAATCTCCCATTTTTGAGATCCCTACTGATATGCCTGAATCTCTCAGGGCTTTTTAGCAGTAGGAGTGCTTAATTTTTGGATACTCTCAATACACTTAGGAGAAATTAAACGGGACCCAGCAGTTAAAATAAAATCTAAATATTGTACTTTGGGGATACACCATTGAAATTTATCTTTGGAGACCTTATGGCCTCTCTTATGTAGTTCCAAAAGGAGGTGCTTGCTATCCTCTTGCCATGCTTCAGCATTAGGTCATGCCAAGAGTAAATCGTCCATATATTATATTAAATAGCTGTGTTTAAATTTAATGGAATCAGTATCAGCAGTTAATAATTGTGTAAACAATGTAGGGCTGTCTATGAAACCTTGGGGTAAATGAGTACAGGTCCACTGAGAATCTTTCTAGGTGAAAGCAAAAATACACATGGAATTTTCATTTTTGGATATATATAGAATATAGAAATTTTCATGTATGGATATAGAAAAGAAAGTGGAGCATAAGTCTACTACTGTAAAGACTTCTTGTTTCATGATTTAAATCCAGGTGATAGCACATACATAAAGAATTTCAAACATACTGGGTCTACTAAACCTGCCTGTGATGGACTACACCAACAGTCATTAAAATTGGAGAGAGAGAATCGTGGATTCATTTTAGCCATGTAAAGTGAGTACCTTCTATTGATGTTAAATAATTGCTTATACTGATTGTATTTGACTATTGATTGTATTTGACTAAGACTCCCCTATTGCTAGATATGTACCATTTTGTTCCATTATATTTGATTGATCCTTCTACTTAAACAAATTACCCTTGTAGAACAACACATATAATACCTCAAGAAAAAAAACAAATATCTGTATTAGTGATCTATATTGACCTGATGTACCTTTTATAATATTTTGTGCCTTTTGTGAATTTTCTTTTAGTTCCTAGAATATATTATTGCTTTTATACCTCCATTGTTTTATCTACCTCATTTGCACTCACACTGCAGATCATGGCAAGTTAAAGAGGAAATGAATCTTATTTTTTGGCAAATAGCCTTTATATTTTACCTCTGTGATTGTGAAATATATACATTTAAAAAAAATTTTTTTCCTTCTTACATGTACAATACAATATTTGATTTTTCTCTCTCTCTCATTTTTTGTATTTGAAGCACATGTCACCAGTATTGAAAAGAATTTTTTAACTGCTTTGATTTTAGCATTAGAATAAGCTAAGATGTCCATTTGCCTAGCATATAAATGTGTACCCAAAAAGCTTTGGACTATGACAACTACTTATTTAAATATTATGAGACTTTTGCTTGATGAATATGTCTAAATCAAGGAAAAAACTGACCACAGAGGAGGACAGAAGTTAACCTGTGAAGTGTAAAAGAAGCACAAAGGTAAAAGAGACCAAACCAATCCTATGGGTATTGATGATATTCTGTGTAAAGAGAGCAAGAACTTGATCATGTGAGACTCCAGGTTGCGGCTGTTTAACATGTGTTAAATGCGGGACTTCCTTGTACCACACTCTCTATCAAATACATAACATCAATTGTTCTGGCTCCATTATCCCAGAAAGCAAAGAAAAGTATCAAACCAGGGAATGATATTGCCCAATTGTTTTGAGATCTAGTTTGTTTGGTTTTTTTCCTATTTTTCTTTCATGATGTGTCAACTTAATGTAGTCCTGACTGTTAAATTGGGTTGGTAATGATTGTCATTGCAGGCTTATGGGACATGAATTGCTACAAGAACCTGTTGTGATTTGTGAATTTTTTTTCCTTCTTCCTAGAATTTTTTTCACATTTTTAATATTCTACATTTTACTCGTATTATTTTTTTAAATTTTTTTGATTCTTTAATATTTTGATAATTTATTCATATGCCTTATTAATCCACCATGTATCCCTATATGATTCTTATATGCATCCCTGTATCCTCCTCAGGGGAGAATGTGTTATTATCCTCCTCGGGCAGGGACTATATTATTGTTGTGAATTTTTAATTTGAGTTTAATTTAGAACAAGAGACTACCCCCCAGAATCCAGGTGGTGAACTTTTTGGAGAAGGCAGCACAAAGATGCCTGCAGAGACCACACGCTGCTCCAGGAGTTCCTGAGCAAACTGAATGTGCAGAATTAAACTTTGGGGGGTTGAATACATTTTCTTATATGCACTTTATTATGCCCCCTAATTGGTCTTGTTCTTGATTCCCTTTTGTTTCCTTATCCCCAAGTTGTTCTATTTTCCCTGTGTAAATATTGTATATTACCTTAGGTAATTATGTTTAAAATGATCCATTGGGGAGATTGGTCTCCCAAAGGATTACGGGGGGAATGTACAGTAGGAAAATTTGCCACATCTGAGCCATATTCCTTGCATCCTTTTACGTATGTCCTCATTTGATGTACAGAGGCTTGGGAGATAAATTTGGCTGAGACCTACACTGCAAGGCTCTTTTTGGGGGAGCTTGAGTTTTGTTTTGGTTAAAGTGTGGCAGGTATGGGTCTCTGGCCCAATGCTCTGCTCACTTGACTAAAGGAATCCCTTTCCCTCTTGTTTTTGTTATTAAAATCCTTTAATTTAAAATTATCTGGAGTATTTCTTTCATTCTTACTTACACTGGCTATAGATTTTTAGTTTAGTTATTTTTAACCATAAAAATTCATGATTGAATAGTAAGACATGAAGAATTTGTATTCTGCATCAATGGAAAGAATCTCAACTCTGGTAAAATCACAGATTTTGGGGAGTGATGAAATAAGAATTCTAATTATTATGAATTGTTCATTTTAATGAAGAGTTTAACTTTATAGGAAAAATGTAATTGAATAGGAAAAGATTTTCTGATTTGTGACTCAGTTGACCTCACACTTGAGAAGTAAGGATCAGAAGGCCATAATTAGGTTACACTACATGATGGCAGTCTACCTGATATTGATTTACTTCTTAGGTCATTGATTTAGAGCTACAGTGAGTGTATAGTTAATTATAGGCATGATGTGAGAGATTTGAAAACAACCTTTGGGTTCCTTATATTGTTCAGTTGTTTTCAGTAACTTTTTATTTTTTATGATCCATTTGGAGTTTTCTTGTCAAATAATAAAAATATTTGCCGCTTTCTTCTCTAGCTCATTTTTTAAAGAGGAGTAAACTGAGGCCAACAGGGTTAAGTAACTTTCCCAAGGGTCACACAGCTAGTAAATGTGTGAGGCCAGATTTGAACTCAGATATCTTCCTGCATCCAGACCTAGCACTCTATCCACTCGGCCACCATGGTGCCCTTTAATTTTCTTGGACTGGATTAAGAAAGGTACAAAACGCAGCCTTGACTCAGTGCTAAGAGTAATCAAGGAAGATGCCCAGCAATTTGGATGGACCTATTTGTTGTGAACTCATAGAAGGCCCAAGTCATGAAATAAACAGGGATAGGCAGTTATGGATGGGTTGAGATCTGTATCTTTGGAGGGAACATCTGCATTGTTCAGATGGAAGAGTAGATGCATGTGCATATTAGAATATCTAGAAGTATGGAAGTGATGCTCCCATTGTACTTTGTCTTATGTGTTGTTTATTGTGCCCTAGGATGGTATTCAGTTCATCACATGATGAAGAGTCTTGAGATCATGCCATAAGAGAATTAAATGAAGGAACTGAGGGTGTGTAGTCTGGAAAAGAGAAGACTTTGAGATGATGTGATGAGTTGTTTTCAAAGTTCTGAAAGTGTCCCCTGGAAAGAGGATTAGGATTTTCTGCCATTTATGAGAGGGAAGTGAAAGTCACATGGAGACAAATTTAGGTTTAATACCAAGAGAAATTTTCTGCCATTGTGGAACCAATTAAATGCTTACTGTTTGCCAGGCACTGTGCTAAGCTGGTGATACAAGCAAAAAGCAAGACAGACCCTGCCCTCAAGGAGCATAACTTTTAGTGGAAAGACAACATTAAAAAAGGAACTAAAATGTCACAGTAATGTCATGTAACCCTATAGTTTAGAAAGCAGAGCTGATAAAATAAAAAAAAGCAATCTAAATTCCCTCCAAGGAGATTTTTCCCCTCATTGTATCAGAAATGATTGTGATGATGATGATGAGCTAATTGTTTTTTATAGAGAACTTAATGGTTTGCAAAATAGTTTACATATCTGATCTCATTTAATGCTCACAATAGCCCTGTGAAGTGGGCAAAAAGATATCATTATAGTATTATATTTAAGGCTACAAACTAATTTTAATTTTAACTTTTACCAGCAAACAACTTTTCAGCCTTGTAATAATGATGACTAGTGACAATTATATGAAAATGTAATCTTTGTAAAATGATCTTAATATATTATCAAGATTGAGCTCCACAGTAGCCCTATGAGATTTTTACTCGACTAGATATTAAAGTAGATAGATATAGCACTAGACCTAAAGTCAGGAAGACCAGAATTCAAATTCAACCTCAGACATTTACTAGTTGTACAAACCTAAGAAACTTACTCAACTTTTATCTTCTTCAGTTTCCTCATCTATCTCCCAGAGTTGTTGCCAGAATCAAATGAAAAATTATTTGTAAAGAGTTTTGCAATCCTCATAAGGAGTTGCATGAATGTTAACTAGTACTCAAATGGATGTGTGATTTCATTGATTCAGAAGTTTCCTCCAAGAATGAAGATCCCAATCCGTCAATATCTGTCCATCTTGCACAAAATTAGTACTACTGTATAGTTATTCTCCCCATTTTACAGATGAGGAAACTGGGGCTCATAGAGTTTAGCTGACTCACTCATGGTTACACATGTAGTAACCATGTTGTTGCTGTTCATCCTTTATTTTTGAAGAGGACCAGTGACATCAAGAAATGATGTCTTGATTTGGATTTAAGTGAGGCAGAATTGTACAAAGTCATCGAGTTCACTCTCTCTTCTGAAGTCATCAAAGTCCAGTGGCAAGACAAAAGTTACAACAATCAGTGATTGCCCAGGATGTAGTGGATGACCTTGGCATCTTTGATGTCTGATCAAGCCCTAAGCACTTCATCTGCCCTTAAGGAATAAATTGTTCTCATCTGCTTATTCTGACTTGGGAAATCTTCACCATAAATAGTAAATAAGCTAGTAATTAGAAGGCATCTGAGTACCATAGAAAAAGGACTGGCTTGTGCTCCCATCTTGCCTCCAGTGTTTGCTATATACCTGTGTGAATTGAAACAAATCACCTACCATCCATAGCTCTCAGTTTCCACATTTGAAAAATGACAGGATTACATTAGGTGGCCTGGGCAGTCCCTTCCAGCCTGAGGTCTACAATCCTTTGTTAAAGATCAGAGCCAGCCCTACTAAAAAGGAAGGATGTTGATTTATTTCAGCTTTACTCCCCATCACCTCAGTGCCCCCCCTTTTATTCTCTCCAGTCCCTTCTAGGTAGGATAAAATAGCCTTAAGCCAGGCAATGGGAGTCATAGGGAGGAGAAGGCATGAGCTGCAAAGTAAAAAGCCAGACCAGGAATTAGCCAGGTTTCTCTCTCCTGTGCTGTGCTCAGCCCGAGGCTTTCCCAGGTCCCCTGCTCCCCTTTGTGGATGAAGGAAGAACTGAGGGAGCTGTTTTCCCACAGGTCCTACAAGCAAAAGCAAAATGGAATTCTTCCTTTCAGGAAAATGAATTCAACATCCTCTTTCATTCTCCTTTAATTAGCTATACCCAATGTACACTTGATAGGCTTCTGCTATTTGAAAAACGACTAACATGTAGGGGTGTGCTGATAATGCTTAATAACCAATTTTCTCCTCCAAAAAATGTACACAGGACACCTTTTAAGTTTAATCCTTATTGTTAACATTTTCTCCATCATTTACTTCCATCTAGATAACTGGCAAAACAATAAATCCAGCTCTGATTAATAGTGCTTTTGATTTCCTTTGTGTAAATGCTCTCAGTAAAAATTCAACAATCATGTCTCAGGAGCTGGTTCAAAGCTTACTCTAGTAGCCCTCTGCTATGCCCTCTCCCAAATAAGGTATCAAGCAAATGGTTACTGATTTAGAAAATAAAATAAAAGTCACAGCATGTATTTGGAGCTATAAGGGACTTCAGAAGCCATCTGATTTCCTCATTTTACAAGATGAGGAAACAGAGGCACAGAGTGGAGAAATTAATTTCCCAAGGACACACAGACCTTGGATCTGAAAAAAACAAACAAACCAGTAGGCTAATTTATCTTTACACTGCACCATGCCCTTCTCCCAGAGTAAGCCACTTACATTTCTGTCAGTTATCTAAATGAATGAAATCATGCTTTGACTTGACTCTACTTACCTCAGAAATGAGTGTCAGGTGACCAAAATAAGGTAATATTTCCTCTCCACTCTGACCTTTCCATAATATCCCATGGTGACAGGGGCACAGCTGAAGGTGTGAATGAGGCA
The DNA here is from genome assembly GCF_016433145.1 of Gracilinanus agilis. Classification (NCBI taxonomy): domain Eukaryota; kingdom Metazoa; phylum Chordata; class Mammalia; order Didelphimorphia; family Didelphidae; genus Gracilinanus; species Gracilinanus agilis. The sequence goes on from NC_058133.1 coordinate 467,514,068, forward strand.
TTGTCACTTATTTAACTTTAAGTGACTTGGCTTCTAATTTTCTCTTGTCAGACAAGGACTCTTTCTTGGTGACTCTATCTGAGAAGAATTGTAGGACCCCAAAGTTAGAAAGTAGGAACTCAGCAACCACAAACAAACACAAGTTAGGGACTCTCCGGTTAGGACTTCTTCGAGAAACCCACAGTTACTAACAACGGGAGGTTCCTTATAATGTAACTAGGCTCCCATAAAGTTGTGTATTCTCTACAACCTGTATAAAAACATGTGCTTCCCTCCCAACGGGGTCCAGGTTAGTTCTAGTGTCCTGGACCCTAACTCTGAGTTAGCATGAAAGTTCCTATTGCTTATTACATTGTGGGTGTGGACTCATCCTTGCTACAGGTATCTGTACTGGGCATAACAGAATTTTCCTAAAACACAGATCTGGCCATGTCACTTTATCCTGAGAGTCACATAGAGCGGATCCCTCAACAACAATAAACAATCTCACCTTCTACTAGAAGTCTTTCAGAATCCTATTTATCTTGTACATAATTTGCTTTCTAAGCATTTGTTTGCATGCTGTTTTCCCTATTAGACTGTAAGCTCCTTGAGGGCAGGAAGTGCCTTTTATCTCTTTTTGTATCTCTGGCACTTAGCACAGTGCCTGACACAAAGTAAGTGCTTAATAAATGTTTATTGATTGATTGATAGTGCCTTCCCTTTATTAATTATTTCCTTTTATCCAGTATATAGTTTGTACATATTTGTTCACTTGTTAAGCAAGTATTAGATAGTAAACTCCTTAAGGACAGGAATTATCGTGGTTTTTTTGTATCCCCAGAATTTAGGTATCTGGCACATAGTAGGCACTTAAGAAATGTTTATTGACTGATTGACCTTGGTTAGATGATTTCATTTTCTTACTTTTAGTATTCTTATTTATGAAATAATGAGAGGAGAGAAGAAAAAAAGGAGAACCAGGTGGGAAGGAGAGTGAAGCTGAAATGAATTAATATCCTTTTTCAAAGGACTGACATTAATCTTTTATTATTATTGTTATTGTTATTATTTTAATTAAAGCCTTATCTTCTGCCTTAGAATTGATACTTAGTGTCAACCCCAAGGCAGAAGAGTGGTGAGGGCTAGACAATAGGAGTTATGGGACTCACCCAGGTCACACAACTACTAAGTGTCTGAAGTCACATTTGAACCCAGGTTCAAGTCTGATTCTCTATCCATTGTGCTGCATAGCTGCCTTGACTCTTATTTTTAACAAAGAATTATAGCTATCGGAGTTTTGTGCCATTGTTGTATCTCCTACCACATCCTCAGATGTCCTCCCCAGCATTTAACCCATTTGCTTATGAGCTACGGTTGTGAGACTGACAGACTATCCTCTCAGAAGGCCCCACATGTTGTACACAATTCAGTACAATCCCTGAAATTCTACAATTACTGACTTACTTTCAGTCCTAAAGATTTCCTAGTCTTCTGGAGGATTATACCTTAAATTGATACTAGCCACCACTTTCTTGGGGATTGCTTTATTAGAGTCTTTACTAAGGAATTGGATAGGATAATAATAGCTTAGATTTATAGAACTCTTTATAAGATAAATTTTATGTCACCCTTTATAATTTATATTTATTAGAGGTTTAATTAATTGATATTATTAAGAGTAATTTATATCATCCTTTATACTACAAAGAGATTTCTTCACTATAATAATGTGTGTGAGGTAAAAGGTTATGAAAAGGGAGAGGAAAATCACCCAAGATAAGTCATTTGACAAATTTATCAAGACCTGCTCAGATACAAGATAAGCAAGCTTTCAAGGTAGGAGAGAAAATAACTCAGTGTAAGGAATAAAGGGGAAAAAACACTTTTGGCTCACAATATTTCCTAGAACTATGTTCATGAACCTATGGCATGCATGCTGGAGGGGTTTGCTCTCCTCCCCATCTCCACGCCTGTCTGAGGACATTCTTACATCACCCACCCCTCTGCCCAGCAACCCAATGGGAGCACTTCCTCCCTTCCCTGTCTGGGTTAAAGGGTGGGGATTCCACAAGCAGTGTAAAGGTTGCAGTTTGGGCATTTGGTCTCTAAAAGGTTCACCATCACTGTCCTAGAATAACAATATGGAAGGAATTATAGCTACTGTAGGCATTATAAGCCAAAGAAGGTAAGGATCTGTCATTTTCTCTTTTTGATGCCTCTATAAGACAATCTTCCATAGTGGATAGAAAGCTGGTTTCAAAGCTGGGAAGATCTCCATTCAAGTCATTCTAACACATTTTGACTGACCCAAGCAAATTACTAACCTCTCAGGACTCTAGACAAGTCCTTAACATGATAAATTGCAAAGAAGGTGCTGATCTACATTAAAAGGGGTAATTTCCTCATCAAGGGGTTTCCTAAACCAATAAAAATTATCACACTAGTTCCCATCACTCTAAATCCTATAGTTTTATTGATATCTATGCCTTAATCCAGAATGTTAACAACAATTTTTTCTCCAACTTCCAATCTGCATAATTACTCCCACCCCATGCAGTTTCAACTGGATACCCTGGCATTCTTCATCTTTTCCCCAAACTATAATGTTTGTTACTTTGAGGTCGTTAGCCAGCTGTTAGGTTTGATCCCAAAGTGATTATATTTCAAAGAGGGGAGAAATGATCCCCAACATGTTAACACGTATTTTAGAAAGCACTTTGGGAACCTTCTGAGCCAGGCTATGCTTTATGCATTTCAAAAACATTATCAACATCATTACCACTACTAAATCATTACTAATGCCTTCTTCATAAGGTATCAAAGGCTCCATTAATGTCAGGTACTGCCTTAGACCCTTCTAGAAATTTAGAAGTACTAAAGAGAAGGCAACATGGTCATAGAATCCTTTTTGAATATATGTTTGAAGCTGGAAGTAGACTGCATACTCCTTGGGAGGAAGAATTTATTTATCTGCTTATTTATTTGTTCATTCATTTTACTTATTTATTCATATTATTATTTTATATTTGGGGCAGTTAAGTAATACAGTGGTTGGAGTGCTGGGCCTGGAGTCAGTAAAACTCATCTTCCCAAATTCAAATCTGGCTGACCTCAGACACTTACTACCTCTGGGACCCTGGGCAAATCACTAAGTTGGTTTGCCTCATTTTCCTCATCTGTAAAATGAACTGGAGAATTGAATGGCAAGCCACTCCAATATCTTTGAAAAGATAACCCACTGAAAACAAAAACAATAAACTTTTTATTTCTTTATTTATTTTGTTAGTTTTTGTTTTTCTTCATTCTCCTAGAGTTTAGGACAGCAAATAAATGCTACTTGACTGACTAATTGACCAAAGAGACCTTAGGAGGCATTAAGCCCAACCTCTTCATTTTTTGGTATTCAATCATTTCAGTCATATCCAGCTCTTCATGATCCCCCATTTGGTGTTGTCTTGTCAAAGATACTGGAGTGATTTGCCATTTCCTTCTCCAGCTCATTTTACAGATGAAGAAACTGAGACAGAGTTAAGACACTTGCCCAGAGTCACACAGCTCTAAAACGGAAGGTAGTATAAAAATAACAATAAAATATGTTTTAAAAAAATATAAACAAGGCAGTCAGCTTGACTCCTTGGGCTCACTTGCAGCTTCTATCAGCTCTAGCTTCAAGCTCAGCTAGATGTTACTATGTTTTTTTAGCATTTGTTTTAGAGTGTTCTCTTCAACAGATGTGTGTTGTACTTTTTCAGAAAGGGCAGAGGCTTTAAGTCTAAGAATGGTAGAAACCTCCCCAACTCTGCTCCATTAGGACCTCATCTTTGAGACTAGTCCCCTTACATGAAAGGTACGGAAGAGTTTAGTTTTCTCATTTAAAAGTTTTTTCTACATCAGAACTAGATTCCCTCAATTATAGTCTTTCCTATTCAAGAATTCTTTCTAGTTCAAAGATAGAACCCCATATTTCTTATATGGGAAATTTTTCTTATATGGGGAACATTTCTTCATTACAGACATGAGTCAGATCCTTAGACTTTTGTCATCCAGATGTTAGATGGTCTGAAATTTCCCTTATTCTAAGTATTGTCTGCTTCTTTTTCCACTGGTTCATTGTCTGGAGGGGTGTGTGTGTGTGTGTGTGTGTGTGTGTGTGTGGTGTGTGTGTGTGAAACAGGGTGGTTCAATGGAAAGAACAATCGGATTGAAATCAGAAGGTCTAGGTTCAAATCTTGATTCTGCCACTTGCTCTCTGTGTGAACTTAGATAAGTCACTTACTCTCTCTAGGGTTCAGCTTTCTCATCCAAAAAAATAAAAGGATCATTGTAAACTCCAATCCAAGTCTTTTCTAGTTCTAGAAAGAACTAGGTTCTTTTTGGTACTGTTGGGTTTTATGCAACTGAGGGGCTTATGGTAGTGGGGAAAGTCTACTTGTGCAGCAAGTTCATTTTCTTTGCTGTTCTCTTCATAAGCAATTAAGTTACCTAAAGGGTGAGAACTTCTTGTAAGGTATGAAAGGCATCATTTATACCTGAAGGGGCCTCTTATGGGGAAAAGCTTGTGGGTAAATTAAATATTACTAGGTTCAGAGAAAGGGGAGAAGGGGAACTGTTTGGACAGGGATAACAGACTGGGAATAACAAACTGGGTAAACACAAACCCCACCGAAGAACGAGGAATGGGAGATTATGGATTGGCAGTTGATACCAACTGCCATCACAGATCCACCTAGCCTGGGAGTCTGTGAAACTAACAAGTGAGTAGACTGGGACCAAAGATTTATAAAGACAGGTTTAACAAAGACTATAAGGTTAAAGATGATGGGAGAGGTCATACTTAACCTAAAACATTAAGGATCAAAGTCAGGGTTAAAAGTTGAAGATCTGGGAAATCCCTACACTACTCTAAATAGGCAGCTAAAACACAAGGTAGAAACAGGATCTCACAAAGATGATCTGATGGTCTTGATCTGATGTAGTCCAAGTATACTCCAAGAGCACAGGAACCAGCTGAATAACTCTTCAGAGGAAATCAGGGAGATAGACTTTGCTTGTCCACCAAGCAAGGCAGAAATCTCAACCTATTCTCCTTGATCCTGCTAGTTGTAAGGTTTCAGGTGTTGCTTAGAGATACCCAAATCCACAGGTCAGTGGCTTTCCCCAACTCCTTCAAAACCCCAACTGCCTTTTTTAGAGAGTTCACTGTGTTCCTGTTGGAATCTCAGCTCCTGCCTGTCTGTCTAAGCTTCCAAAATGCTTTAAACCTATTTCCCTCTTACAAGCCCCATTCTTGAATTTTATAACCTCTATCTTTTGCTCCATGTGACTTTCAACACAGATTTTCCCATCCAACTACATGCCATAATCTAGGCAATATACATTTCTATCCACTTCTTAAAATCATATGATTGTTAGGTTGCTTTCTTTTGACTGATTGAATTTATTTGAGGAGATAATATAATGTTCCAGGGCTGGATAAAATCAGCATAATATCATCTGCAAATAGTAGCATCTGGAGAACCTTACCATCTACACAGAATCCCTTTTCTATTTGGACTTGGTGCAAGACATCATCTATGACAGTAGTGAGCATCTTTGGTGAGCATATGTCTCCCTATTTCATGCTTCGTTTGATATTGATAATCAGAGGATTATTGAACAAAATTCTCTCTGTGCTTGCATTTATCAAGATATCTTCAATGATCTTAACGTTTTCAAGAAAATCACTTCATTGGAAGAAAGATTTCGAGATTGCATTTTACTCTACCTAGTAAAATGCCATCTTATAAATCAACAAAATCCTGTAACCTCCACATCTTTTAAATGTATTATTTTGACACTACAGGCATTCCTTGCTGAATGTCCTCAACGATTCCTCTTTTCCAAAGTAATGTACTCACCCCAAATAGTTTTGTTGCTAACAAGAAAGAAGGTTATGTCTTCTAACTTTGGTAATATGGTAAATAATATTGGGCATTGTCTTTGACCAGAGTTTTTACTGTTCTCAAAGTTGACTATTTACATTTCTGTAATCATTATGTACATTGTTCTTTTGCCTCTGCTTTCTCCATTTTACATTATTTTTAAAAAATCTTTTTGTCTAAATCTAGTTTTGTCAGGCTATTTTCCAGTTTTCATAGCATTTTTTTTGCTGAAAATTTTTTTCTCTTCCTCAGCAGATTGAGTTCTTGGGTTTATTGAACACTAGGCTTCTATGTGTCTATTTTTCATGTTCATTGTCTACTTTATTACATTGTTCATTTCCATTTTCTCTACATCTTTCTATTGATCATCTGGTTGAGAAAATTGTCTGTAAAAGCTTGCTTGTTCTCTTCTTATGTTGTCATCAAGGACATTCTTAAAGTACTCATACATATTGTATAGAGATGAATAAAGATAGAGATGGAGAAGTAGGTATATATATGTCAGTAGCCATATGCCTTTTTTGGTTAACTTTTTATTTTGGTATCTGATGTTAGTATCATTTTATCATTACTTCAGAATCCTTCCCTCTTTAAGGATACCATGAAAATTGGTCCTCCATGCCCAAAAGTTGTGATACCCCCAGCATGGATTTCTTCTTCATGTGTTTGGTTAGACCTAATGGTTTCATTGACTTTATCTTCACCACCATTTCCCCTCCTTGCATAAGGGATTTTTCATAAGATCATAGGAACATAGATTTATTGCCTTTTTTTAAAAAATTACATTTAAACTTAGAATTGGTACAAGGCAGAAGAGTGGTAAGGGCTAGGCAATGGGGGTTAAGTGACTTACCCAGGGTTACACAGTTAGGAAGTGTCTAAGACCAGATTTGAACCCAAATCTTCCCAGCTCTTCCTGGCATTTTGTCCACTGAGTCACCTAGGTAACCCTCACAGATTTATTAGCAGGAACCTTAGAGGTCATTGAATCTAATTTCTTCATTTTGCAGATGAAGAAACTGAGTCATTGAGTATTATTGTATTTTAAGTTGAAATGTGGTATCTCCAATGAAAGAACTGTTGGAATCAGATGCAGACCAAAACATACTATCTTTCACATTAGCTTATTTCATTTTATTTTGAGGTTTTGGTTTTAGATAATTAAATATTGTCTTACAACACTGACCAATATAGAATTATGTTTTACATGATAGTACATGTGTAATCCAGATCAAACTGCTTTATATACAAGAGGGAGAAGGGAAGAGAGGGGGACAATTTAGGTATTATAATTTCAGAAAACATATGTTGAAAAGTGTTATAACATGCAATTGGGTAAATAAAATATCTTTGAATAAAACAAACAAACAAATAAATAAATGGATGTACGAATGAACGAATAAATAGATTGAAATGTAATAGTTATGTTTAATCAGAGAAAAGATTCCCAGAAATCCATCCATGTCAATGCATTTTCCTGCTCCCAGTTTTATCAAAAAATGTTTTCAGGATGACCCAGCTAATCTTTCTACAAATTTATTCTCTTCCTTCATTGCTTCTCATTATTTTGTGAGATGATACTGATCACAATCTCCAGTCATTCTCCTCTATAAGATTTTCTAAATGAATTTGTACTCCAGATAAGTACTAACTTTGACTAGCTTGCCTTTAGATTTTTGAGCCTAAGGCAGTTTCTTGGCTCTTTGGGCTGTCTTGTTATGATGACTGTTTTATGTCAATTAAGTTTCTGTAAGAAATGGTGATAATCAGAGTCAGTGCCCTGACTTTTATCCATTTCCTATTATTCAGTCAGCAGCTTGTTTAAATAAGTGATGATGGAGTTGTTATAAATGAAAGCCATGTAATCTCGGTCTTTTTTCTTTCCTTCTAATTTCATATTGATTTAACCCTTTGCCCCCTCCAGTGGCTGATTTGATTGATTCTGAAATGACTCTCATATTTGTAACCAGTCATTTTCTGTCTGTTAAGACAGGGTCAATGTCCATATTTTTTATATAATCAGCATTTTATGGGTTTATTTTTGAAGAAATTATTCATTATGTACAGGTTTATATTAATACAGGTTTGTATAATCAGCATTTTATGGGTTTATTTTTGAAGAAGTTGTTCATTATGTACAGGTAATATACAGGTTTAAGGATTCTAAAATTTAAAAATGATTTCTGAAACTTGGGCCATCTTTTCTAGTTAATTTTTCTCAGTTCTCTATTATTACCATCTTCATCATAAAATCACCCCCATTCAAGTATATCTTGACCTGGTTAGAGAGATCTTGTCCAATTCTGTATAAAATTTCTCTACATTAGTAGCAATTATATACAAGATATTTTTTTTTTGCTATAAAACTCAGTATGAGCACTTTGGGGCAAAATTACCAACTATTCCCTGAAATGATGTTTCTCACTGCCTTTTATTATTTGATGACTACAACTTTAGTTGCCTTTCCAAGGAGAAATTGTGGGCTAGCTTTCCATTTTGTTGCAATTTATTCATGTCTTTTGGTTTTATTTCTAGAAAGTCAGTACAGACATGAGTCAGATCCTCTTAGACTTTATCATCCAGATGTTAGGTGGTCTGAAATTTCCCTTATTCTTAGTATTGTCTGTTTCTTTTTCCACTAGTTCATTGTCTGGCAGTGTGTGTGTGTGTGTGTGTGTGTGTGTGTGTGTGTGTGTGTGTGTGTGAAACAGGANGTGTGTGTGTGTGTGTGTGTGTGTGTGTGTGTGTGTGTGTGTGTGTGTGTGTGTGTGAAACAGGATGGTTCAACAGAAAGAACAATGGGCTTGAAATCAGAAGGTCTAGGTTCAAATCTTGATTCTGCCACTTGCTATCTGTGTGATCTTAGATAAGTCACTTACTCTCTCTAGGGTTCAGCTTTCTCATCCAAAAAAAAATAAAGGGATCATTGTAAACCCTAATCCATGTCTTTTCTAGTTCTAGGAAGAACTAGATTCTTTTTGGTACTGTAAATGATTCTAAGATCAGCAGCAGCATCCCTTATTAATAAAAGAGAACTCCATGCTGCCTGGGGTCATTTTGTAGTTTTAGCAACTTCATGGCCAAGGAATAAATGATATAATGATCAGCTTTCTGGTAATGATTCTCTTTCTATTCGCATATATATTTTAAAAAATGTACTTTCTGTCTTAGAACTGATATTGAGTATCAGTTCCAAAGCAGAACAGAGGTAAGGGTTAGGCATTTGGGATTAAGTAGATTGCCCAGTGCCATGCAGCTAGGAATTGTCTGAAGACACGTTTAAACTCAGGACCTCCAATCTTGAAGCCTGATGCTCTGTCTACCTAGCTGCTCTCATATAGCCTTTTCCTCAAACAACAGGCACATCCAGTTGTTGGGATTGTACTCTCAAATTTTTCAACTTGCCACCACTTCACTTGTAGAGCCGTTAAGAACTTGGGGTCTTTATCACTTCATGAAGTGGGAGGAAGAAGAAGGAAGGGAGAGAATCTGACCTGCAAATGTCAGAAAACAGTTGTCAAAAATTGTTTCTACATGTAATTGAAAAAATAATAAATAATAAAAAAGAACTTGAGAACTCTTCAATACTTTGATGAGGACCCAATGTATGTCTTTGTGAAGGAGCCAGATTTATTTAGATGTGTTTGAAAGCTGTACATGGATTCAAAAAATCAACTGTTTAGGTACAGAATAGTGAAGGCTTGCTAGACAATATGTGTTAACAAAGTGATATTAAAAAATCCAATACAACTTTTTAGAAAGATAAGTTTGGTGTGGTAGGTAGAATGCTAGACTTAGAATCAAGATCTGAGTCTGACTCTCACCTCAGACGCATTCAAGATGTATGATCTTGGCCAAGTTTATTTAACCAAGTTTCAGTTTTATCATCTCTAAACTGAGTATAATAATAGCACTATCCTCCATAGGGTTATTGTAGATATCAAATGAGATCATATAGATAAAATGCTTTGCAAACTTTAAAGTATCTAATAAAAGTGAACCATCTTGGGCTATACCAATAGAGTCATGGTAACCAAGGACAAGGAGGCATTGCCACTATTGAGCTCTACTCAATAATGAGGTGGCAAAGGATAGAGTGCTGAGCTTGCAGTCAGAAAGACCTGGATTCAAATCCAGTTTTGGACACATTAGCCATGTGAATCTTCCCAACTCGTTTAACTTTGTTTGCCTCAGTTTCTTCATCTGTAAAATGAGCTAGAGAAGGAAATGGCAAACCACTCCGGTATCTTTGCCAAGAAAATCCTAAATGGGGTCATAACTGAAAATGACTAAATAACAAAAACAGAATGTTGTGTTCAGTTCTGCTGGTCTCATGTTAGGAAAGACATTGACAAGATTGAGTAAGTACAAGATGGTGAAGGGACTCAAAACCATGCCATACAAGGATTTATGGAAGAATTCTAAATGCTTGAATTTAGAAACTTGAAGAAAGGAAGACTTGAGATGAACATGATTTCGGCATTTCAATATTTTTAGGTTTATCAAGTGGGAAAAGGATTAGGGTAGGTTTTCTTGGCCCTAAAATGAACTAAGAGCATTGAGAAAGTAGAGTTCATCACAACATATAGAAACATTTTCTGACATGGTGAGCTATTCAAAAGTGGAATGGGCTGCTTTGGGACATAGTGGGACTCTCCTCACTTGAAGTCTTCAGATCATTTATTAGGTAGGTGTTAGAGAGGACTCTTGCTGTTATAGGTTAGATTAGTTGGCCTCTGAGGTCCCATCAAAATAAAAGATTTTTATGATTCTTGTTTCACCATCATCACTAAACCCTCCACAGCTACTATTTCCACAAATGGGAAAGAAAATTCCTAGGAGAAGAAATACACACACACACACACACACACACACACACACACACACACACACACTCACGCACTGGCTATATGAACATTACAAGCTGAAAATGACTCATCATTAGAAGCATAGTCATTTAACAGGCCAGACTATGAATACATCATTAACGACCTAGTCGGAAAATCATCATCCTCCATCATCATTTAAAATTAAAAAGTATCTCCAAAGGAATTGTTTACTGCTTTGTCTGCAAAAAGTGCACCAAACAGTAAACCAGAGAGACAAAACAGCCTTTTGTGGGTTGTTAGAGCACTTAGGAGGTGTAAATTGTAATTAGCCATATGCTAGGCTTGCATAGTCCAATAGGAAATAAGCCTGCAGCAGGCTGAGAGCAATGGTCCAATTTCTCAGGTCAGAAGCAGAATTATGGTACAAGCAGGAATAACTTGCCAAGAGAAGCCCTGTGCCATACACTTCATCATCAGGTTTCAAAGAGAACAGGAAAGTGATCTTTCTTCTGTTTGAGTTAATAACAGGCGACCACATCCCCAAGTAATTATAAAGCTGATTAGGGCATCTAACATCTTGAAAAGCACAGGATATCATCACACATGTCCAAAGTGGGGAAAAAGAAACCCTATACCCCCAAATCATTGAGGACATGTATGATCTAACAGGATACTGAGGAATTAAGTATAATTGAGTTGTCGAAATATTATTGGGAGGCAACAGGGGTTCTTAGGGATTCTTAACTTCAGATCCATGTTAAACATAGATGTTTAAATAATTCTATTTCAATATCATTGCCTTCCTTTTTAATCCTATGTATTTCATGGTAGCATTTGAAAACTATTCTGAGAAGAATCATAGCTTCAACAGATTGTTAAACAGGTCCATGACACACAAAAAAATGTTAAGAATCTTTGGTGTTAAGTGTTGACTATTACAAGTATTTTCAGACTTCTTTAATGTATTGATCAGTTATGCTTTTTCCTTTTTTTTTATTTTTAACCCTTGTACTTTGGTGTATTGTCTCACAGGTGGAAGATTGGTAAGGGTGGGCAATGGGGGTCAAGTGACTTGTCCAGGGTCACACAGCTGGGAAGTGGCTGAGGCCGGGTTTGAACCTAGGACCTCCTGTCTCTAGGCCTGACTCTCACTCCACTGAGCTACCCAGCTGCCCCCTTCCTTCTTTTTTTTTTAAAACTATATATAACATGGAATGGCTCTCTAGAATGTGAAAGAGGAGTAAGGGACTAAAAAAATCCATGTAAAATTTTTTGGCCTTCCTTACTACTAGGAAGTCTGATTTTTTTTCTTTTTCTTTGATGAGGTATTTATAGTACCTTATTTTAAACTTTGGGTTAATTCTGCATTTTTTATGTTTCTAAACTTTTTCTATGTCTGCTGCTGGCCTTCCCAGGTCTATAAAACTCCCCCCAAATTCCCATTTAAATTCTCATGCCAACCCTTGAGGTATTTGAAACCACGATGGGGAAAGTTGCCTTGTGGAAAGGGTAATTGTCCCAAGAGAAACTATATATAAATTATATTAAAAAAAAGATAACCATAAGAGTTATTTTAGGGTTATGCTGGGTAGCTCAGTGGATTGAGAACCAGGACTAGAGACAGGAGGTCATAGGTTCAAATCTGGCCTCAGATACTTCCTAGCTGTGTGACCCTGGGAAAGTCACTTAACTCCTATTCCCTAGCCCTTACCACTCTTCTGTCTTGGAATTAATAGGCAGTATTGATTCTAAGATTGAAGGTAAAGGTTAAAGAAAGTTATTTTTTTAATGAAAACTTTACCAAAGTTTAAAAAAACCTAATGTAATGGAATAAATAATAAATTTGAAACAAAAGATCCTAGACACAAATCCTAATTTTGTCAACTATATGATAACTTCCTATGCAAGTCCCTAGAACTTTCAAAGCCTCAGTTTACTCCTTTATAAATTGAGGGAATTGGATTAGATTACTTCTAAGGTCCCTTCCATCTCTAAATTTATGAACCTATTATTCCATGCTAAGAAGGGAGGTGGGAAGTAATTCAGAGATGAAGACTTGGAGTTGGTCCTTCTGAGACTGAGGGTGATAGTGACCTTTTCCAGGAGATTTAGAGTCTTAGGTGGTAGCCACAGGAGTGCAAGATAAAACTGTAAGAGGAATGAAAGCTTTTTGAGAAACCGATTTGAGAAGAAGGCAAAGAAAATAGCTAACCTTACAATAGAGAGGTAAAGGACTAAAGTTATCAGTTCACTAGGAAAGCAGGAAAAAGAAAAGGTATAAGAAGAGAAAGAGCCAAACACAGAGCAGAGGGAAATCTGAGGACAACAGGCTTCAAGGACATTAGCAGTCCAGCCCAGGGTATGTGAGTTAACTATTAAGCAACCAGATTAGAGCATCTATGTAGAGGCAAAACAGGAGTTCAGTCTGAATGTAGATTAAAACATGCCTTTATTTCTTCTCTTTATTTCCTTCATGAATTTTTCTCTAGCATAAGCAACGTGTGTCTTGTTTCACAACCTTGATGAACAAGGAAATATGTATTTTATAGACATATATACATACATATATATATATATATAATTTTATCTGCCTTCTTGGGGAAGTAGGAAGGGTAGAAAGGAGGCAGGGAAAGAATGAGACATAGATTTTTGAACATTACTAATGTGAGAATTTTTTCTCTTGAAAGGCATACTTATTGTAATTTATTACATATTTATAATAAATCATATGCATTATATTATTGTTACATTTTATATTGTTATATATTTTAAAAATAAATATTAATTTTTTAAGAAATCAAAGTAAAACCAATTAATCAACAAGAATTTATTTGTTCTTAATTCATAATTATTAATTCACAAACTGGGCTAAGTCTTGTGCAAGACACTAAGGCTACAAAGCCAAAAAGAGAGATCCTGTTTTCAAAGAACTTCTCCTTCATGGAAAAGATGGCATTTACACAGATGACAGCATGCTAATTTATTAATGGAGGAGCTAGGAGCCACAGCGGGTTGAGTACTGGGCTTGGAATCAGGAAGACTCATCTTCATGAGTTCAAATCTAGCCTCGCACACTTACTATAGGTTCCTGGGCAAGCCACTTAACTCTATTTACCTCAATTTACTCATCTGTAAAATGAACTGGAAAAAGAAATGGCTAACCACTCCAGTATCTTTGCTAAGAAAACCCCAATCAGGATTAGAAAGAATTAGACACAACTGAACCCCCCCCCAAAAAAAAAGTAGGGGTAGGGATAAGGAGGATTATAATAGCACCTACCTTACAGGGTTATTGTTTGGATTAAATGAGATGATTTATTTTTTAAGTGCTTAAATGCTTATTCCCTTCCCTTTCCTTATGTTAATGCCTCTGTATGCAGCTTGGAATAGCAGAGGGAAGGCAGTACATTTTACATAAAACTTGGGAAATTCTAAAAAAATTTAAAAAGGCATTATGATTGGATTTTTTATTTGGGGTTGAACTCATGATCAAGAAATCATGCCAGCAGGTCTCCAATTATATGTTTAGAGAGCAGAGGGGCTCTTTGACTGTCAGCAGTTTGTTCTTCCAGCCTCTTCTCATCCCACATCTCCTTACCCAGTAAGGCTAAAGTTAAAGTACACGGGCAGACTACAAGCTGCCCCCTTCCCTTCTAATTGCCAGCATCTTAGTAACAATTCTATCTCTGCTCAGAAGTGATTTGTTCCAAACATAGTATAGACAGAGAGACTATGGCAGAAAGAATGGCAGAGCAGAAGGCTTTGGTGATCGAGGGGGTGGAGGTGGTGGTGGCTAATAGAGCTTACTCAGGTTGGGGGCAGCAGCTGGGTAATTCTGTGATCCAGCCAGACACAGGTGTTCTTAGAAAGGAGCATATGGGAAGTGCCTGGAAGGAGGCCCTTTGCTTCCCTACACAAAAAGGTATATAGGAAAAGGAGGAAAAACAAGCTTAGTGAATGTTGACTGATGATAAAATCCAGCCCTATTATTGAACCAAGCTAGCCAAATGATGTCTGCATCTCTGTCTGAAATTCAACCTGTCCCAAACAACTCATTATCATTTCCTCTAAAACAACCCAGCCTATTATTTTCCCTATTACTGTAGAGGGCAACAACATCCTTCTAGTCCCTCAGTTCAAAACCTAGATGTCATCCTGAACTTGTTATTGTCTCTTTCTTCCCCTATTCTGTCTCTTGCCAAGGCCTGTTAGATTTCTCCTTTGTCATATCTCTCAAATTCATCCACTGCAGTCCTGGGTGCCACCACCCAACCCAGAACTATTGAAATAGCCTGCTTATTGGTCTCTCTGCCCCAAGCCTCTCCTCAAACCAGTCCATCCTCCATTTAGCTGTCAAAGTGATTTTTCCTAAAGCAAAAATCTGACCATATCCCCTCCCCTACTCAATAAACTTCAGTGGCTCCCTATATCTCCTCCATCCCTAAATTCATTTATTTAAAGTCTTTCATATTTATTTTTTCAGTCCTTTTTTATTTAAAGTCCTTTACGTTTATTTTTAATCCTTCTTAAATTTAAAGTCCTTTATAACCCCACCTCATTTTTCAAGTTTTTTTTTTTTATACCTTATACCCACCACCATGTATTCTGTGATCCAGTGCTATTTCTTGAATAAGTTACTCCATTTCCCCAGTCCCTGCATTTTCTCCATCTGTCAACCATGCCTGAAATGCTCTCCTTCCTCATAGCCCCTTCCTCATTTGCCTGGCTTCCTTCAAGTCCCAGTTAATATCCCACCTGCTAAAGGAAGCCTTTTCTCTTCTTTAGTGATGTTTCAGACTCTGTGACACTGGTTTGCCATTTCCTTTTCCAGCTCATTTGACAGATGATGAAACTGAGGCAAACAGGTTTAAGGGACTTGCCCAGAGTCATACAGTTAGTATATGTGGAGTGGCAGGAGCCTATCTTCCCTACTAAATAAACTATAAGATTCATGAGGGCAGAATCAGTCTTATTCATATTTGTATCCTTCATGATTCCAAGCATGTTTCTTCGCACATAACAGATCCTTAACAAATATCCATTTAATTGAATGACATGAACAGGATGACATTTGATCTCTGCAATCTGTCCTGGTGTCCCTTTCACCTCTGTGAGCAATTCAAACCATTGCTTTTAATCTGGAAAGCCCAGTTTAGTTTTAGATCCTGTCATTACAGACATTATTACCTCCCCTTGTATAACAGGAGAACAAACAAGTCAGGCAGGCCAGTTTAATCAAAAGTATTGAGATTTTTCTTTGGGGAACAAAGATTTTTCTTGGAGACATATACGATCAGATGGAGAAAATTTTTCTATGAAATTTATCTCCTCGTCCTACTTAATTTGTTGAACTCCTGAATATACCAGATTCATCCCTGGTTCTCATTTGAACTACCAAATGAGACAATATTTGTAAAGTGCTTAGTTCAGTGCCTGGCACATAATAAGCACTATCTAAATGCTTATTCACTTGCCCCTCTCCCATCCATTTCTAGAAGTGTTATTTATTAATAGAATTTATTCTCAGATATCTCAGCCCATCTCTCCCTTCCCAGCACTATATAATGTAGCACTGATCAAAAGGATTTGAATATATAGATGGTGTCTTTTGGGTTTCAGTTTTTCAGTTCATTCTATGGAGATGGACATTCACAAGTTATTTATCAAATATTAATCCTGTAACTCTTGGTTCTACTTATTTCACTCTTCATTAGTTTACAGAAGTCTTTCCAAGTATAAAAAAAAAAATTAACCTGTTCATTGTTTCTTATAGCACAGTAGTATTCTTTCACAATCAGATACCACAATTTGTTCAGTCATTCCCCAATTGATGGACCTCCCCTTGATTCCCAGTTCTTTGCCACCATAAAGAGAGCTGCTACAAATATTTTGCAACATCTAAGTTCTTTTCTTTTTTTCCTTGATCTCCTTGGAAAATAGACTCGGCCATCCCAGCCATTTTTTAAAAGGCAAAAATCAAATCAAATCAAGAACAGAAGTCTGAGGCACTCAATAAATACTTGCTGGATTAATTGGATCATGATTTGCATATTGAAACAGTGCCCAGTGATTCCTAGGCCAATGCATGCAATGGAAACATAGCAAACACAGCTAAATCCTGCCCATCTAAACCCTGTCACGGCTACTCTGCACATTCTGTCATCTTCATATGTCAGGTCTGGAGACCTCATTCTGTACTCCCCCATCTGCCCCCTGCTCGTCCCAACTCAAACTTCCTCTGTGCACCAGTTAGATCTTGGCCTTTACTCATTTTGATGTATACACCAAGCTCAAGACAATGTGACCTCAGACCCTAGTCTGTACCAACACTCTAACGTGATGTTTTCTAAACGCCCACGTACCATTTATCCCCTGCTTTCAAAACTGACATCCCTTACTACTAAGAGCAGGGTGGGCAAATCTTGATGAGGAGTGGTACCTTCAAGCAATAAATAGAAGGAAAACATCAGAGAATGTAGCTAAAAGGTAATAAAATGTCTTGGAAGTAAGATTTAAGTATTAAAGGAGAAGGTTAGAGAATAGCTTATTCCTCCCTATGAAAATTAATACCTTTTCGGTGCAAGCTGCTCACCAGAAGCCTATTTAACAACAATAACTATTTTGAGAGGTTGCAGGTAGAAAGAATCACACATATATCTCACTGCTAATTGTCATCCTCAGTGTTGCTCCTGCCTCTTTTTTTATCAGCCACATTCCTAATTAAATCTGCAGCTCTCTCCTGTAGAATCAGCTAGATAGTTAAAAAGATAGGAGATTGCTAGAGACAGGAGGTCCTAGGTTCGAATCTGGCCTCAGACACTTCCCAGCTGTGTGACCCTGGGCAAGTCACTTGACCCCCATTGCCCACTCTTACCACTCTTCCACCTAGGAGTCAATACACAGAAGTTAAGGGTTTAAAAATGTAATTAAAAAAAAAAGATAGGAAATTACTAGGAATCAGCAAGATCTGAATTCAAATTCAGCCTCAAACACTTATGAGCTTGTGGTTCTGGGTGAGTTACTTAATCCTTGTCAACCTCAGTTTCCTTATCAGTAAAATAGGGATAATAATAGTACCTACCTCCCAATGTTGTGAGAATCAAATGAAATAGTATTTGTAACATGCTGAATAAATGCTTGTTTCCTTCCTTTTCTCCCCTCTTCCTTCCTTTCTTCTTTCCTTCCTTCCTTTCTTTCTTCCTTCTTTCCTTCCTAACAGCAGGATGAGAGCTGACTTCGGGAACTAGGAAGACATGAGTTCAAGTCCTACCTCAGAAAAATCAACCAATCAAATATTTATTAAATACCTCTCAGTTTCTAAGTATTGCTCTAGCTAGAAATACAAGTGCAAAAAGCAAAAAAGAAATAACTCCCTAATTATGATAAATTTAATATTCTAATAGTGGAGATAAGCACATATAAAATATATACTGAATAAATGGATATGCAACTGTAGATATCAACTACATATTTAAGTGAAAGATAGTGTGGGAGGAAGGCACTAGCAATTGGGGGGAAGGATGATCAGGAAAAGATTCATGCAGAAGATGGAGCCTGAGCTGCATCTGAAAGGAAGAAAGGGATTCTAGGAAATGGAGGTAACAAGAGGAGTGTTTTCTAGACCAGGAATAGGACATGGAGTGCCTTGAGTGAAAGGGGCAATTGACTGGATCACAGGGTACAGGTAGAGGAGGAATATTCAATTCTGGAATTTCCAAGTCTGGAAAGAGCAGCAGGCACCCTATTGTGTAGGGATTTAAAGGTTAAGCAGAGGAGTTTTATTTTATTTGAGAAATAAAAAGCCATTAGAGTTGATTGATAAGGAAATTCATATGGTTATGTCTACACTTAAGGAATATCACTTTGACAGTACTGTGTATAATGGAGGTGAGAGATCTGCATCAGGGAGACCATTTAGGAGGATATTGCAACAATCAAGGAGAAATGTGATGAGACTTTGAACTAAGGTGATTACTTTGTGAGTAGAGAGTCAAATGTGAGCAATAGTATGCTGGAGCCAGATTGAACCAGCTCTCAAGAGAGTCTATTGTTTCATGTTCAGTGTGAGTATTTGCATACTGGAAATCAGCAATTATTACAAATAATAGCTTGATTTAGTGTTTTGTTGACTCTCTAGACTTAAGAAGGTGATAGAGAAAATGTTAATAATGTAGAATAAACTTGAAAGTGTATCCTGTGTACATTTTCCCCTAAGGAGTAAATTGTTAAATAGTTATCAGTATGACACTGGATGGGAGAGAAGTTATGAAGGTTGGAATGGCAAGATTTTGGCAATGGATTAGATATATGGCAGGCATGAAGCAGAGTAAAGTATTAACAGCAACTCCAAGATTATTAACCTGAGACACTGGAAGATAATGGTGACCTCAACAGAAAGAAGAAGATTTAGAAGAGGGATGGGCTTAGAAAGAAAATTGAGAGAAGTTTTAGACATATTCAATTTAAGATATCTCTAGACATCATTTGATATATCCAGTAGGTAACTGTGATAGGAAACTGAAGCTAGGGGAAAAGATGAGATGGATATGTAGATCAGGGAGTTATTAGCCTAAAAATAAAAATTAACCTCATAGAAACTAATAAGGTTACTGTGAATATATGGGGGCAAAAGAAGAAAATATAGGACAAAATCTTGGTGGAAGATCCATAGTTAGGAAGTGTGACGCAAATGATGAATCTTCAAGGAAACTGAGGACTAGTCAAAGAGATTAGAGGCAAATCAGGAGAGAGTAATGTAAAAAAAAAAAAAAAAAAAAAAGCAGAGAAGAAGGAATATCCAAGAGGAGAGTGTGGTCAACAGTGATAATTGCAGCAGATAGGTCAAGAAGGACTAGTGTTCATTTTTTTAAGCCATCAGATTTGATGATGAAGAGAGCAGCTTAAATTGAGCAATTAGGAAGAAAGTCAGATTGTAAAGAACTAAGGAATGAGTGAGAGGGGAGAAAGTGGAGACAGTTAAGTACAGACAACTTTTTCAAAGAATTTAGCTGAAAAAGAGAAGAGAAGTATAGAACCCGAGCTTGGGGAAATGGTAGGGTTAAATGAAGTTGATTTTAAGTTTAGGACAGGCTTGGACATGTTTGAAGGCAGTAGGGAAAGAACTAGCTATTAGAGAGAGGTTAAAGATTCATAAGGAGGTGATGATTGAGGAAGCAATCTGTTGGAAAAGACAGGGAGAAATGAGATCATGTATACATAGAAGGGTTGACCTTGGCAAGGAGAAGGGCCACTTCTTTGTCAGGAACTGAAAGAAAAGAGAAGAGTGAGAGACAATGTCAAGGAATTTCAACATAAAGAGAGCTGGAGGAAGAACCCATATTGAATGGCCTCAATTTTTTGAGCAAAATAATAGGCAAAGTCATCAACTGAGAGAGAAAGGAGAGGAGGTAGTACAGCTTGAGGAGCGAAAAACAATGGTTTGGAATAATTTCCATGGTGAGTGGGATAGGGAATCAATTAGGGAGGAATAAAAGGTCTAACTTACTGTAGTGAGAGTCTAGTTGTAGTTATATGACATGAATCTGTAATTTAACCAGACCGCAGAGTTAAGAGAAGGAAATGAATGAAGTCAGACTAGAAGTAATAGTCTGAGAAGGGAATATGAGGTAGAAGGAATGGAGGTCTCAGTGAGGAATGAGGGACAGGTATAGGAAGGGTGATGCTTAGGGAGAAATGGTATAATAAAAGGTTATGACCAGACAAGGGAAATGTGTCAGAGTTTCTACTTAGAGAAATGGAACATTTGTGGTTAATGGCAAGAGCTCATGTGTGACCATCCCTATATGTAGCTGAGATGTCCCAGAAATCCTGCCAAATAGCTGTATACAATCAAAAGAACATAGAAACAATAACTAGTTGATTAGAATGAGGCTACCTTTTAGATAAGCCATGAGTTACTTAGACTCACGATTATGAGAAAACTCTCACATCAATCTTTAGACATGATCTAGGTCATTGATTGAAATCTGAACAAGTACAGGTGGTTCAATTTCCCAGGCACAGAGGACTAGGTTCAAACAATGCTCAGTTTCCACACTCACTGTCTTCCTTAGAGTCTGTGCAGAAAAGAACAAACTTGGGCTAAAAGTTGTCCCAGGGTATTTAACACATCATTAGCATCCCATTTATATTTTGGCTTGCTTACCTCCCCCCAAAACGGGTAAACACAATGAACCATGGGTAAAGCCACAAAGATGAAAGTGGGCCATTGCAAAAGTGACATCAGTTCCCTGGAGACACAGGGCAACAACTACCCAAACAAATGACTTTCTCCTTAGTAACTAATCAAGATTAAACATTCCTGAAAACTCCTCTGTGTGTGTGTCTCTGTGTCTCTGTCTTTTCCTTTTACTCTTCCTCTTACCTTTACTTACTACACCTCCTTCCCTTAATTTCTTATTTACTTACTATAATAGCTACTCTGTTTCTATAGTCCCTTGTAATAAAGCTTTTTTTTTTTTCAGATGGAGTCAGTTCAAGCCATCAATCAAATCCTTGGATGAGACCCAATCACCTCCATATCATAAAAAAAGAGTAAGGAATTGGGTATAAATTGGGTAGTTTGAAGGAATGTCTGCATGAATATTAAAGTCCCTTAAAATAAGAATAGGAGTTGGTTAAGAGAGGAAGATGGTGAGTTAGGTGCTGAACTACTTGAGAAAAGAGGGAAAATGGCTTGGCTGTGTGATCCTAAGCAAATCTCTTAACCACTAAGGGTTTTAGGCAAGTCTCTAAGAGCACTAGAAGAGAAAGTTCTAAGTGGTGTGAAAATTTATTTTTTTATCTAGTGTATTAATGTCTATGTCGGGTCCCTGGATTAGAGAGACCCCAATCAATTCCCTTGTCAAAGTCCTGGATAAGAGGGGCTCTATCCAGTCTAGTGATTTTTACATTGTCTTTGTTCTTGGGAATTCCAAAGAATGCTTTCCTTTTAATGAAATCTGGTTAACAGGTAAAAGAGACAATGATTCTCTTTCTGTCTATGAGGCCTCTACCACCTGTGGGGTGGGGAGGGGTTGAGAGTTTAATAAACCACCTTCTATTTAGCTATTTACCAATTAGAGATGTTTGGGGATGTTCATGGGAGGGGTTGCCTTCTAACTGGGTTCTTATGTCCACAGCTCCTTTTTCTTCAATTCATCCTCCACCCAACAGCCAAACTGATCATCCTAAAGTAGCTCATATAATGTTGCTTTCCTACACAATAAAACTCAGAGGCTCCTTTCCCCTTTACAATAAATACAAATTCCTTTATTTGTCACTTAGAACTCTTCTAATTTGGCTACCACCCAACTTTAAAGTATGATTCCACTTCATTCTCCCTGACACTCTATGCTTCAGGCAAACTGGCCTACTTGCTGCTTCCTATACATGATATCCCCTCTCCTTCCTCCATTTCTTTATACAAGTTATCATCTATGCCTGGAATACCCTCCCTCTTTACTCTTGCCTCTTGGAACATCTCAGTCTACTCAAGGCTCTATACAAAGTTCAGTTGAGAACCTTCTCTTTCAAGAAACCTTTGCTGATTCCTCCAGTTATTAAAGCCCCCTTTTCCCATCACTTTGTATTTATTATGTATAGATTCCATGTTTACATATCTATGAATATTCCTCTACCTCAATAGAATCTGAACTCCTGGAAAGTACAAACTTTCTTTTTTTCCCCTATTTGTAACCCCAATGCCTAGCCCAGTGCCAGGCACATAGTAGGCACTTCACAAATTGTTTTCGGTTGACTGATCTAGGATAATCTCCTACACTATGAAAGAATTTCCCCCACATCCTTTTGTTTTAATATATCCAGTGACAAGGAACATACTACTTACCAACACAGCTCCTTTCATTCTTGTATCCTTCTAACTGGTAAATTTTCTACTTGAATATGATCCCAAATGTCAATTTAATGATACTTAAGAATGCATATCAATACTGCATTCAGTATTTCCTTAATAACCTATTATGGAGCTCTCATTTATCATTTTTCTAAGCCCCTCTTGAAATAAATTATTTTCTCATCCTATATATGTTTACTTCATGCAGTATGTGGACATAGTATATTTAGCAATGAAAAAGTACTCTACAAATCTGAGTTATTGAATTATTAGTTTAAAACAGTAACAAATTAAAGGTTTCCCCATCCAACTTTTATGTAATTTACAAAGCAGATGACCCTTCTTTTGTTAACACAATCACCAAGTTTATGCTCTGCAAAAATTCTACTCTGAACTTGCACTTCACACTTTTGACTGACTGCCTTTGAAAGAAAAGCTACTCATTCGTGCTGTATAATGAAAGGAAAATAAGTGTCCCAATGGCTATTGTGGTAGACTAAAGAGGGAGAAGATGAGAAAAGAAGTCAGATGGAAATATTTAAAGAGAGATGGCCCTCTTTAAATGGAACTTTTTTCTAAGAAGAACTACAGGTGATAACTTGAACCAAAGAATTACTGCATTGAGTGTATCAGCCCTTGAATACATGCTTCAAAGTTCTCTTTGCAAGATATAAAGTGAGAGTTGAAGCTAGCTCAGGGCCAGTGAGGTGAAGATGCAAAAGATCTTCAAAATGTAATGCCAGTAGCTAAAGAGAATTGAGGCCATTATCAACCAAACAATTGCCTTCAGATCAGTTCAATTCAACAAATATTTATTTAGTATTTAATGGCATTCTACTAGATAAGTAAAAGATACAAAGTATAAGGCCTGGCTCTCTGAGTGCTGGGACTTTTCCTTTCCTTTTCTTTTCTTTTCTTTTTCTTTGTATCCAACCAAATCATTGGCTTGGCATACAGCAAATACCTTACATTTGTTTCTTTCTCTTACATTTGTGTCTTTCTCTAAGACACAGTTCTGTCCGTGTAGTAAAACTAACTAGCACTTATATACTGGTTAAGGTTTACAAATGCTTTAAAATATTATCTCATTTGATCCCCATAACAACCCTAGGAGATAGGTGCTCTTATGATCTCCATTTTACAGGTGAGAAAACTGAGGCAGACAAGTTAAGTAACTTGTCAAGCAGCTAATAAGTGTCTAAGAACAAATTTAAACTCAGATCTTCTGAATTCTCAGTTCAAAGCTCTCTCTAATCCACTACCTCACTTCCTTTAATTTATAAACTGATAGGAGGATAAGGCAGCTAGCTAGCACAGTAGATTGAGTGTTGGGACTAGAGCAAGGAAGCCTGAGTTCAAATCTAGTCTCAGATACTTACTAGCTGTGTGGCTCTGGGCAAGTAGCTTAACCACTTTCTGATTCAGTTTCTCATCTATAAAATAGGAGGTGATAAGAGCACCTACTTTCCATGTTGATGTGAGGATCAAACGTGGAAATAATTGCAAAGTTCTTAGAACAATGTCCATCACTTATATTTAAATATATTTAAATCATATTTAAATATATCAATTGAGGAAAGCATGCCAATGGGAACTTGTAAACTATGGAATTAAAAACATATCCTTAATCCCTCAAAACCATTTTTCAAACTATAAGGGGAGCTTGGCAGCAGCTTCCCTCTGGAGATCCAGCTACTTTTTTTCTTTTATTCTTTTTCAATAATATTTTATTTTTCCCCAATTACACATAATAAACATCTTTAACATTCTCCTAAAATGTTTTTGAGTTTCAAATTCTCTCCCTGCTTACCACCCTCTTTTCCTCACTTCCTCACCCCACCTCCAACTCCCAGAGACAGTAAACAATCTGATATAGACTTTATGTATGCAATCCTATAAAACATTTCCCCATATTAGTCATTTAATGGGAAAGGCAGTGTGTGAATAGGGGGTTTGGAATAGTAGTAACCTCAGAGTCCGACCTGTATGTATACACAGTGTCCTGCAAGTCTTAGTGCAGTCTTGAGCTTCAAACTGCACTGACTTTTGGAACAACCTATATTTATTTATCTGTGTCCATGTCATACCTTCACAAGAGAATGTAAGTTCCTTGAGGGTAGAAGCTCTCCTTTTTGTATAACCAACACAATGCCTGGCATATAAAGAGTAAATGCTTAATAAATGTTTATTGAATTAAAGTTGAAGAGCATGACCAGGTCTGCGTATAACAGACATTAGTGAGGAAATAAAGTGATGGCTTCAAGAGTCAAAGGATGGAGACTAGATGACATTCTAGGAGCCTATTGAACTGATTCAAGCAGATGGAAATAAACAGAGTGACTACAATAGGCAGTGAAAGGAGGAGAAGATGAAATAACTATTTATTGTGGAGGTAAGATCAACTATCTAATGATTGTGGAAGAGTTAGCGGAGATGCCAAGACTTTCAATGAATAATTAAGAAATGTAGTAACATTTATGTAATGCTTTATTGTTTGCAAAGTACTTTACAAGTATTATTTCATTTGATCCTCTGAACAACTTTGGGAAGTAGGAGACAGAGAGTGGTTAAGTGACTTGCCCAGGATCACACAGCTAGTTAAGTATCTCAGAGTGGGTTTGGGTTTAGATCATTCCTCCGGGCTCTAGGTCCAATGCTTTATCTACTTGCACCTAGCAGTCTAGGTGAAATATTAGTGGTATACCTACTTCTAAAATTTAGGAGGGAAATAAATTGGGGTTGGATGGGGATAAAAGTTTAGTTTGGGATGTATGTAGTTTGAGACTCTAATAGAACACCAGATGGTTGACTATTTCTTGTAAACAGGTTAAGTGTCTAGTAAGTTGAAGATGCAAGTTGAGAGCTGGGTAGAGAGATCAAAGCTAGTGGCAGATATTTAGAAGTTTGGAAATTGTCTGTCTAAAGATAAGAGTTGATGATATAGGAACACATTAAGGTAATCAAGGAAAAGGATACAGAGAGTGGAATAGAAAGGAACCCAAGAGAGAACTTTAAGGAACATCTAAATTCAGAGGAAAAAAGGAAGAGGATAACTGCAAAAAAAAACAAAACAAAAAAAAAACCAACAAACAAACAAACAAACAAACAAACAAACAAAAAAAAACCCAGGAAGCGTTAAAAGAGTAGAAAGAAAACAAAGAGAAAACTATGGAATCTTTCAAGGAGGTAACATTTAAAACAAGAATTCTCAACCTTGACTCTTTGGACTCCTAAAGTATCTATGGATAAACTTCAGAGTCTATGAACTTGGATGGGGGAAAAAAACCCACATCTTTATTTTCACTGAACTCTAATAATATTTCCTTCCATTGTGAATGTAGGTAACAAATATGACTGTGGGGAGTCCATGGGCTTCACCAGACTCCCATAGGGATTCATGACATCAAAATAAGGTTAAGAGGCGGCAGCTGGGTAACTCAGTCGAATGACAGTCAGGCCTAGAAGACAGGAGGTCCTAGGTTCAAATTGGCCTCAGCCACTTCTCAGCTGTGTAACTCTGGGCAAGTCACTTGACCCCCATTGCCTACCCTTACCACTCTTCTGCCTTGGAGCCAATACACAGTATTGACTCTAAGATGGAAGGTAAGGGTTTAAAAAAATAATAATAAGGTTAAGAACTCCTGACCTAGAAGGAGGAGGTGGTAAATAACAACATTTTAAAGAAAGGCCAAGAAAGAGGAAAATGGAAAAAATACCACTTAACTAGGTGATTAGAAAGTTATAAATCATAGAGTCAGAAATAAAAAGGACCCCAGAGATCACCTAGCCTAACCTGCGCCTGAGCAAGACCCCACTTCAAAATCTCCAACAAGCATTCATTCATTCTCCCCTCCACTTGAAGATACTCAAGAATGGCAAACTCAGTGTCTTTGGAAATAGCCCGTTCCACTTTCAAATAGTTGTTAGGAAGCTGTTTTTGTTTTTGTTTTCTTAACACCAAGTCAAAATCCGCCTCTTTAACTTCTGCCCATTGTTCCCAGTTCTGTCCCTTGGGACCAAACAAAATTAGTATATAATCCTTCTTCCACGTTTTAGCTTTTTTTTTTAACACTTCAAGGCAGTTCTCTTAGGAAGAAAACTGTTTCCTTTTCTCCGATTCTTTTAACCAATCCTTTTATGGAGATAACAAGTCCTTAGTAAGTATTTATTGTCTTTGTAGGATGTGGTTTTAGATCCTTCACCTTTCTGACCATCTTCCTCTGTATGCTCTCCAGCCTATGAATATCCTAGCTAAAATGTGGTGCACAGATATGGGAAGGTCCTTAGATTCCATTGAGTCTAACCCTCTCATTTTACAGATGAGACTGAAGCACAGAAAAGTTCAGTTACTTGCCCAGCAGGGTCACATATTAAGTGTCTGAGGCAGAACTAAATCCAGGTCTTCTTGACTCCAAGTGCTCTACCTCACTGATAAAGAACATTCAATACCTTGTGCCCAAGGGCCCCAGGAATAGCAACACTACCACCCCCCAACTCTAGATCACCACCAGCTACTTCCTGATCAGCTCACCTGTAAACATCATTGAGGACAACTCTCAAGAATTGTTGAAGAGTCCTTCCATCCCTGTCACCACCAACATAACTTCTAACCAACTATTATTGATAAGGCAAGCAAATCTGTCTTGCTAAAACAGTAAGGCACCCTGAAGTATGTGTCAGACAGTATATGTCAGGCAGGGCAAATGAGAAGCACCACCTGCCCTCAGACCTCAGTGGAAAATACCCAAGACCCTCTGCATAGAGTCTCAGATACAGATAGCAACACCCCTCAGATCACAAGCCTTGGTTCTGACACTGCCAAAGA
The DNA here is from genome assembly GCF_016433145.1 of Gracilinanus agilis. Lineage (NCBI taxonomy): Eukaryota > Metazoa > Chordata > Mammalia > Didelphimorphia > Didelphidae > Gracilinanus > Gracilinanus agilis. The sequence goes on from NC_058133.1 coordinate 467,541,479, forward strand.
CATAGTCCAAGGCAATGATTGGATAAAGCTTATGGAAATATGACCTGGCAACTTCATCTACAGGTACTGCCATATTAACAGCCACGGCTTCTAAAAATACAGAAAAGGACATTTTTGACAACCAAAGTTTTTGGTACAGTCAAATAGTTTAAGCTCAGAAATGGATGTGGTATTATCAATATAAATCACACTAGAGAAGATGCATTACTGTCTGTTTTGCTGCTATACCCTAAGGACCACTGGGCATTTCCATCAGCTTTGCATCCAGAAACTTCTCTATGCCTTTGTTAGCTTCTCCTTTATAATATAAGCTTTTGGTCACAGGGAAACTTGGAAAGACTTATATGAAGTGATGCAAAGTGAAGTGAACAGAACCAGAAGAACACTGTACATAATAACAGCAATAATTTATGATGATCAACTGTAAATAACTATTATCAGCAATGCAAAGATCCAAGATAACCCCGAGGGGCTCATGATGAAAAAGGCTATCCACCACTATAGAAGAAACTGACAGTCTAAACACAGATTGAAGCAAACCAGTCTTCATTTTATTTCCTCCATGAATTCTTCTTTAGTGTAAGTGATCTATCTTCTTTCATGGCTCAATGAACATGGAATTATGTTCTGCATGATTGTACATGTAAAACCTACGTCATATTATCTGCCATCTCTAAGAGGAGGGAGAGGAGGAAACAAAGGAGAGAACATGGATGGCAAATGCCAGAAAATGATTATTTAAATTATATCTATATAATTAAATTATATCTATATAATAATCTTCAAAAAAATTAAAATATAATTTTAAAAATAAAAATATACAAAACATATAATATTTTCTATTATATATTACATAAACATATATTTTGTTTTAATATTTATATATGTATAACTATAATATAATATATAAAAATATAAAAATAAAATAGAATATAAGCTACTTAAGAACAAAGATTACCTTGATTTTCTGTTTTTAAACCCAGTACAGTTCTCTGCACCATTCCCAAAACTTAATAAAAGCTTGCTGCCTACTTGAAGAACAGTAAATTTCTAGTGAATAAATTTTGTTATTTGATCACATCTTTCTAGGTATTTAGTAGATATTAAATTTTGGCACCTTTCATTGATATGTTGCACAACTTTAAACATTTCTTTGCAGAAACTGCATGGATCAATAAATTCAAATTCCTTAACAATGAACTTTCTGTAGTTTCTAGTTGTAATGACTTTCTCTGGTGTCACTATCACAAAGCCATCCATTTCAGAAGTCACTGAACTCAGATGTTTATTTGAAAGTTCTTTGGTTGATATATTGTTAATTGAGTTCATGTGGATATCTTCTGCTTCTCTTTTTGCATCTTAGCTGTTTCATAGGCTCCATCCAGTGGTAAACTGCTATTAGTAACGTTTGATAGCTCAGTACCATCTGTGTCTTTAGAAAATATTTCTGTAAATTATAATTTTTTATTACTATTAGTATTAGCAGTTATCTTCCTAGAATTGGAGAATGATCACAAAGTTGCCTGAAGAGAGTTCTAGTTTCAAAGAAGTTGTATCAAATAGCTCTTCCCTGATTTCTTTCTGTTTCTCAGTTTCATGTATCTCTATAGGCCATATATACTAGGCTTGGAATATATACTATTTTCATTCTTCTTTTAGGGCAGTAGGTGGTACAGTGGTTAGAGCTGTGAGCCTGGAGTCAAGAAGATCTAAGTTCAAATCCAGTTTCAGACACTAGCTGTGTCACCCTAGGCAAGTCACTTAACCCTGTTTGCTCTAGTTCCTCATCTATAAAATGAGCTGAAGGAGGAAATGTCAAAGCACTCCAGTATCTCTGCCAAGAAAACCTCCAATAGGGTCACAGCCTAAATCCTTTCTTTCCTTCAAGGCCCAGCAGACTTGCCACTTTTTCATGAAACTTTCCTCATATCCAGCATGAAAGCAAATCTCTCTTCTTTCTCAAACTGGCCTTGTGCAATTTCTCCTGATCTCTCCTTTGCCCCTATCATATTCTGTTTTGAATTAATTTGTGTAGGAGGCTGTCACAGTCCCTACATTAAGCTCAAGCTATGTCCCATAAGTGTAAGGGTTAGATTCGTAGGATCATAAGTTTAAAACTGAAGCTACTTTGGAGGCAATTGAGTCCAGCCCTTTCATTTTACAGAAGGGGAAACTGAGGCCTGGAGCTATTAAGTGATTTCTTCTTTGCCATCTTTGGTTTGCCAGCACCTAGGCCAGTGTTCTGCATGTAAGTCTGGAATATGTCATGTGTGTTGGATTTTTGCATTAAACATATGGGAAAAGTCTCCCTTTCTGTTAGTGCCCTGGCCTCTGAGATTAATTTCCATTTACACTACATATATTTGTAGGCAGTTATTTTTATGTTGTCTGCATTAAGGATATGAGACGCTAGAAGGCAGGGATCTGTTATTTTATCTCCAGCATTTAGTTCAGCGCCTATCACTTAGTAATAGCTTAATAACTTTGTTTTGGGGGCAGATAGGCAACTCAGTGGATAGAGAACAGGTCTAGAGACAGAAGGTCCTGGGTTCAAATCTTAACTCTGAGATTTCCTAACTGTGTGACCCTAGGCCAGTCACTTAACCCCCATAGCCTAGTCCCACTGCTGTTCTGCTCTGGAACCAAACACAGTATTGATTCCAAGATGGAAGGTAAGAGTTTTTAAAAATAATAACTTTGTCGTCCTACTTCCAAGCCCATGTTGTCATTGTCCATCGGCCCAGCTGCCTTAGTGCCTCCTGACTTGACCCTACAACGCTATGCAAAATACCCGGAGCAGTGTGGGATGGAAGAGAGCAGGAAGCCATTCTACTTCTCCGAAGAGCCTCGAAATCCTTAAATTTGGGATAAGCCTTCCTAGCACAAAGCATCCTACTTTCTCCCGGAGCCAAAAGAGAGTATCCCAGCCCTTTGCCTGGCTCTCTCTTCAAAAGCTGCAGGAAACGCCCTCGCCTGGGCCACTTGAGGCGAACACCCCTTCCACACACTGCGCCCCGACTCGGCCTGGTTCCCCCCTGGTCCTCCCACCACTTCTCACTGTGGCCCCGCCCCTGCGCACACTCCTTGCTCCGGTTTCCTCCAATGATGGTCAGCAGGCGGAACGCCGTCTGCCGCCGGGCCCGAGTCTACGCTCTCCCCGGGTCCGGGGATCTCCGCCTCGCATCACGCAGACGCAGCACTAGGCAGCCTCTCTTGGCCCAATCCCGCCTCTCCCGCGGCTGCTTCTGAATGAGCCGTGCACTGCGCTGGGGGGCTCGCGGGCTGGGGGACCCTAGCTCTACAGCCGGGAGAAAAGTTGGGAGCCCCTGAAGGCTGGGGTGCGGCCTGAGGCTGTGCTTGCGGGCCCCTGTCCGGGGCGGGCTAAGTGCGCGGGTAGCAGGACCATGGAGGTGGAGGAAGCGTTCCAGGTGGTGGGAGAGATGGGCATCTACCAGATGTACCTGTGCTTCCTGCTGGCCGTGCTGCTGCAGGTGAGTGCCAGCCACATCCCGCTGCTCTCCTGCGCTGGGACGCAACTGGTTAGGGGCGAGGGGGCCGGAGTGCCAACATCGCGGGACCCTCCTCCTTGGAGGATCCCTCCTCTCTGTACACTCAAGAAAGAGAGAGGCTGTGCTCTTCGGAGCCCTGGAAGTGTGTAGTCCCTCCTCCTTCTCCAGGTGGGGGGGCTTTACTGAGGTCTCAGGCTCAGGCCCAAAGAGTGCCGGGGTTCTGCGTGGCTCCGGGCCTTGCAGCCTCAGATCCTTACACTGGTCCCACTGTCTGCCCTTCTCTTGCTTTCTTACGCTCAATCACGCCCCTTTTCGCTCACCTGAAGGGCAAAGTGTGTTCCTACCTGGTTTCTGGGTGCAAGGGATGGCTTTTCTAGATGCTAGAGAGATATTTCTATCTTTCGTCCTGGCCTCATCCCAGGATGGAATTAGAAAGTGGTCTATGGCCTGTCTGATCCAGTCTGGCCCCTCCTTTCATTGGAGCATCCCTTGGATGAATTGAAAGAGCCCCCACCCCACCCTGTTGTTTCAGTCCATTTTGTAGAATAGCATGTTCAGACTTTTTTCTTTTTCTTTTTTTGTTGTTTCCAGTTAACACGGAGAGTTAGACTAATAGACTGGAAAATTCATCAGAGTTAGAATATCTTGTTCAATTAGATCATTTTCCAGATCGGCAAAGTGGAGCCCAGAAACATTAAGCAGGTAGTAAGTGGGAGAACTGGAATTCAGACCAGATATTCATATTCCAGATCTAGTGTTCTTTTCATTGTACTACATGAAAGGAAACCTTCACGCAGTGAGAGGTTGGGGCTTGTCAGAAGTTTCACAACTAATTAGCTCCAGTTAGAACTGAAACATGCTCTCCTGATGAAGGTGTTCTTTCCACTGCCATTTGGAATTATCTTACCCTGAGGAGATTCTTTAAGATTTTGATTTTTCCTATCAGGGCCAATCAAAAATTAACCTTAGTGGGCAGCTAAGTGGCTCAGTGGATTGAGAACTAGAGTAGAGATAGGGGACCTGGGTTCAAATTTGGTCTGAGACACTTCTTGGTTGTTAGAGGCCAGGTAAGTCACTTAACCCTGATTTCTAGCCAGGGCTGGTGATCCTTTTCAAAGTTTGAGTTCCCAGAGGACAAATTCAAGCTGTCTGTGAGCCCCCTGTGCTCTTGTGCCATGGTTTCACCAAGGAGCCCTTACCACTCTTCTGCCTTGGAACCAATACATAGTATTGATTGTAAGATGGAAAGTGAGGGTTTATTTTTTTTAATTGCCTTAAAAGCCTAGTTATTGTGATTCTACAATGCTGTGATGTTAAAGTGCAATCATTAATTTTATTTTAATGGAAATAATTTAAATCCTGGGCAATAAACACATTTGGAAACAAAGGCCTGAGCAATGTGAATTTCAAGCTGTGTTCCAAAGATCAACACTGACCATTTCCTAGGAGGAAAGTAAGAAGGAGATACCTTCCAACTCTAAAAATTCCATGTTACAGTGGAAGACTACAGCCATTCTCATGAGTTCAAATTTGGAAATTATTAGCAAGAATTGCAAGGCTGATCAAAGAAGAGATTAAATAATATGCAGTGTAAGCCTATGCCCATTCTTCAGCTTCTAAAATGCCACCCAACAAGTTTAGGTTGGTATAACCACAAGATTGTTACACTTGCATAAGAGGATGAGACAGCAAGAAAGTTTGAAAAAATAGGAACCAGCCTTGATGATTCTCTTTTCTCTTCATGTATTGTTTAAGGTTCAGGCTGCTTTCAGTGCCTAGAAGGAGAAAGGAAATTTTTGCAAATTCCATGTTCTTTTCCCAGACAGGAAATTCCAGATATACTAATGGATTTTGTTCTGAAAGTTATCCTGTAAGTTGACTGAATACTTGGTGCACTTTTCTTGCTCATTAAACAAATATTCATTACTGTTTGGAAAAGTACGCTGTACTTGGAATGGAGGAGGAAAGGGATTTCAAATAGGTTTTTCAAGAGAGTTGCCCACTAGGAGCCTATAATACATTCAGAAAATATCTTTTGATAATCTATTAAAACCAGTTCAAGCAATAGTGCCCCCTTCAAAAAAGCAGGCAAAAAATAACAATCTAGGAAAGCTTGTGCTTATAAAATAGGAGAGAGTGTTTGCCAAGCAGAGTATATTGAGTCTAGAGAAATAGGACATTGGTTCAAATCCAGGCACTTGTGTGACCTTGGGCAAGACAACTTCCCTGAGACTCAGTTTCTGTATTGGCAAAATGGTCTTATATTTTCATCATTCCATTGTGACCTCATTATTTTGTCTAATATTTTTTTAAATTCCTAATACATCAAAATTCTCCAGAATACATGCCAAAGCCAACTGCCTCTGATTCCTGGATTTACCACCTTCTTCAGTTATCTCAACACAGTCTACTATGAGTGAGCCAGAGTTGGCAGACTTTCCAGTTTCCTATTGGCCAAAAGACTCTTCTCCATATTTTAGCATCACTACCATCTTGTGCATAAGTAATAACAGTACCTGAGGGACAGTTAGGTAGCACAGCAAATAGAGTGCCAGGTGTGGAGCGGCTAGGACCTTGGTTCAAATGTAGCCTGAGATACTTCTGAACTATAGGACCCTAGGCAAATCACTTAACCCCTATTGTCTAGCCCTTATAATTCTTCTGTCTTAGAATTAATACTAAGATAGAAGGTAAGTGTTTAAAATACTAATAATAGTAGTACCAAACTTTTTTGGCCTACCACCCCCTTTCCAGAAAAAATATTACTTAGCGCCCCTGGAAATTAATTTTTAAAAATTTTAATAGCAATTAATAGGAAAGAAAAACGCACCTTTGGCCATCACCGCCTCCCTAGATCACTACTGCACCCACCAGGGGGCGGTGGCACCCACTTTGGGAATCACTGCTCTAGAGATAACAAGAGGGAGCTTCTACCCTCCGGGAACTTCTAGTCTAATGAGAACTCAAACTCACCAGTTTGTGCACACAGAATGTAATGAATGCAAGTGCATTGTTAACAATATCATATGCTTTTAAAGGTTGTAATAAAGAAGCCATGGTTTGGTACAGTATTTTTACATAAAAATTGCTACTCTGTGGATTATCTGTGATATCAAATTCAAATAGAAACCCCTACACTATCCTTTCACGGAAGGAGAGGGAACTTATTGACTTAGAAAAACCACATATTCACATTATTTGTTTTCTATTATATTTTTGTTTATTTCATTAAATACTCCCCAATTGAATTTTAATCTGGTTCCTGTGGCTGTGCAGAGTGTTGCTTCTGTCAGCAATGAATTTGAAACCTGATCAAGGGGATTTACCTTAATATAGCTAGAATTAACCTCTCTAGCCTCAGTTTTCTCATCTGTAAAATTGGTTGAACCTCTGAGGTTCACCCATTCTATCTACAAATATGATTCTATGATCTTTTCTGGTTCCAAATCTATGAAATGATGAAGTGTTTTGATTTCATAAATGACTTTAAATTAGGACAGCATTTGCATACAAGTTGTCCCTTTCTCCCTACATTCAATATCTATAGTGTAAACAAAGTCAGGCCATATACCTAAGAATTAGGCTAGCTCAATCCATATATAAATATGAGAGAGAGAGGGAAAGAGGGAGGGAGGAAGAGAGAGAGAGAGAGAGAGAGAGAGAGAGAGAGAGAGAGAGAGAGCTGTCTCTTATAC
>NC_058133.1:467573679-467599269 GCF_016433145.1 Gracilinanus agilis
GTGTTCCACCCTCACCCTGTAAATTATTCTTCTGATTACTATAATAGTGAATATTATAATAGTGAATAGAGTTCACTACAGAGAATTAAACATAACATTTCTCTACATAGGAATACAGATAATTAGATCTCACTGAGGCCCTTAAAAAGGCAAATTTAAAAATTACAAGTTTTCTTTCTTTTCCCTCTGTAACTTATTTACCTTTTCAGGTTTCTCTCGATTTTTGTGGTTCGATATCAAACTTTCCATTCAGCCCTGGTCTTTTCTGTGCAAATACCTGGAATTCTTCAATTTTGTTGAATGCCCATACTTTCCCCTGGAAATATATAGTCAGTTTTGATGGGTAGTTGATCCGTGGTTGCAGGCCCAGCTCTCTTGCCTTTCTGAATATTGTATTCCAAGCCTTACGGTCTTTTAGTGTGGAGGCTGCCAGATCCTGTGTGATCCTGATTGGTGCTCCTTGATATTTGAATTGTCTCTTTCTGGCTTCTTGTAAGATTTTTTCTTTTGCTTGAAAGCTTTTGAATTTGGCAATAATATTTCTAACCGATTTCTTCTCTGGGTCGAATATGGTGGGTGTTCTATGAATCCTTTCGATGTCTATATTGCCCTCTTATTGTAGGACTTCAGGGCAATTTTGCTGAATAATTTCTTTTAGTACGGAGTCCAGGTTTTTATTAATTTCTGGTTTTTCTGGAAGACCAATTATTCTCAAATTGTCTCTTCTAGACCGGTTTTCTTGGTCTGTCACTCTCTTATTGAGATATTTCATATTTCCTTCTATTTTTTCAGTCTTTTGACTTTGTTTTATTTGTTCTTGTTGTCTTGAGAGATCGTTAGCTTCTAATTGCTCGATTCTAGCCTTTAGGGACTGGTTTTCCTTTTCAATCTGGTCATTTCTAGTGTTCAATTTGCTTATCAGTTCATTTGATTTCTGAGCCTCACTTTCCAATTGCAAGATTCTACCTTTTAAACTGTTATTTTCTTGCCAGATCTCTTCCATTTTCCTCAGAATCTCAGTTTTGAACTCTTCCATAGCTTGTGAGGAGTTTTCCTTATTTGAGGAGGATCCGGATGCTTGTTTGTTCTCCTCCTCTGTTTGCTCGGTTGTCTGGATTTTCTCTGTGTAAAAGCTGTCGAGTGTTAAAGACTTCTTCTTTTTGTTATTATTCTTTCTCTTCTGAACTTCCTGATGCTGAGTAGCCATCATTAGCCCAGCAGCTTCTCAGCTTTATCCATGCGCTCAGTGTCTGTTCGCAATCTATTGGCTCCTGAGGTCTGAGTTCTGGTTTTTTCCAAGGTCAAGCCCCCTGGTGGGCCCTCTTGCTTGATCCTCTGCTGGAGGTTTCTTTACAAGTCTCAGGGCGCTGCTTCCCAGTCGTATACCGGTCTGCACTGGTTCCCCACTTAGGCTTAGTTCTGCCTCCACCCACGCCTCTACTCAGCCGGTGCTCTGCGCGCCCAGCGTCCTGCTCCGGCGCGCGCGCTCAGATTTCGCGTGCTTTTTTTGACTTAATGGGGTCCTAAGTCTTGCTGCTCTCAGGAACAGGTCCCGGAGCTGCCAATGACTCGATGGGTGCCCCAAACTTGCCCTATTTCTTTTTAGCTGGGTTCGGAGCTATAGATGAGTGTGGAGGGGGTGGGGGTGGGGCGGTTGCTCAGCCCGCGATTGAGTGAGAGCCCTTTATAGCCTGGAAATGTCTCGATTCCACGTACCTTCCACGCTGTGCCCTGTTGTGGGGTTCCTCCGTTCGTCTGGACTTGTTTTTATGTCCCCTTGAGGAGTTTTGTATGTTTCGGTCAGGAGAGGTTAAGAGCTGCTTCTTACTCTGCCGCCATCTTAACCCGGAAGCCTCCGTCCCTCACTTTTGCCACATGTCCAGTTGATCTCTTATTTCTATTTTGGAATTCTTTGATTGCATCCTCTACTCCCATTCTTCACAGTTCTTTGTTGGCTATGTGTTATAGCTTGTTCACACCCACCATCCACTAGTGGGTTTCTAAATCTCCCTGTCATCCAGTAATACTAATAAAATGTTTTTATGCAAAAGATGGGCCTCTGCTCTAATAGGAAGCTTAGAGTCAGTCCCTAATCCAGCCTGAATTCTTTCTTTTCCTTTTAAATTTTGTGTTATCTCTCTCTCCCAGATTTGCATCTGTTTGTTAGACATCTCAAACTATCCTGTAAACAACTTAAACTCACCATGTACAAAACTGAACTCATTAGCTTCCCCCCCAAAACTCTCCTCCTTTCATTACCCATCCTTTATCCCTCCCTTTCTCTCTCCTTTCTCTTCATCCTTCCTTCCTTTCTTCCCTCTTTCTCTCTTCCTCCTTTCTTCCCTTCACTCTCTCTCCCTTCTTTCTGTCCTCCCCTCCTCTCTTCTTCTCTTCCTTCCTTTCATCCTCCTCTTCTTTTCTCCTATCCTCTCTCCATTACTCCCTTCCATTCTTACTCCCTCCATCCCCCACTCCATCCCATTGTTCCTCCCTCCCTCCCTTTCTTCCTTCCTTCCTTTCTCCATCCCTCTTTCCCTTCCTCTCTCCCTCTCTCCCTCCCTCCCTCCCCTCCTTCCTTCCTTCCTTCCTTCCTTTCTTCCTTCCTTCCTTCCTTCCTTTCTTCCTTCTTTCCTTCCTTTCTTTGTTCCTTCCTTCCTTCCTTCTCTCCTTCCCTCTCTCCCTCCCTCCCAAAGGGCTCATTAACTTTTATTCTTGGAGTCTTCAACACTGAGAGGCTAAGAGATCTAATCAAGGTCATAAAACTGGTCTTCCAGGCATATCAGAGGTAATATCTGAACACATACCTTCCTTACACCATAGCTGGCATTAGCCACCCTTCAAATCACTTTTTACTTTTTTTTTATTTTTTTTTTTAAACCCTTAACTTCTGTGTATTGACTTATAGGTGGAAGAGTGGTAAGGGTAGGCAATGAGGGTCAAGTGACTTGCCCAGGGTCACACAGCTGGGAAGTGTCTGAGGCCAGATTTGAACCTAGGACTTCCCATCTCTAGGCCTGACTCTCAATCCACTGAGCTACCCAGCTGCCCCCTCAAATCACTTTTTTTACATTTCTTATACAAGGAAAACCAGGTTGATGCTCCATATATTCAGCAATGATTATTGGTTATTGGAGGAGGTAAAATTTAGGCTATGTAAAAAAAGATATCGATAAAAAAAATTATTGCTAAATTACCAAATGTCTGTGTCTGAGCTAGGCCTTTAGAGGCAGAATTTGAACTTATGCCCTCTGATGCCATAAATGGAACTGTTTTCACTGTACTGCAGAGCTAGATTTCAAATCAGTTTCTTCTTATGCCAAATCCATTGTTCTTTCTACTATCCCACCTTGTAAGCAAAAGCCCCCATTTAGACACCTCCAACTGACTTAGACTTTCCCTCCAGGATCTAAGTGAAAAATAATCTATCTTATTTATGAAGGGCTTTAAAAATTGTCACTGCTTTCCTTGCAATTTTGTGAGGTAGAGAGTGAAGTATCATTTCCTCAATAATACAGATTTGTTTTATTCAATCTAATTTATTAAACAATAAATGTCCATTACAGATAAAGCACACTGAGTTTTGGTACATTCATAAAAACATCTCTGTGAATGAGAGGCATCTAGGTGGCTCAGTGGATAGAACATCAGACCTGGAGTTAGGAGGACTTGGATTCAAATTTGATCTCAGACACTTCCTAGCTGTGTGACTCTGGACAAGTCATTTAACCCTATTTGCCTACCCCTTTGCCCTCTCGTCTTAGAGTTGTTACTATGATAAAGGTAAAGGTTTAAAAAATAATAAAATAAAATATGTAACATACTTCCCCACCCATACATGTTGTCTTCCCTCTGTGTGTGTGTGTATGTATGTGTGTGTGTGTGTTGTTGTTTTCTCTGCATTTTAAGGTCAGAGTCATAATTTGAGCTTTTTTGATGACTCATTATGAATAGTATGATAGTGGATGGAGAACTGGTTCTGGAGCCTGGAAGACATATATTCAAGTCCTGCCTGGGACACATACCGATTGTGTAATCATTTGTTAAACAAATAGGAAAAACCACACACAATGCACAGTTAATCTGTTTTATTAACATTTTCTCCATCACTTTCTTAAATCTAGACAAGTAGTGTCAAACTCAAATAGAAACAAATCCCTGGGTGAGGTTCATATTGACTTAGAAAACCACAAATTAACATTATCTACATTGTATTTTTATTTGTTTTGTTTAACATTTCCCAATTATAGTTTGATCTGGTTCCAGTACACTGGTGAGTTTTGTGTAGCCTAAAATTTCTCTGGTCTAGACCACAATCAAAGCAATGAATCAAATATTAATGTACACCAAGACTCAGCTGCCATTTTACCCTGAAACTTCCTCTGGTGCCTAGGATCTTCTCATTTTGGAACATCCTGCCTCCATCTTGGCCTCTTTTCTCAATGGCAAGTTTCTTCTTGGGACTTCTGTTTTGGGAATGGTCCCAGATCAAACATGCTCCGTTTTCCTCCTGTCTGTGCATTTTACTCTTCTGAATGTCCCACAATCCCTCTCTGCAGGTATCTTCTTCTCCATCATGACCCTTCAATTCCCCCGGTAGAATAGAAGTTCCTTGAGGGTAGAGACTTTCTTTTTGCTTATATTTCTATCCCCAGTGCTTGGCAAAGTACCTGGTTCATAATAAGTGTCTAGTAAGTGCTTATTGCCTTAATAAATGCCAGTTGCCTTGTATAAAATGTCAGAGAAGCAGCAAAGCATAGTGGATAATGGGGTCAGTCTTCAAGTCAGAAAGAGCTGGGTTCAACCCTTGTCTCTAATATACGCAGCTAAATAGCACAATGGAGAGAGAGTGCTGGATGTAGAGTCAGGAAGACCTGAGTTGAAATTCAGCCTGGACACATGCTAGTTGTGTGACCCTGGGCAACTCAACCTCTATCTGTATTTGTTTCCTTATTTATAAAGTAGAAATAGTAACAACAAACCATCAGGTGCTATATACATGTTGTTGTTTTTGTTGTTGTTATTTTGTGACCCTGGACAAGGCATTTAGCCCCAAGTCAGTGCCTCCTTTTGCATTGATAGAATTTCCTGTATGGAAGAAATTATAAGTCTTGACTCCCTACCCTCACTCCCCATAGTTTCCTTTTTCAGGGAGAAATAAAATATGTGGTTTCAATTAAGAGACTTTGGGATAGGTATTTCAAGAATGCAACCTTTTTTTTTGGTTTGAGATAGCCAGAAATCTGACTTCTAACAGTCTGATCTCTAGCACAATGTTACTAAGCTTAAAATCTTGTTGACCTACTTTCTTAATTACGATAGCACAAAGTTCAGAGAAAAGATAGAACCACACAAATGATCATGGCAATCTAATTGGCTATGTCTCTAGAAGAAATAAGGACATGAACACTTATAAAGTGCCTACATGGGCAGCTGGGTTGTGCAGTGGATAGAATACTGGACCTCGAGTTAGGAAGACCCAAGTTCAAATTTGGCCTTAGATACTTATTAGCCCGGGTCACCCTAAGTAAATTATTTCATCCTGTTTGCTTCAGTTACCTTATCTGTAAAAGGAACTGGAGAAGGAAATGGAAAACCACTCCAGTATCTTTGCCAAGAAGACCCTAAAATGGGAAATGGGGTCACGAAGAATTAGACATGACTGAAAAATGACTGAACAACAACAACAACCCCCCCAAAAAACCAGGTGCCTCTTATGTGCTAGTCATTATACTAAGCATAGCTAGAAGCCCCAGAAAACACAGGGAAAGAAGGGCTGGGCTTGAGCCAAATGGAAAGAATTCTATTGGGAAAATAGAAGCTTTTATAAAGAAAAGGTTGGCTTTCTCAACTAACTTGGCTGCCTTCAGGAAGGATGATGGGAGGAATTCAGCTCTCTGCTCACTCCTGAAACCATGCCTTCCCAGTTCTTTAGGAAGTTTAGTCTTAGATAATGATGACTCTGAAAGTGAAGAGTTCTCTCTTCTTCTTTTTTGTATGCTCCAAAATTAAGCCATTAGCTTACTGATAAAAATGGGCCAACCCATAACCCATTATATGGTACTGAATGACTGTGAGATTCTTTATAATAGCATTATTAGAAGAACTTTTCAATATTTTTGATGATTAAACCTTGAACAGCATCTGAGAAGGACTCATTACACTGCATTCTGGATAATGGTAGGCTGTGTCATGGGGGGAAACCAGTGTACAAGCTATCATTGTACCTGCAGCCTTTTAATGACTGATTCAATGCAACCATCTTTTCTTTGGCCTAAAGGCCTCTTTTTTCCCCTTCTTTTAGTGGTTCTTAATTGCCAACAAGTCATACAAAGTGAGTGTGGCCAGCTCATTTTTCTTCAGCGGTGTGTTTGTGGGAGTGATATCCTTTGGCCAACTTTCTGATCGGCTGGGGAGGAAAAAGGTCTATCTAACAGGTAAGTTATTACAATTCCAATTAAGCCCAAGTTTCATGGTTTCTGTGGTCCTGCTTAAAGATCTCTGGGAACAACTGTTTAGAAAGTATCAAATTATGCACTGGTTGTGTCTAACAAGCAAAGTACATCCAGAACCAACTTTTTTCCAGGTATTTTCAACATGATTGATCAAATCCAAATTGCTTAATTTTCTTTTCTTTTTTTAAACCCATCCCTTCTGTCTTAGAATTGATTTCAGGTATTGTTCCAAAGTAGAAGAGTGATGAGGACTAAGGCAGTTAAAGTTAAATGACTTGCCCAGGGTCACACAGCTAGAAAGCATCTGAGGCCAGATTTGAATTCCAGTCCTCCTGGGTCTCTCTGCATTGTCCCCCTTAATTTTCAACATTATCGATTTGGCAAGCACTTTTGCCCCCTTCTGCAGTCTAGTCTGAAAATCTTATTGAATCTCAGAGTTGCATTATGCCTCTTATTTTCCAGATGAGAACACTGAGGCTCAACAAAGGTGAAAGTAATGGCTGTCCCAAATTAATTTCCCATGAGGCTAGTGGAAGAATGAGATACTCTACATTAATCCTTCAACTGAATTTTCCTTCTCTGTAGGTTGCCTCTCTCCAAATACAATACAAAGAACTTTGCCAAGTTCTCTTGCTGTAGGGAAAGAGAACTGTGTCTTCAAACCAGTGGAATTAACTATTTAGTTTTAAGTTATACTCAACAGCATCATAACATCATGGGATTTAGAACTGGAAAATACCTACTTTAAAGATCACCTGCTCCAAACACTTCAATTAATATATAAATAATATTAATATTAATCAATTAATTGATTAATCGATAGCTTGAACCCCTCTCAGAAATAGGGATCCCACAGGAGACTAAAACACAAAGAGGGTAAAATGACTTTCCTGAGAAATGTAGGTAATAAACAGAAGTAGGGATTTGGACCAAGGTCTCCTGATTCCAAATCCAGCCCTTTTCTCATTATGACACACTAATGTTAGTCTGGAGAAGATAATTCAGAATTCACCGCTCCTGATCTCTGCTAGCTAATAGTTAAAATTTCAGTTTTTATTCTTCTCAGGAGTGTTTTCTTAGTAGCTGTATGAAAAGAATAGAACTTAAAAGACTATAGCTTAAGAACATTCACATTTTCAAGGACTTTCCTCATAAACTGGCAGATCAAATAAATGATTATCATCAAGTACTATTTTGTTGTACCTTTTAGTAATTGAATATTCTTCCTTGCTTTTTAGGTTTTGCCCTTGACATCCTGTTTGCCATCGCAAATGGATTTTCCCCTTCCTATGAGTTCTTCGCCATATCTCGATTCCTAGTAGGAGTGATGAATGGAGGGATGTCACTGGTGTCTTTTGTTTTGTTGAATGAATGCCTGGGCACTGCCTATTGGGCACTAGCAGGTAAACCTTTAGATTCATTTATAAACAAAATAGATCTAAGTAAATGCTATTAAGGAAATCATGACAATTGGTTTAATGCCAAAGTCTTTGAAGACAAGTTCAAATATAAGGAGCTCATCCCAGTGTGGTGAAAACAACTCTGACCTAGACGATGCAATGCCTAAGTTTCCATCCTGGTTCTCTCTCAGTTATTAGCCGTATGATAATGAATGCGTCACTTAACTCTGAAAGTTCTCAGTTTC
The DNA here is from genome assembly GCF_016433145.1 of Gracilinanus agilis. Taxonomy (NCBI): domain Eukaryota; kingdom Metazoa; phylum Chordata; class Mammalia; order Didelphimorphia; family Didelphidae; genus Gracilinanus; species Gracilinanus agilis. The sequence goes on from NC_058133.1 coordinate 467,581,777, forward strand.
CTCATCTTTAACATGAGGGAGGGGGTTAAACTAAGTGATCTTAGAAGACCCTCACAGCTCTGATTGTCCAAAGTCTGGTTGTTGCCCAACAATTTTTCCCTCTCCTGAGTTTAGTTCCATTTTTTTCCTATGTGACTTTAGACAAGTAACTTATTCATATGTCCTAGAATCATAAAAGACCAGATGTGAAAGGGACCTTACAATAGTCATTGAATCCAGTCCCTGAATTTGTGGTTGTTGCTAAGCATTATTGATGCCTCTTTGGTAGAGCCCATTTCAGACACAGATCTCTCCAGGTTGTACTTTCTTCAGGACAAATCAATCAACAAGTATTAAGTACCTGCTCCCTGCTAGCCAGCCTTTACTGATGTAATAAATAAAAATCAGCCCTAGAGATTTTATTTATGCTACATTCATAAGTATTTATTAGTAAAGAGAAAGAAGTAGGACAAGAAGGTTCCGAGACTAACTACCCAAAGTCTCTGACTGTGTTGCTTCTGGTTCATTGTGTCCTAGATTCCCAATAAGCCCTGGTGCATTTTATAAACCAAAGCATGGGGGCCTAGCTAACCACCTGGCTGGGCCAGACAAATTAAGGCCAGCCAGGGAGTGGACTTGAGTTCAGGAAGGAACCAGAGCCAAAGAGCCCAAGTTCCTGGATTCCCAGCCGGTGTGGTCCCTGGCAGCCTAATGTTGCATCACCTCATGCTTCACTGCTTGGCAGAGATGCCTTACATAGATAAGCACAGCAAGAGAGTTTCTTCCACAAGTCAAAAAACGGCAGTTAGTCTTACTTCACATGATGGCTTTTTAAGCCCAGTCTAAGCCCGTCCCCTAAGATTTTCTAATTGGTCAGTGTTTTATTTTGGTCCTTACATGTCACATCTTGATTTCCAGAGGTCAGGAATCTCTCCTGCCACACTGGCAAATTAAGACAGATGACTCTGTGACACCCCATTAGGTGAATCTTCTGGGATTGGGTTGGGGGTCCCTTAAATATTTAATTCACAGACCGATAGGAAGGCAGAAATGAACCAGTCTCTGCTCCCAAAGGGCAAGTTCTAGGAAAGAAAAAAAATCACAGAAAATAGATGAGTCAGTGAAGGCTTCTGTCAGTGTATACAATATTCTTTTCTAATAGCCCTCCACCTCTCTGCCATGAAGCAAGAGGAACATTTTGTCATTTATCTTCTGAGATCTTCATTGATCTTTTAGTTATTAAGAGTTCATCTTCTTCTGATGGTTAAATATTAATCACAAATTCATTGTCATGAATCACTTAAATCATAAAAATTGTGTACATTGTGTTTATTTGGAGGTAGTTAAAGGACAAAGAGAACTGGAGTAAGGAAAACCTGAGTTTAAATCTGAGCTCATAAATTTACTATGTAACCTTAGGCAAGTCATTAAACCTGTTTGCCTCAGTTTCCTCATCTATGAAATGAGGATAATAATAATATCTATCTCTAAGAGTTTTTGTGATGATCTAATGAGGTAATATTTATAAAACACTTAGCATAGTCTTGGGCAAGTAGTATAAAAACCATTATTGTTGTGGTTATTATGTTTTCTTTTGTTTCTATATATTCACTTTGTATCAGCTCATACAAATCTTTCTGTGATTCTTTGAATTCTTTATACTCATTTTTTAGTGCACAATAATATCCTTTTTTTCAACCTTTCCTCAATAGGTATCCTCTTTGTTTCCACTTCTTGTCAACTCCCAAATAGTGCATCTATTAATATTTTGCTCTTTAGTGGACTTTTATTTCTGTATTTGAATTCCTTGGGCTATGTGCTCAGTAGTAGGAATACTGAATAAAAGGATATGGACAGTTTAGCTACTTTTTTTCCCCCATAAGGCTAAATTGTTTCCAAGAATGATTTGACCTCTGCATCTCTATTAACAATATATTAGTCTGGTGGGTGAGAGATTGGAAGTCCTGGGTTCAAATGTGACCTCAAATACTGCCTAGCTATGTGACCTTAGGCAAGTCACTTAACCCCAAATGCCTAGCTCTTACCACTCTTCTGCCTTGGAACCAATACACAGTATCAATTCTAAGATAGAAGATAAGGGTTTTTTTTTTTTTTAAAAAAAAAAAAAGTATTAGTCTGTTCCCTTCCAGTTATTTCCATATTTTATCACCTTTCCAAATATACATGGTATGAGGTAAAATACTATAGTTGTTTTACTTTCTATTTGTGATTTGGCATATATGATCACATAATTTTCAATGCTTCTTTTCAGTTTCATTGACTCATATTCTCTGACATGTTGGAGAATGCTTCTTGGTCTTATTTGTGTCAATTCTCTCTCTATTTTGAACTTTTAGAAATGACATTGATTGCTGATATTTTCCCTACTCTATCATTTCTCTCCTTATTCCTTGAGGAGGGTGTTTCTAGTCCCAGAACTCTAGCCACCATGCCATCTAGCTGCTCCAGTAATTCAATGCCCCCTTCATTCATGCCTTTTATAATCATATCCCTCAATTTTAGACTTTTATTCTTCTAAACAATTTATTCTAAAAAAATCACTTCAGTGATTTGACTGAGATAGCACAATATTTGAAAATTAATTTCCACAGCATTGTTTTTTATTTTATTGACACATCCTAATCATGGACAGTGAACATCTCTCTAATTATTGAAATTTCCTTTTTATTCTCTAAGGAGTATTTTAAGATTGTATTTATATAACATATTATTAAGTTAACTCAATATATTTTATGGACTTTGTAGTTATTTTGAATGGAATTTGTCTTATTTTTTCTTCACTAATTGTTTTAATAGATTTGTTTTTTATATTGCTACTTTACTGAAGTTATTTATCCTCTCATTTTCATCATGGGTTTGCCAGGGTCTTCTAATGGCATTATGCACTGATAAATTTGTCTTCTTATGGCCACTTTACAAAACTTTAGTTTAGTTTTGTTATTGTTATATTTAGTATTTCTAGTAACATGTAAATTCAGAATGAAAAGAAATGGTATCCTTTCTTTAACCTAATTTTTACTTGGGGAAACTCCTAGTGTTTTTCCATTGCCAACAATGCTAGCTCTTGGCTTGAAGTGTATGGTGTTTTTTTTAAACCTTCACCTTCTATATTAGAATCAATACTAAGGCAGAAGAGTGGTAAGGGGTAGACGATTGGGATTAAGTGACTTGCCCAAGCTGACACAGCTAGCAAGTGTCTGAGGCCATATTTGAATTCAAGTCCTCCCATTTCTAGGCCAGTTGCTCTATCCACTATGCCCTTGAAGTATCTGCTTTTGACAGACATACACCAGGAAAATGAGTGAATGACTCAAAATTACACAGCAAGTTAATGACACAGAGAAGGTTAGAAGCTATGTACTCTAAACTCCTTCGTCTTTGACTAGTACTTGGACACCCAGACCCATACTCAAGATATAAAAGACCTCAGAAGACAACTAGTTTAATCCTCTTATTTACAAATGAAGATACAGGAGCTTGGAGAGGTAATAGAGTAAAATATCTGACCTTTAAAAAGCTCTCATTAGCCATCCAGGTCCCCTTTGCTTCTCGTATTGCAAAAAGGAGAATTTTTCTATTGTAGAATGTGCCCTCCAAGAACTAGTGATCCACCTGCTGAATCTGAGTTCAAGGGAATGCAAAACTATTAAGGATGAGTGAATATATTTCCTGCATGGACTATAACTACAATACTTCTCTTTTTTGTGCCCCCTAACAACTCTATGAAGTAGGTACCATAGTTATTTGTTATCCTCATTTTACAGTTGAGGAACTGAGGTCCAGAAAGGTTAAATACCATAATTATTTTTTCCATTTTTACAGATAAGGAAACTGAGGCCCACAGAAGTTAAATAAATTCCATAATCACAGAGTTAGGAGGTATCAGAAGTTGGATATAAATCTAGGTCTTCCTGATTCCATACCTAGCACCACACTAAGGAGTTGAATTGGAAAGGAGGAGGTTTGACAGAAACAGGATCCCTGGTCCTCACATGGTCTAGCTAAGTCAAAGCTTAGGGGAGAAATAAATTGAGACCAATATATATGGTTACGAGAGATGGGCCATTGAGCAAACTGGAAATCAGCTCATACTTCCCTGGCCATGCCTCCTGGTCCTTGCTGCTTTCATAAAAAATGAATTTCAGATCAGCCAAAGGATTCAGGATCCTTCCAAACTCTGTTTGTCTGGGTTGCTTTTCCCATTCCAACTCATGAGTTAGAACTTGCAAAAGAGATGTAGTTTACTCTTCCATTTGGAAGCAGAAAAATGTCTTTTTTTTTTTTTTCAAAAATCAATCATTCAAATATTTATCAGGTACCCACATTGTGCCTGGTACCATACTGACCCCAATAATGCACCTCTTCCCTTCCTTACAGAAATAGGGTGCTAGGTGTGTGAAACATTGAATATTTCTACATTGAAATGTTAATTTCATTGAATTTTTTCCCCTGCTCTTGTTATTCTTTGTTTCAAGAAGTGTACCTCATGGAAGGGGAGGAAAAATGGACAGCTTAGGAAAAAAAGACTGTATTTTATAAGTATCAATAATTGGGGGTAGCTGGGTAGCTCAGTGGATTGAGAACCAGGCCTAGAGATGGGAGGTCCTAGGTTCAAATCTGGCCTCAGACACTTCCCAGCTGTGTGACCCTGGGCAAGTCACTTGACCCCCATTGCCTACCCTTACCACTCTTCTGCCTTGAAACCAATACACAGTATTGATTCCAAGGTGGAAGGTAAGTTTTTTTTTTAATTAAAAAAATAAAAGTATCAATAATTTAAAAAGAAACACAATTTAGTGAACATTTTCAAATACATTGTCCATTTGCAGGAGAATGGCCTAGCTATGGTTTACAAAGAAAGTAGCAAGTTTTAATTGTTTCTGCTATTAAATTTAATTAGAAAAGACCCTCTAGTTGAGTTTCCCATCACCACTATAGTCTTAAACATTAAAAATTCAATGAGGAATCTTCTCTATTTTTCATGAAATTGTCACTTTCCTACAAAAATTTTACTTTTCCATATTGGATTAATGTATGGGTTTAACTTGTTTTTCTTTAACTTAATCCTTTGGAAAAGGTTAGTGAGACATATAGCTCGCTCCCTTTCAATTTGTGATGGCTTCTTCCCATGAAATTTGTGTGAGTTGGTCAGTAAACAAAGTCTCCTGATTTCTATCCTCCTTAGTCATCAGAAATAAAAAGGTATAAAATAATCCCTATTTAAACCCTAGAATCCCACCTTTCCTTCTCCCCCATACCCAATCCATCCTTGAATCTGTTCAGATTAGGTAGTTACAAGTTTGGTAGTAGGGAAGCCAGCAAGGCTGCTAAACTGACAGGTGAAAACAGACAGGTGATAGAATGCTTTAGAAATATAGAGATGAAGGCTCCCACGACCATTTTCAGAGAATGCTGGAAGAGCTGGGATGGTTCTGCTATTGGGAGATAGAGAAAAGAGCACCGCCCCTGGAGCCAAAGGACCTGAGTTCAGATTCTGACTGACACTACTTGTGTGACCACGGTCAAGACATTTACTCTCCTTGGACCTCGTTGTTCAGTCATTTCAGTAGAGTCCATCTCATTATGACCCCATTTTGGGTTTTCTTGGTAAGAATACTGGAGTAGTTTTCCATTTCCTTTCTCCAGTTCATTTTACAGATGAGGAAACTGAGGCAAACAGGATTAAGTGACATTCCCAGGGTTATACAGCTAGATGACCTTCTAGCTCTAGAGCTATGACTCTAGAATATGACAACTTTGTCTTCTGTGGTCAAGGACTAGAAAGGTACTAAGAAAAGGCTAGTCCGAAGAGACTTGTCCTTTGTGCCAAATGTGTGTATAATTTGGCAGTTATCCCATAAACCTTGGGATATACCAAAGAGAATATTAGAATAATCATTCCATCATCAGTAACATTTTTTTTCACTTATCAGCTTCTTGGGGAGAGTGGGGAGTTTGGACTTCTGATTCATTAGTTTGGGGAATTCCTGGTCTGGAAACTCCCTCCACACAAACAAATTGATAACTTGTCTTAGAGAATTTGCTGGGGGTACTGAGAGATTAGGCAATTTCATTTTTCCATAAACACACAAATAGTTTTATTCAGAAGTAAGACTTCAGCACACATCTTCCTGGCTCTGAGGTTAATACGTTTATAAGTCTAGCACTGGACAGTACCTCAAAGAACACGTAGCCCAAACCCTGTCATTGTACAGATGAGGCCATTGGAACCCAAGAAGGCTAAGTAAATGACTTGTCTGGTGTTACCTAGGTGATAAATAGAGGGGAAATTTGAAATCGGGGTCTCTGATTTGATTCTAGAGTCCACACTCTTTCCACCATTTTCCATTAGCTTCCTACTGAAATAAAAATAAGAATTATCTTCTGATTGACCCAGAATGTTCTTCCTTGGCTCATGAAAATTACATAAACTTTGCATACATCTCTTCAGTATTACAAGGTATTCAGTTTCTTCAGTATTCTCTTCACTGATGCAGATTATAACACTTCTTTGCATAAATTGCTATAAATTAAAAAAAAAAAAAACCCAGACAGTCTTTCCCCAGCAGTCATCCTTCTGGGGATTTTAAGCAACTCAGAACATAGCTGGGCTGATGGTCAGAATGCAGACATGTAGTCTCTCACTGGATGTCTTTTAAAGCATAGCTTTAAAAGAAAAAAGTAAACAATGTATTTCTGGCAGACCAATAGTACTCATGATCCTGCCTTCTTGCCCAAGAGTAAGTGGGGAGGAGGGAAGGAAAAAGCCAGATTGATTAGTTGATTCATAGTAACAGTGATAAGGATTAAATGTATGGATTTTCCATAAGAATTACAGGAAGACCCAGAATAAGTAACATAAGAAAAAAAATTTAAATAAAACAAAATCTCTGAAGGAAAGAATTAAGATAATAATAAGTAGATTAGAGAGAAGGCAGCCTAGGGCAGCTAGGTGGCTTAGTGGATTTAAAGACAAGAGGTCCTGGGTTCAAATGTGACCTCAAACACTATCTAACTGTGTGACTGTAGGCATCACCCAATCCTATCTGCCTCAGTTTCCTTATCCATAAAATGAGCTGGAGAAGGAAATCACAAATCAATCTACTCTCTTTGCCAAGAAAACCCCAAAACAGGATCACAAAGAGTTGGACAAGACTGAAATGGCTAAAGAACAAAAAAAAAAATAGAGAACTACTGGACTTTGTTGAATAGTGAGGAGATATGGTCAGGCCTGTGTTTTAAGCAGCTGAGTGGAGGATATATTGGAGTAGGGAAAGGTTTGAGACTCTTATAATATCATAAACAAGATGTGATTATTGAATAAACTAGAGAAACCTTTTATTCCATTAATAATTGCTCATATTTCTCTGTATTCCATTTTTTGATCTCCTATGGAGGACTGAATATTAAAATGACTAAATTTATGTTTTCTTAACAAATGAAATAAAAAATAAAACATAATTATTTGTAATATTTTTGGCTATGAGAAAAACTATGCCTAGATTCACTTTAAACCCTCAGCATAACAGCAGATGTCTTTTCTTCACTTCCAGAAACACATTTTTGCCATCCGATCCACAACAGGTGTTCATTAAAGTCTCTTTAAGAATTTTCTTCCTATTTCTCAAGAAAAAAGCTAAATTCAGTCTCTCAGGAAATAAGTTATGTTCAGGCCTTTTTTTTTTTTTCCACCCTTTCTTCAGACATCACATGAAACAATCTCTCCAGAATACCTATATAGACTATGCTTCCTTAGAGACTCTTTAAAGAATTCTTTTTAAATGTGTTCCCACAATATATCCATTAAGCTAGTTTCCACACAAAAAGGACCTTCTCTTTTTTTCCTCTGTATTCTCCACAGTTGAGCTCCTCATTCCTTCACAGATAACAGATAAAACACATTCCCTCTGACTTCACTGGGCGAAGCATCTCATAGGTAGAGTTAGCTTAGGCACTCCCAATCACCTTTTCTGCAATATATTCCATGTGGCTCTTAAAGATATGGTCACTGCTGCTCTAGACTCTGTGGGAGAGTTTAAGAAAACAGATGTTCCATGTTCAGGAAATAGCAAGCAGACCGGTTTGATGGAATGTAGAGTACAGGAAAGGGAGTAATGGGAAGCCATATTGGAAAGATAAGATGGAGTCTTATTGTGAGGGGCTTTACATTCTGACCTGAGGAGATTATATTTTAGATCCACAACCTGCTATTTTTTGAGAGCATGCAATGAGACCTGGAAGGCAGAGTTATCCAGTAGATAGAGTGCTGAGTCTGTAGTCAGGAAGACCCATCTTCATAAGTTCAAATCTGGCCTCAGACACTTACTAGCTGTGTGACCCTAAGCAAGTCACTTAACCCTATTTGCCTCAGTTTCCCCAACTGTAAAATGAACTGGAAAAGGAAATAGCAAACTACTCCATCATCTCTGCTAGGAAAATCTCAAGTGGGGTCACAAAGAGTTGGACACGACTGAAACAACTGAACAACCACCACCAAATTATCCTCCATCTAAAGGGAAATTTAAGCCCAGTGGAATTGCTTTTCAACTCCAGAAGGGAGGGGAGGGGAAGGAGAGGGAGACAACATGAATCTTGTAACCTTGGAAAATTTTATGTGTAAGTTTGTTATTGGAATAAAATAAAGGGGGGAAAAGGGAAATTTTGATTAATAAAAGAGTCAAACATGACTGAAAAATGACTCAACAACAATGAAACCTAGAAAGAACTTTATTATGTAGAACATATCTTTGTGAAAATGATTTGTTGTAGTAGTGGGGAAAAAAGTCAGAGTAATATATAAGAGATACATGTTTTGTGTATTGGAAAGACAGTTTGATTTAGGTACCCCTCCCACTGCTTCTGAAAAGTTCAGGGTCTGTTTTGTGACTCATTACATGAATATCTCTGTGCCATGGGCCATCTTTTCAAAGGAGATATATTGGTAGTTTCATACTAACATAGGTCAAATTTATTACGATAAATACCATCATAGCAAAAACAAATAAAACGAAATCTTCCCAACACCCATTTACTTGATTTTTTTCTTAAAAAACAAAACAAAACAAAAAAAAACACCAAAACCCTTATCTTCAGTCTTAGCATTAATACCAAGTATCAATTCCAAAGCAGAACAGTGGCAAGGGCTGGGAAATTGGTGTTAAGTGACTTGCCCAGGGTCACATAGCGAAGAACCATCTGAGACCAGATTTGAACCCAGGTCCTCCCAGGATCACCTAGCTGCCCACAGTTAACTGATTTCTCAGTTCCAGCCATCAGCCCACTTTTCACCTTAATCATTTTCAATACAACCAAATTATAGTATAACAAAATAATTTGGATACTCTATTGAAAGCCATTGTGACTTAAAGTTCAGAATTCATTTTTTCTGTCCTACTGATTTTCTACTTCCCCATTGTTAGGCAATATTAGAGCATGTCATTCTATTTTTGTATCATCATTTAACTGTCAGATTTATTGGTAACCTAACTGCAGGGAAGGGTTTCCTATACTCTTTATAATCAGAAATGGTCTTGCGGAATATTCTTTCTCAAGTAACAATGATTTTCTCCATGAACTAGGATCCATCGGGGGGCTGTTTTTTGCAGTGGGAATTGCCCAGTACGCCCTGCTAGGATACTTCATTCGCTCCTGGAGAACGCTTGCAGTTGTGGTTAACCTACAAGGAACGGTGGTCTTTCTCTTGTCATTGTAAGTTTTTTTCCTTTTTCTTTCATTTTAATTTAATATACCATCGAAGTATCATAAGGAGATAAACATTATTATCTGGGGAGCTTGTCTTGTTTAATAAAGAAGTAATTCTTTAGCAGTTCTCAAATACATTGCAGCTTCTGAGAAGATGATTAATATATACGGTATACAGATGTTCATTGTTTCAAATGAGCTCTGGATATCAAGATGTTTATGTTATTAGATTGTCAAGGTAGGGAACTCATTTGTTTTACATAATTTGAAACCCAGAGAGGCAGCATGCTCTAGGGAATGGATACCTTTGGAGTCAGGAAAACCTGAATTTGAGTACCCCTTTGGACGTACCCTCGATAGTTCAAATTAGTCTCTCTGGTCCTAGATAATCTGCCTTTCCTGGAAGCTTCTGAGGAGTTGCTGATCTGTAGGTGGAGGGAAGTCTCCACAGTAGGAGTTCCTTACAGGTCTAAATACTCCCTCCCCTTCTTCTACAAAAAAACAAAATGGATAAATAAAATATTAAATGCCTGAAGCCAAGTATATTTTAGACTCAGTTATACGGTATCTTGTGGTAACACTTGTTGATGAAATGTGAATTTTAGATGTATGTACACTCAGGCCAAAAATAATTATAGTAGGGATGTATTGGGATCCAATTATATAATTGGGATGTATAAGCCGGAGAATTTGCAGGCATGGAAGAAATTCATGTGTTCTGAGGGAGGGTAGCGAGAGCAACAGAAGAAGGAAGATTATGTAGTCAGCAAAGTACTGTATTCTGCAATTCCCAGAGGGATGTCACAAAAGATACACCACGTTAGAAACCCAGCCATCTTCAACCCATCTGCCTCAAAGAGTGTTTTGCTGTTCTTTGATCCCAGAGTATAAATTTTTTATAATGAAAGTCAGCATCAAAAATGGGATTTTTTTATAGCCAACTTCGCTGGAAAATGTTTCACATGGAATAATTTTCTATATATGTAAAATGCCTTAAGACTGGAGTAAAACTTTATGTACATTAACTCATTTAATAAAATGAATGATATTCTAAAGAGGTTCATTAAAACTTCATTAATTCAGATTCCACTAATTCAGACACTGTACATGTTTCAATTGATTAGACTAAAGTCTACGGTTCCTTAATTGAGGGCAAAGGGGGAAAGAGGTGTTAATGGTAAATAAGAATAGAGAGGAAACATTTGACCTATAAGATTGAATTTTTCAAACACTTGCGAAACCTTCCTTTTTATACAGTGAATGTGCTAATTAAGATGATTCTTATTTACTTAAACCTGGCAATATTTCATGAGTCATAAGTTTGCATTGTGTGTTGGAAAGGTCTGTTTGAAGCTATTTTTAACTGCCATTTCTCATCCTCCTTCTTCCCTCCTCCCTTTTCTCTCCTCCCTATTTCCCCTTCCCTGTTCCTTCCTCCACTTTCCTTAAAGGATCTCATCCCTTTCATTGCATGAAGATTTCAAAATATTTCCCTATATATAACTTTTCTCCAAAATTTTAGTCCTAATTGCCTGCAAATTATCTCTACTGTTATGTCCCACTAGCTAGCCCCTTAAATAATACGTCTAAAGGTTGAATTATTCTTTTTCTCCACTGTCTATCCCTCCCCCATAAACAAAAATAAAACAAACAACCCAATCCCAACTCATTTTTCCATCTCTGATTCAAACAAAACCATCTTCCAAATTAATCAGGATTTTATTTTATGTGTATATTATTTTTGACTCTTCCTCCCTCCCCATACACCCTAAATCCTGTAGACTCTGACTTAGCAATCTTTTGCCTTTCCCTCTGTCCTTCCTGTCTGCTCACATTGTAGCCTCCTTGCCTGGCCATTTAATAACCTCACTTGTGGTCATATCCCAGCTGATTTTCCTTATTCCAGGCCCTTTTTTCTAACACATTCCATCACGCTGCTTCCTAGTCATTTTCCTAATGCATTTTCTTCAATCACATCACTTATCCATCCAGAAATAAATATAAATCAAGAAGAAACTTGTACTTTTAGTATGGAAAGTCAAATTCACTATGTCTCAAATCCACCTTGCTAGTTTTAACTCAGAAGATTCCACTTTACATACTCTGAAATTCCAGACAAACTAGCTCTCTCTCCATTTCCGTTTCTTGTCCTGCCTACTCCTTGCTCTGAGTTTTGCTCGTACCATTCTTCCATGACCAGAATGGACCTCTCAGTCTATTGGAGTTTTTTCCTTCCATCAGGACCCATCTTGGTCACCATTTCCTAACAATGTTGCTCTCCCTTAATTCCTCTCCCTAGTTTTATCACCCATTCCCTCTCATCTAACTGCAAGGGATCTTTTCCCCATCAATTTCTTGCAGCTCTTCATTTTTTTTTTCTTTTTTTGCAGTCATCACACACTTTGTTTCATAGCTTTGTGTATTTGTCCTTAGACTATAAACTACTTGAGAACAAGATCAATGACATAATTATCTTTGCATCCATATTACCCATCACAGGACTATACATAACTAATAAGGCTTGTTGAATTTAGTTGACTCTAGCCCAGTAGTTGTCTATAAATGACTTTCATTGAGACTGACCTTCACTTTTCAGCCTCCTCTCTTCCCATCATTTAGTTTATATCCGTGATCTTGTGATCTTTTAATAAAGGTTTTACTTTAAGTAATCCATTACTCTTTAAAATTTAGAATACAGAGGATGTTAAGAAAATAGGAGATCAATTTCAGCACAAAACTTTGCATGTTACATGCAGAGGATAGGGACTGGACCTGTAATTCCAGTGATGTACAGATCTTCCAGATGATGAAATTCCTTCTACCAAATGCAGGTTCATGCCTTCTTTGCGATGTCCAGATTCAGAGAGCTGCCTAGAGCATGAGAGATGGAGTTATTTGCCCAGGATTACACTACTAGTATGTGTCAGAGACAAGATTGATCTCAAGCTTTCTTGGTTCCAAAACTAGTTCTCTATAGACTAGATCAACGGTCAGCAACCTTTTTGGCCATGAGAGCCATAAACGCCTGCGGAAGGAGGAGGATGGAGGTGGAAGGTGCTGGAATATGGGGCAGGAGCTGAAGGGTCCCCTGGGACACATCCTGGGGCTCTGCCCGGACTGGCAGGTTGGGACGTGGAGCCAGATATGGCTTGAGAGCCATACGTTGCCAACCCCTGGACCAGATCATAATAGTCCTTCCCTATCTCTGTCTTTGTGTGTGTATATGTGTGTACCTGTTGTGTTTTAATAACCTTAATACATTTCTTGATATAATATTTATTATAGAACTTATTTTTATTTGTAGGAAATATCTTTAAAGAAAATAAACATAAATAATATAACTTGATTATAGTATTCCACACACTTAAGTACTATGAAATTTCTAAGTTTTTTTTGTGTTGTTTGTCTTAATCCAATTGTGATCGTCTTTTATCTTTTTACAAATTCTTAGGCTAAGGAAACTATATTTTAGTGTCTTGACCATGGGATCTCCAAGGACCAACTTAGTACAGAAGGACTCATCATCATTAAGTTGGCCACAAAGTGGCAAATTCTTTGACCATTGCTTCCCATAAAGCAAAGAAAATAAACATTTCAGTCGCCTTGGTCTTGATGCTTTCAAGTTGTATAAGTGCTAAGAATCACGTGATTTTTAGATAATTCATGTAATCATCAACTTAACTATAAGCAATCTAAAGCAATCTAAATCTTAAATCCTTGTCCAGTGACCAAAAAAATGAACATCCTTTTTGAGGAACCGAATCTTATTAATGTGATAGTCCCATGGTAGACATCATTAGAAGATAAAAAAAAAAGTTGTAGATATGTGGAAGGTTGGCTTTTGGATACTTTTTAGAGAGGCAAACAAAAGCAATAATAGAACTATATTTTATCACCAGTCCACCTATGCATAATTGAATGGAATACTTAGATATTTCATCTTGCAGTGTTCATGAGGAGCAGAAGTAAAAGCAATAGCTAATGTTTCTGTAGCACTTGAAGATTTACAAAGCACTTTCAACACAATATTTCATTTCATCCTCACAACAGTACCTTATAGGCACTGTAATTACTATTATCATTTCCATTTAATAAGTATAGAAGCCAAGACTCAGAGAATTTAAATAATTTGATGGTGATCACATAGGTAGTAGATGTTATAAGGAGAATTCAAACTAAATTCTTCTTGACTGCAAATCTGATGTCCTGTCCACTATTCTACATGAATTTAATTCTTCTTGAAGGTAAATATTCCTGCTGGTCTGTTACAAAGGATGAGGAATTAGAGAAACTAAATTAGAAAAGAACTTGACAAGATTTTAAGGTTCTTAATCTGAAGTTATGAACTTAAAAAAAAAACTTCTTTCAAGTAATTGTTTTTCTTTGTAATCTCATGAAGTTTATATTTTTGGAAGTGTTGTACCAGATTACAACAGAATCCATGACACAAAAAAAGTTAAGAACCTCTGATACTAAATGAAGTCAGAATATACTTTGATATTCTAAGGCTTCTGTTCAAAGGTCAGCACAGGTAAAGTCTGACACATACTCTAGATTTTAGGCTAACAGATTTCAGTGTTCATAAAAATGAAAGATAGGATCTTGTGAACTTAAACCTAAAACTCTATAGGATAAGTCAGTCCAGGAGGGACAGAAAGCACTGAAGAATGAAATTTTGGAAACAAATAATTTTTTAAACCCTTACCTTCTCTCTTGTAATTGATACTAAGTATCAAATCCAAGGTAGAAGAACAATAAGAATTAGGCAATTAAGGTTAAATGACTTGCCTAGGGTCACACAGCTAGGAAATGTCTAGGACCAGATTTGACCTTTTGTCTCCAGGTCTGGTTCTTTAGATGCTAAGCAGCCTAACTGCCCCGGAAACAAATAATTTTGAGGAGGAAAACAAAGGGGGAGTTTTTTAGTGCCTAATGTGGATGCAGAAAGACCTTTTCAACCAATCAAGATCAAGGGGGAAAAAATGGAGAAGAAATTAAAAAATATGTTGGAAAACATGGTTTAAGTTTGAGAAATGAAATAAGCCAGAAACTTGGGGATTATGCAATAGTCTCTTGCCTTGAAATTATAAATTTCTTCCTGAAGGTAGTCAGAAAGCACAGGACTTGATAAGAACAAAATATCACAAAAAATGAAATTTACCCTTTACCATCCTATTACCCTCTGCTAAATATTCTCTATTGTATCATTATCTTTCCTAAGATGGGGCACCATTAGTTAGATGGCCTCAGAGGTCTCCTTCTGTCTAGAAGCATGAAACATTCTCTGGATTCTCCATCTTTTTCATTTCATTTTTCATTTCCTGATCCAATTGGCCCAATATTCTAACCTGTCAAAATCTTTTGGAATCTCTATTCTGGTATCTATCATGTTAACTGCTCCTCTCAACTTTGTGTCAGCTGCTAATTGAGAAGAAATGTCTATCCATGTCATTGATAAACATTTTAAATGGCATAAAACAAGTATAGATCTATGGAATACTCTACTGGAGGTTCTTCAAGCTGACATGCAATCATTTATGTACTTAGCCTTTGATCCAAGTTATTCAACCAGTCCTAAATCCACTATCATCTGGCCCATATCTCTCCATCTTTTCCACAAGAGTACCATAAGAGGCTTTGCTAAATGCTTTCCTGAAATCTAGGTAAAGTCAAATAAAAAAGCATTTATTAAACATCTACTGTGTCAGGGCAGCTAGGTGGCTCAGTGAATTGAGAGCCAGGAATGGAGATGGGAGAATCCTGAGTTCAAATCTGGCCTCAGATACTTTCTAGCTATGTAACTCTGGACAAGTCACTTAGCCTCCATTATCTAGTCCTTACTGTTCTTCTGCCTTGGAACCCAATGTTGGTTCTTTGATGGAAGCTAAGGGGTTTTTTTTTTAATCTACTGTGTGTAGGCATTGTGCCAAGCTCCAGAGATACAAAGACAACAAATAGTCCATGCTCACAAGGAACTCACAGTTTAATAAGAGAGGTAATAGGCAAACAGCTACACACAGATAAGCTTATGTGAGATAAATTGAAAGTAATCTTCAGAGACAAGTCACTAACATTTTTTAAAGTTTATTTTGTTTAACATTAAAAGATCTGGTTAACTCCCTCTACCTCCTGATTAGAAAAGGCGTTCTTTGAGAGAAAGATATATGCATATATAAAACTATATATTGTTACTTAGCTCTTTTTACCAGTTCTTTCTCTGGAGGTGGACATGCACAAGTCAGTCTTCAAACAGTATTTTTGTTGCTCTTTAGAATGTTCTCTTGGTTCTGCTAGCTTCACTCTTCATAATTTCATGTAGGTCTTTCCAAAATTACCCTGCTTGTCATTTTTTACAGTGCAAGTAGTATTCCATAGCAATCAAATGCTACAACTTGTTTGGCCATTCCCCCATTGATGGGCATCCCTTCAATTCCCAGTTCTTTGCTACCACAAAGAGAGCTGATACAAATATTTTAGAATGTATAGGTTCTTTTCCTTTATCCCTGGTCACCTTAGGAAATAATCCTAATATTGCTGGATCAAAAGGTATACACAGATCAGTAACTCCTTGAGCATCACTCCAGATTGCTCTCTAAAATGGTTGAATAGGTTCCAACAAGAAGTCACTAACATTAAGGGGAATCTAGAAGGACTTCTTGCAAAAGATAAGATTTTATCTTTAACTTACAGGGAAAGCAAGGAGATTGAGGTGGAGAGTGAGAGAATTCCATGGGTGGATGACAGACAGTAAAAATGGAAGAAGTTGGGAAATGGAGCTTCTTGTGCTAGGAAAAACAAAGAGGCTAGTGTCACTGGTTTCCAAAGTATATGGGAGGAGTAAGATGTAGGAAGATGCAAATGTTAAGAGGGGGCCAGATTATGAAGGGCAATGAATGCCAAGAAAGCCTTTTGTATTTGATGCTAAGGTTGATAGGTGATAGGGAACTACTGAAATTTATTGAATAGAAGGATGACATGGTCAGACCTATGCTATAAGGAGATTGATTTGATGGCTGAGTGGAAGATGGACTGGAGAAAGTCTTGAAATAGAGACCAACCAACAGGTTTATATATGAGGTGATGAGAACCTGCTACAAAATGGTAGCAGGGTCAGAAGAGAGAAGGAGGAGGCATTTGCAAGAGATACTATGAAAGTAGAATGATAGGACTTGGCAACACATTGTGTATAGGAAATAAGTCAGGAGTCAAAAATAGTTGTATTGACTGTGTCAGTTTTAAAAATTAGTTGAGAAAGTCCTCATGAAGGCTTGAGCTGACTTGTGCTAGACTCCCCCAGTTATTTTCCTTGATTTACTCTGGTGACCATAATCCTGCGGAGAATTTCAGAACTTTTAAGAAACACAAACAACAAAAAATATCATTGCAAAGTTCATTTGGCCTGGCGAGAGAAAGTCAATGATTAACTCCCATGGAAGGTTTTTAGGATTGTACCAGTGGTCAAAGGTACAACTAGAAATTTTTCTTTGGCGCATATTCTAAGCACTACCTCCCCCTTTATTCCGTGTTTTACTCTCTTCTCTCTTAACTCAGGAAAGCCTGGAGTGGACATGGGAGTGGCTTCCAAAAAAGGGAGATTAGTGCTTTCTTCCTTCCCTCCTTCCTTCCTTCCTCTCTGCCTCCCTCCCTCCCTTCTTCCTTCTTTTCTTCCTTCCTTCCTTCCCTCCCTCCTTCCCTCCTCCCTTCCTTTTTTCTCTCCCTTCCTTCCTCCCTTCCTCCCTCTCTTTCTTTCTCTCTCTCTCTCCTTCTCTCTCTTTCTTTCTTCCTTCCTTC
>NC_058133.1:467604129-467640135 GCF_016433145.1 Gracilinanus agilis
TCTTTCTTTCTTTCTTTCTTTCTTTCTTTCTTTCTTTCTTTCTTTCTTTCTTTCTTTCTTTCTCTCTCTCCCTCACTCTTTCTCTCTTCCTCTTTCTTTCTCTTTCTCTTCTTATTCTTTGTCTCTTTCTTTCTCTCTCTTTCTTTCTTTCTTCCTTCCTTCCTTCCTTCCTTCCTTCCTTCCTTCTTTCCTTTTTTAAATCCTTGCCTTCTGTCTTAGTAGACAAAAGAGCAGCAAGGGACAGTTAGGTTAAATAATTTGCCTAGGGTCACACAGCTAAAAAGTGTCTGAGTTTAGATTTGAACCAGGTCCTCCTTAATTTCATAAATGGCACTTTATTCACTGTACTGACTAGCCAGTCCCCTTTCTTTCCTTTCTACAAACATTTTGAAATCTGTTCACCTGAGGTCTAGGGTATATGTTAGACTTTATCAGGCTTTCCTTTTCTTTTCTGCCACAAAGTCACTAGTGGAGTGCTTACTTCCTACCAAGATTCTGATCATTTTTTAACCCTGGCAACCAGTTCTTTTTTTTTGAGGCATTAGATTTTATTTATTTTTCCCCAATTACATGTAAAAACATTTCCTAACATTTTTAAAAGAATATTGAGTCTCAGATTCTCCCCCTCCCAACAACACCCTGCTCCCCTTGAGATGGCAAGTAACCCCATATCGATTTTGCATGTGCAATCCTGTAAAACATGTTTCCACATTAATCTTTGTGTGTATGGAAACTCAAATAGAAAAAAATTAATAAAGTGAAAAAAGTTCAGCAACCAGTTCTTCATGTTGATTCTAAGGATGAAATTATCTTTAAAGCAAGGCAAGAACTATTATCAAGAAATATTAGCTGTTCTGCTTAAAACAACAAGTGGCATTTATGTAAAGCCTTAAGAGTTACAAAGCACTTTGTTATATGTTCTCTCATTTGAGTCTCACCATAATGGTCACAAGGACTTTCGGTGATGGACATCAAAATGCGGACACTTGTACTCATTCATTTTTTAACAAAGTTACCAGAATACTTACACTTCAGTCCTGACCTCAAAAAGTCTCTTGGGACTTGGAAAAGAGAACATACTTATTTAATGAATACAGCCTGTTGCTTAAAGAATCGTTTGGCACTCCTCTTTTGGAGAATTGCCTACAGAGGTCATTTCTAAGCTCATCAGTTTCCCAACTTTCTAGTCAGCCCTTGTTTTTGCCAAGCTCGGATGTGCCACAGCAGAACATCAATTGTATCCTGCAGACTGAGCTCTGAATCACTTTGTTCAGTCGAGATCCTTTTTTGCTTCTTAAATAGCCAAAAGTTATTCAGAATCAGTTATAGTGAATAAAGTATAAAGTACTATTCTGGGTCCCAGATGAGGGATGAATAAATTAATAAGACTCTCATCTGTAAAATGGTATAGGGGGAAGCTGGGTAGCTCAGTAGATTGAGAGTCAGACCTAGAGACGGGAGGTCCTACGTTCAAATGCGGTCTCAGACACTTCCCGGCTGTGTGACCCTGGGCAAGTCATTTGACCCCCATTGCCCACCCTTACCACTCTTCCACCAAGGAGCCAATATACACAAGTTAAGGGTTTTTAAAAAATGGTATAGCAACTACCCCACAGGGTTGTTGCACTTATCAAATGAAATAATAAATAGAAAGCCCTTAGTATAGCATCTGACAGATAGTATATACTATGTAAATGTTAGTTATCATTATTACTCATTATTTCCCACCTTCCCTCTATCTTGTCATAGGGATACAATTTTCAGTTTTCTTAAGGAGTATCATTTTGTTCCTTGTTTTTAAAAAACCTCTCAACTATGGGAGAATAGTGATAAAGTCACCAAAAGTCTTAAAAGCTAACCCAATTATCTTGTGCTAAGTGCATGCAGACGAACAAAAGTTAGATCTGAGTATGTCTTATTTTTCTGCCCCTCTCCATTCCCTACCTGCAGTCTGCTGTCGTTCTTTCTTTTTTCCTTTCTTCCTTTCTTCAAGAATAATGTTGTTCAGTCATGTTTGATTCTTCATGACCCTATTTGGGGTTTTCTTGGCAAAAATACCAAAATTATTTTTCGTTTCTTTCTTGGGCTCATTTTTCAGATGAGGAAATTGAGGCAAATAAGAGGAAGCGACTTGCCCAGGTTCCTACAGTTAGTAAATGGTGTTGAAGACCAGATTTTTGACCTCAGGTCTTCCTAACTCCAGGCTTGTGCTCTATCCACTGTGCCACCTAGTTGCTTCCAATTATTGAATAGCTTACCTCTTTTCCTCTGACTCAGCTAGCCCTGGCCCATTCAGATTCTGTAGGTGTAGCATGGGTCAGTTTGATTTAGCAAAGCTGCTAGATTTCTCAGGTCTTCTGGAACTTGACTCCCAGAGTCTTTTTTCTGAGCCTAGGACTTTTACCCAGTCTTAAGCACTTTTATCTCTAAAAATTCTTTCCTTGGCTGTTATGAGCTGCTATGAGCACTGTTAGGCAGTCAGTCCCCTTGTACCTGATAGCTCTAAGACCCCTTGGAAGTTCTGCCTTCACCCTGTATTATTGTCTCGAAAATACATTACATTACATATGTTATTACATTACATTACATTATATTATATTATGTTATGTTATATTATATTATATCATATATCATATCATAGTATAGTATATCATGTTATACTATACTATATTATGTTGTATTATATCATGTTGTATTGTATTATATTATATTGTTATATTATGGTACATTATGTTACATTATATCATATCATGTCATATTATATTATATCATATCATATTATATTGTATTGTATTATATATCATATCATATTATATTATATATCTCAAATCTCTTCCAGATTCATTCCCGAGTCTCCCCGATGGTTATACTCTCAGGGCAGACTACAGGAAGCAGAAGATGCTCTCTACCTCATTGCCAGCAGGAACCGGAAGCTCAAATGCACTTTTTCCCTGATGCCTGCAGGAGAGGGGATCTCCAAAGAGACCGGCAGTTTCCTGGACCTGTTCCGCTACAGGATCCTCTTGGGGCACACTCTGACCATGATGTTCATCTGGTACTTACAAATTTGGGGTATTGCCTTTAAAAAGCAGTTTATGCCAACAACTCCAGTCTATTGAAAAGCTATCCTGTCAACATCATTTCTGAAAATGCTTATCTCCCTCATCATCACAGGAATGTTTGCATGAGAAACAAGCCTTTTCCCTTAGTTTCTGTTGCTCTATCCTCTGCTTTTGGTATCACCTTCCCTCCACAACTGATGTTAGATGCAGAGTCTTTCTGACCTTGACTGGGTAAAGCATAGTAGGAGAAACAGATCTTTCTTATTAAGGTATTTCTATGTGAATTTCCTTAACAATTATACATGAAGAAGAATGAATACTATTATCTGAGGTTTTTAAATAGGACTTAAGGGAAAGAAGAAAACCTAAAGTCTCAAGAATGTCATAATTGTCTAGATTTCATAATAAAAATATCAATGGGCTTCCCCTTCCCATATATAAAGGTGGGTTAAATTTTATGAATTTTATAGTGTCTAAGATTCCATCAAGTTCTAAAGTGGAAGGAGTGGTTTGCCGCTTCTTTCTCCAACTCATTCGACAGATGAAGAAACTGAGGTAGACACGGTTAAGTGACTTTCCCAGAGTCAAACAGCTAGTATAGCTATGACTCTGAACGAGTGATTGTCTCCTCCTCCCCTTCTGAACCAATGTCTAAAGCACAAGGATTCTTTGGACATACCTGAGTGCTCTAAAGAGAAGAAAAGAGGCAGAAGTCCATCTTACTTTGGGGTAGAGCACTAGATTTGGGGTCAGAAGCCTGGATTTTGGGGGGGATACCAAGAGTTTGAAGCATGTGACCCAAGGCAAGTTAGGGGCTTAAGCAAAAATTAGAACCTTTAACCCCTGTTTTCTAGGCTCTCCCTTAGAACCTCATTGTCCCTGGTGGGTACTATGGTTTTTCTGAAAGTAGCTTCTAAAGGTTCCAGTTTATACCAGGTTGTGTTCAAGTTCGTGGGAGGGAGGCAGCTAACGTAATACATGATGAGTGTTTGCCTTTGCTAGTGGTAGTGCATGCTGTTGTTATTTAATCAAGGCTTACAAAGCGCTTCCCTTTATTCTATTGAATTGTGGTAAATCTGACATAGTGCAGTGAGCATACCATCGCTGACTCGTCTCTTTGGGGCAGTGGTTCCCAAACTTTTTTGGTCTACCACCCCCTTTCCAGAAAAAATATTACTTAGCACCCTGGAAATTAATTTTTTAAAAAATTTAATAGCAATTAATAGGAAAGATAAATGCCCCTGTGGCCATCACTGCTCTCCTGGATCACTGCAGCACCCACCAGGGGGCGGTGGCGCCCACTTTGGGAATCACTGCTTTGGGGTTATTAGATTGGACTGGCTGTGGCTTGGATGGTGCTATCATGGATGGCTTCATGAGGCTTCCATGTTCAATGTTAGAATTTGGACAGAAAAGAATAGATAATACTAAGGTATACGTGGGTTATTATGTGATTGTTTTTTAAGTCACGTCTGATTCTTTGTGACCCCCTTTGGAGGTTTCTTGGCAAAGACACTGGAGCGGTTTGCCATTTCCTTCTCTAACTCATTTGACAGATGAAGAAACTGAGGTAGACACTGTTAAGTGACTTGCCCAGAGTCAAATAGCTAGTAAATGTCTAAAGTCAGAATTTAACTCAGAAAGAGAAATCTTTCTAATAAAGCACTATTATTGTATTATCATAGCAATTAGAAGAACCAAACCTAGTCCTCTGACTCCAAATCCACTGTTCTACCAGAAAACTGCTCTTTTCTCTTTAGCACACCTAAATATAATGCCCTAAGAGTTCCTGCAGTATAGATGTTGGGTCTGAAGGACAGGAGGAGACAACCACTTATTCAGTATTTAAAAAAAAATTTTTTTTAAACCATTAACTTCTGTGTATTAACTCCTTGGTGGAAGAGTGGTAAAGGTGGGCAATGGAGGTCAAGTGACTTGCCCAGGGTCACACAGCTGGGAAGTGTCTGAGGTCAGATTTGAACCCAGGACCTCCCATCTCTAGGCCTGACTCTCAATCCACTGAGCTACCCAGCTGCCCCTCAACCACTTATTCAGAATTATAACTTTAGAACTCAAAGGGACCTTAGAGTCCATCTAGTCAGTCTCTTAATTTTACAGATGAGAAACTGAATTCCTGAAAGGTCCCATGTCAAACAAATGGTAAGCAGGAAAGCCAAAATTTGAAGCAAGGCAATGATTAACTGAAGGATACAGGGATACAGTGGATAGAGTGCTAGGATTGGAGTCAGGAACATTCTTCTTCCTAAATCCAAATCTGACCTCAGACACTTACTTAGCTGTGTGACCCTGGATAAGTCATCTAAGTCTGTTTGCCTCGGTTTCCTCATCTGTATGAGCTGGAGAAGGAAATGGCAAATCACTCCATTATCTTTGCCTAGAAAACTCCAAATGGAATCAGGAAGATTTCAGCATCACTGAAACAACTAAATAAGAACAATGGCTAGAAAGCTGTTCCCCCTCCTATTCTTCCCCCTCCCCACCCCACCCCCAGTAATTAAGCCAAAATCTTCCTCTCTGTACCTTTTCTCCACATCTAATTTGCTTCAGAATTGTAGCCTTAAAATAATTGTGATTTCTGAGGGCAGCTGGGTGGCTCAGTGGATCAAGAACCAGGTCTAGAGACAGGAGGTCCTGGGTTCAAATTTGACCTCAGACACTTTCTAGCTGTGTGACCCTGGGCAAGTCACTTAACCCCAACTGCCTAGCCCTTACCACTCTTCTGCCTTTGAACCAATACTGATTCTAAGTACTGATTCTAAGTACACAGTATTGATTCTAAGATGGAAGGTGAGGGTTTAAATAAATAAATGTGATTTCCCACAGTGATTATTTCTCTAGTCTAGGGCTATGATGAGGGAGGGAGAGTTAGTTAATAAGGCCAAGTTTATGATTAAGGCATGAATATATTTGGTTGACAATCTGATCTGATATCGTGAAATGCCTACTTCTGTGGGGGTTCTCTCACTTGTCCCTTCTTCCCTCACCCTTTCATTTGTTCCACTTTGTAGGTTTGTATGCAGCTTGGTTTATTATGGCCTAACCCTCAGCGCCGGAGATCTGGGTGGAAATATTTATGCCAACCTGGCCCTATCAGGGCTGGTAGAGATTCCCTCATATCCAATCTGTATCTATTTGATTAACCACAAGTGGTGAGTATAAAAGAATGTAAGATATATATGTATTTGTATATGGGTGTGTGTTATAGTTAATCGCATTTACATTGCACTTTGTCCTTGGTGACAGGACAGCCTCAATCTCTTTTATGGAAGGTCTGAATTCCTCCCTTCTTTCCTTCCTTCCTTTCTTCCCTTCCTTTTTTCTTTCCTTCTTTCCCTTCCTCCCTCCCTCCCTTCCTTCCTATCTTCCCTCCTTTCCTTCCTTTAGTCCTCTCTTCCCTCCTTTCTTCCTTCCTTTTCCTTCCTTCCTTTCCCTTCCTTCCTCCCTCCCTTCCTTCTTCTCTCCCTCCCTTCCTTCCTCTCTTCCTCCCTTTATCCCTCTCTCCCTCCCGTTATCCCTCTTTTCTTCCCTCCCTTCTTCTGTCTTTTTCTTCCTCCCTCCCTTCTTCCCTCACTTTTTTCTTCCTTTCTTCCTTCCTTCATTCATTCCTTCCTTCCTTCCTTCCTTCCTTCCTTCCTTCTTTCTTCTCTCCCTCCCTTCCTTCCTCTCTTCCTCCCTTTATCCCTCTCTCCCTCCTTTTATCCCTCTTTTCCTCCCTCCCTTCCTCTGTCTTTTCCTTCCTCCCTCCCTTCTTCCCTCACTTCTTTTCTCCCTCCCTTCCTTCATCCATTTCTTCCTCCTTTCCTCTCTTATTACCATTCTATATGAGGGTGATCTTTACATATACTCTAATAATAAAAAGATGATGAGAGCATATTACAGTGAATATAGAGCTGGCCTCGGGGTCAGGAAGAGCCCTCAGATCTGTCCTCTAGCACTAGCACATACTCTCCCCGGGACCCTGGGCAGATCATTCACTATCTCATTGCCCCCAGGAGTCTCTCTAAGAATTCAAGTTGAAGAGAAGGAACCTCTTTGCCTGATAAATGGGGATCCTCAGTGAGAACTTCCCTTAATGATAAAAGCACAAGTCCCAATAACAGGAATATGGCATTCGGGTCCATTAGCAAAATGCTTTATATGCATTCTCTTTAAGCCTCACTCCAGCCCTGTAAGGTGAATACATTTGCTAAGCTGTTCCTCCTGTATTGGCTTTTCTGTGAAGTCAGGAACCTTTGTTTCCCAGTAGGTAACTTGTTGATAATCGGTAATATTGCAATCCATAATAAACTAAAATCTTTGATAAGAATAACCTTAGATCCTACAGACGCCACAGCCATTTCTACTGGAAGAATTTCTGTACTAAACTTTTAGGAGAAAGAGACCCTCAGAAAAATAAATCTGCTAGAGGAAACATTCGTAATTTTTTTTTTTTTTTTGGTCAAGGACTCCTTTGGTAGCCTAGTGAAGTCTATGGACCCCTCCTTGGAATAATATAAATCAGATTACAAAAGGAAATCAATTGAACTGAAGGAAAGATGTGCCCTTTTTTCTATTCTAGTTTATATCTTCTCTAAAATATCTCCATAGACCCCTTTAGGGTCCATTACTCATGGGATAAGAATACCCAAATGAGGGGATTAAAAAAAAAAAAAAAAAAAGAAAGAAAAATCAATAAAGGGACAACTAGCTAGATCAGTGGATAGAGAGCCAGGCCTAGAGATAAGAAGTCCTAGGTTCAAAATTGATCTCAGACACTTCTTAGCTTGTGTGACCCTGAGCAAATTGCTTAATCGCAATTACCTAGCCCTTATCACTCTTCTGCCTTGGAACCAATATTTGGTATTGACTCTATGACAGAAGGGAAGGATTCTTAAAAAAAAAAAAAGAAGTCACACCTCCATTTTGGAGTTAGCTAGATAGCTCAGTGGATTAAGAGCCAGTCCTGGAGTGAGGAGGTCCTGGGTTAAAATCTGGTCTTAGATACTTTCTAGCTGTGTGACCCTGGACAAGTCACTTAACCCCCATTGCCTAGCCCTTTCCACTCTTGTATCTTGAAACCAAGACATATTATTGATTCTAAGACTGGAGGTCAGGGTTTACCAAGAAACCAACAGATGTTTACCCATGCCTCTAAGCCTAACCCTAAACCCTATGGGCAAACATCCTGAGGTCAGAATGAATTTAGGCACATCTCATCTACTTTATCCACAACCACATGTACAGTCTAATCCAGAGACATTGATGTCTGGAAAGATAAGCCTGATACTCTGTCTGATCTTGGATCTTCAAAGAGAGAATAAATTAGATAAGAGTATATAGCACTGTCCTTTCTGGGGGCTCCAAAATGTAAATATTTTAGAGAGATTTGCCTTGCAAGTTTGTTGTTTTTCAGTCATTTTTAGTCATCTCCAACTTTTTGTGATCCCATTTTGTTTTTACTTTTATTTATTTTTTTCTTTTGAATATTTTCCCATGGTAACCTGATTCATGATCTTTCCCACCCCTTTTCCCTCCCCCTTCCTGGAGGCAACAAGCAGTTCCACTGATCTGTATTTGTCATTGTTCAAAACGTGTTTTCATATTATTCATATTTGCAATAGAGTGATCTTTTTAAGCCCAAACCTCAACCATTCACTCATCAAACCACATAATGAGTCCTATGTTTTCCTTTTGCATTTCCGCTCCCACAGTTCTTTCTCTAGATGTAGATAGCGTTCTTTCTCCCAAGTTCCTCTGGATTGCTTATAGCCCCATTTAAAAAGGTTTTCTTAAATTCACCAAGTGGGGGGTTATATGTGCCAAGGCCCAAAATCTGGCTGCTTCCTTTAGAATTCCTGGAAATTTTGTCAATGTTTACTAATTTTTCGATTAATAAAATGAATTACAATTACAAAAAAAAATTTTTAAGTAAATAATATAAAAAGGTTTTCTTGGCAAAGATACTAGAGTGATTTGCCATTTCCTTCTCCAGCTTATTGACAAATGAGGAAACTGAGGCAAACTGGATTAAATGACTCACCCATGGTCATAGCCAATAAGTTTCTGAGGCCTGATTTGAGTCTTCCTGACTCCAGATCCAGCCTTCTATGGCACTCGCTGTTACCTCGCTGCCACCTCTAATTTAGTTAATTAGAAAAAAAAACAAAGTAGAACACCTTATTTCCTAAGGGTTCTGGATAATAATAATTGACATCAATTCAGCATTTTATGGCTTACAAAGAATTTTCCTCATAAGCATCCTATAAGGTATTATCATCAGGTCCTTCTTCTATAAAAGGAAAGGGTTGTACTAGTCAGCTTCTGAGGGCCCTTCTGGTGTGAGTGACAGGACCCCATCATCTCCATTTTACAGAAGAAGAAATTAAGGCTAAGAAATAATAGCTGCCTCATTGAAGGCCCTGTAGCCAGGAACTGATAGTACTGAGACTTCCTTTTTTTTTTTTTTTTTTTTTTTTGGCTTTCCCGTAATCCTGCTTGCGTCAGTTTCTTCATCTGTCAAATAAGATGGAGAAGGAAATGGCGAACCATTTCCAGTATCTTTGCCAAGAAAATCCCAAATGGGGTCATGAAGAGTTAGACATGACTGAAACAACCAAACAACGAACAAAAATCTGAAAAGAAGTGGTAGTGTAGCCAGGTGGGGAGAGGAGATGAGATTTGAGCTAAGGGAGACAGTTAGGTGGCTCAATGGATAGAGTACCAAGGCTGAAGTCAAGAGGACCTGGGTTCAAATGTGGTTTTAAATGCTTCCTAGCTGTGTGACGCTGGGCAAGTCACTTAACCCTATTAGCCTAGCCCTTGCCCTTTTGTCTTAGAGTAATTAATAAGAAAGAAAATAATGGCTTAAAAAAAAAGATTTTAAGACTGAAAGAGACCCTGATCCAACTCTTTCATTTTATAGGTGTAAAAATTGAGTTCAGGGCAGCTAACTGGCACAGTGGATAGAAGACTCAAGCCTGGAGTCAGAAAGACCTGGGTTCAAATTTAATCTGAAACACTCCCTAACTGTGTGACCCTGGGCAAGTCACTTAGCCCTATTTGCCTAGCCCTTACGCTCATCTTGAACTTATTACTAGAATGGAAGATAAGGAATTAAGTAAATAAATAAAGCCCGAGTTCAGAGAAGCTTGATAATTTTCTCAAAACCATATAGCAGAGCTTCGATATAAAAACAGATTTTCTAATTTAAAATTCAGTGCTACAGCCTGGGACTTATCTCAAAAGTATGCACATAGAGTTTCATTTTTTCAGTCATTCTGGTAGCTAGATCAATGAAAATAATCATTTGACTCTTGGAAAAGATATAGAGTGATAGCTGTATAACTCTGGGCAAGTCACTTAACCCCAGTTTCCTAGCTCTTGCCTCTCTTCTGGCTTAGAACTGATACTAAAACAACTCAGAGTGAATTCCTTGTCAACTCCAGAAAAAGAGAGGGAGACAATATGAATCATATAAATTTGGAAAACTTATGTGCAAATTTATTATTAAAATAAAGATAAAAAAAACAAAAAGAACTGATACTAAGACAGATGACAAGAATTTAAGCAAATAAAAGAAAAAGAAAGGGAAAGGGAAAGGGAAAGATAAAAGAGAAGAAGTTGAAAAGAGAAAAGAAAAGAAAAAAGAAGGTGGTGGATAGGCAAACAAGACAGTAAAGACAAGAGAGTTGGTAAGTGAATTATAGTGAGTAAGTAGGGAGGGCAGAAGTTAGATCAGTGATTCCCAAAGTGGGCACCACCGCCCCCTGGTGGGTGCTGCAGCAATCCAGGGTGGGCAGTGATGGCCACAGGTGCATTTATCTTTCCTATTAATTGCTATTAAAATTTTTTTTAATTAATTTCCAGGGGCACTAAGTAATATTTTTTCTGGAAAGGGGGCAGTAAGCCAAAAAAGTTTGGAAACCACTGAGTTAGATGAACTTAAAATTCTACAGAAAAGCTCTTCTATTGGATGGTTATCTGGGAGATGGGGAAAATAGGCAGGGGAATTTTTAGAATTATAATTTAATGTGTTTATAAATATATAGTGTAAACATTAAATAGTAAAATTATAAAAACAAAATTTATCAATAAAAATATATTTATAAAAAGAAAATGTGAAGCTGGTTTAAATTTTTTACATGGGATATCTATTTTGTGTGTGTGTGTGTAGATGATTTCATCTGCGTGGACACTTTCTCCACCAACCCCACTCTGCCTTACTTACTAACCAGTTAATTGAGTTGCCATTGCCCCAATCCCCTCACCGCTCCAAAAATATTATCATTCAATGACTGACCCCCTGTTAGTGAGCTGCCCCAACCTTGTCAACGGACATCCTTGGGTGAAAGACCTTCAGATAATCCCTGGGCATGTACATAAAGTCTTTCCATTTTGGTAGGGCTTCCCATTGGCCGCACTCCCTGGTGTAGCCTCCAGGAAACCAGACTCCCCTTCACATAAAACGTGGCATCACGTTAGAACTGTAGAAGAGGTTGGAAGTCATCGTATGCCATGAAGCTCATGCCAGTGGTGGTGGTTCGCAGTGATACGTTTTTATCTCCCCAGTGAATCTGCTTTTAAGAACTCACACTGACACTAGACTTATCTGGCATCTCTAAGAAAATGAGCTCTTCCAGTAAAGGCGAATGCTCCTAATGACGGAAGCTTTGTCCTTTAAGTGGCAAAACTTGTTTTGATTATTTTTATGAAGAAGCAGTCACCTCTCTGCCAAAACATAGCACACACTTCCTGCCTTCTTAATAGGAAAGCGTGAGCATGGGACTGACTTAAGTGTTGCATTACAGCCATCGATTGGATTGGATCGGGCTGATGCACTCAGAGATTGTTGAGATTACCTGTGTACTAAATGACCCCAAATTGCTTGATTTGGGGGCAGGAGGATTGGCTTTATTTTTGTTGTGGTTGTTGTTTTTGTTTCTCCTTTCTTGTAGTCAAATGTCAAGTCTCCCTTGCTTCCATTGTGTGAGGCTTAATCATATCCTGCTTCTATTTTTTTGCTCCCTCTTATTTGCTATGGGCTTGGAAAACAGATTACTGATCTTGTTCCAATTGTGGGAAAAATAAAGCATTGACAGGTTTGGGGCAGCTAGGTGGCTCAGTGGATAGAGAGCCATACCTGGGGAATGGGAGGTGCCAGGTTCAAATTTGACTACCAAGACTTCCTACCTGTGTGACCCTGGACAAACCACTTAATCCCACCTACTTAGTCCTTATCCTTTTGTCTTGAAACTGATACTTGGACAGAAGGTAAGGATTAAAAAAAAAAAAAAAGCATAAACAGGCTCTAAGTGAGGGTTTCTATGAATAACACATCTTCATGAGATTTATTATAGCTGGATTTACTATGCACGATCTTTTTTGCTTTCAAGTTCTGTATGTCTGTGAAAATCGAAGTAAAAGCTAAGTGAATTATTACAGCAATAGCCCAAGTTATAGAGATTGTTTCTATTTTTATTGAAAGAACATGAAGAGGGGAGTAGAATCTTCTCTCAGTTTACTTCAGTATTGTTAGAAATAAAATTATTTATGAGGTTTATTATTATAAAATGATTGATTAGATAGTGAAAGCAGGTGGGAGAGAGTAAAGACACATAATCACATGGCCTCGCTAATCTGAGTTCCCAGCTCACCTCCAGTCTCCCTTCACTCCCACTGTTTCCTAGCCAAGAGACCACAAGCTTCCTTAATCCATAATTTATAAATCTGGTGATGTCACTTTTTCTGAGACTACCTGGCTGGACAGACTTTGACCTCAGTCCAGATCAGAGGCAAGTCTTCCAGATGCCAGGAGTCACTGTGAGGCAAGAGACAAGCATCTTCCAGGATGCCAGGGAGCCTTGAGACCTCAGGTGTGGGGCTGAGGCCAAAGTGAATTTTCAAAACAGACAGATAGACAGATCAGATAGTTTAGATAGATAGACCGACAGACAGACCAGACAGCTTAGACAGCCAGATAGATAGATACATAGATAGATTGACTGATTGATTTTTTTCCCCATCCAAATTCACTGACCTCCTGAAATTTTATCTATGCAGTTTCCAAAGAGGTCCATAGACCACAGATTAAGGAACCTTGGCTTAGTATTACTACACTGGCAGTAAGCCCACTATCTTACAAAGTTTATCAAAAAGAGAACCAGCCTTTGTTTGGGCTACTGGGCTGATCACAGCACTACTTAAGTAGATCAGTTGTGTAATAGCTATTTCCCAACATGTTTAAGGGTTCCTTCTGAAATCCTGTGTGTCTGTCCAATTTAATGGTGCATCCATGGGAAACTGACGATTGATTATCTTAGAAGTATTGGCAAAAATTGCCATATACTCGTGCTGGTCCCTGGTACCATAATCAACAGCATGTATTCAGGGAAGCTAAGTGGGTCAGCAGATAGAGAGCCAGGCCTGGAGATGGGAGGTTCTGGGTTCAGATTTGGCCTCGACACTTCCTAGCTGTGTGAACTTGGGCCAAGTCACTTAAACCCAGTTGCCTGTTCCTTATCACTCTTCTGCCTTGGAACCAATGATTCTAAGCTGGAAGGTAAGGATTTAAAAAAAAAAAAGAAAGAAAGATGATGTGTTTCAGTCATGTCTACTGGCTCATTAATGTCTTGGTATTGTTTGCATCTGTCATCCAGCAAATATTCTTTGATTTTATTATTTTTATGCTGAAGGTCCTCTTTCGGTTACTTTTGTATTGAATAAGAAAGTCACAGACATTTGTGTAGATGTATGTATAGATATATGCATGTGTAGTTATGGACATGTATGTATATACACACAGTGAAATTATGGGCAACCAGAGAGAAGGTCAGGTAGGGAGGAATGGAGGATTTAGGAGATAATTAATAGGAATATCTCATTTGTTTTGATTCTTTTAGGTTTGGGCGCAAGCGGACATTAGCAGTTTTTCTGTGCCTTGGAGGACTGGCCTGTCTTATTGTCATGTTTCTTCCTGAAAAAAAAGGTGCATTGTTTTTATTTTTCTTGCAAGGTTTTTGTTAACATTTTCATAATGGTGGATCTTAGCCTGGAAGAGAATCTACCATATGCCACGTTTCATTTCTGTGACAGAGTATTATTTAGCAATTGTGTAGGACATAATAGACCAGATCCTTCCTAGTGAGGCAGCTATTCTCTGGGTGAATAATGAACTTTGAGAAGTGCATTATTAATTCTTTCAGGCTATTAAGCTCCCATCTGGGTGGCTAGAACATCATACTAGTGAGGCCAGTACTGCTAATTGGATCATGATAAGGACCCGTTAGCTTCCCACAGAGAAAATCTCTGTTTTGTGGCTATAGGATTGAACCCCTAATCTGAAGCAGCTAACTCTGAGTGTATATTATTGACAACAAGGAAGCCTAGGAAAGCTCTATCAATCAATAAGCATTTACTGTACGGTGGCAAAGAGTGCTGGGTCAGGAGTCAGGAAAACCAGCTTTAAACATTAGCTGCGTGAACCTGGGAAAGTCACATAATCTCTCTGGAGTTCAGTTTCCTCATCAGCAAAAAAAGAAAAAAAAAAGAGGTTGGACTTTTTGACCTCTTCAATCCTCTGATATTATTCTGTGTGACAAACCCTGTGCTAAATGTTAGGTATATGATTTAGAATAAAGTTGGAGCCACTGTGGAAAAACAGCTTAAAATATCAGACCTAATGTTGGTATTTTCTTTATAGGTGAAATAACAACAACAACAAAAAAATAACTAGTGCTTATATTTATATAGTGCAGGAGTATAGACTATATACTGCGCTAAGTGCTTTTAACAAATATTTTATCCTCATAATAACTGTGGGAAGTAGATGCTATTATCATCCACATTTTGCAGATGAGGAAACTAAGGCAAACAGAGATTAAATGAGTTGCCCAGGGCAACATCACTAGTAAGTGTTGGAGGTTATACTTGAACTCAGGTCTTCTTGACTCCAGGTCCAGGGCTCTATCTACTGTACCACTCGACCAGGAAACAAAAAGCTGAAAGCTGAAATTCTGTATTTCATTAGATAAATAACCCTTTGAGGAAATTGCTACTGTCCCCAGTTTGGTGAAATCTTAGGGTCCTGACTCGTAAAACTGCTTGCGTTCAAAGACTATGTGTCCTCCTTCCTTTGCAGCTTTTCACAGTATCTAACATGGGGTCGTGTTTTATTGGGTACTCACCAAAATGATAGTGATTCTAAAGCTTGCCAGCTTCAATCTACAGGATAGCCTACACATTGGATGAGATTGATCATAGTTTTGTTGTCATGAAATGCTTTATTTTTAAAGAAATAACAAAACTAGAAGGAACTCTGGAATTCGTTTGGTCAGGTGCTTTTCACACTTCCAGTTCTTTGGGAACTTTTAAAAAGATGGAGGTATTCCTCACCTCCTTGAGCTTTTGTTTATGTTCCCAGCATCTAGTAGAAAAAGGGAGGATAGGAGAACTATCAGAAGATAGTTCTGCAACCTTCCCCATTTATAGTGTCCTTGGAGATAATTGGGATTAATAGACTTCCCTGGACAAATGCAGTATGAACCAGAATGCATTTACCTAGCCTAGACTGGATTGCCTTCAAGAAATTGCCATGCTCTTTAATGATCCCAAGATCCTTTTGGAAGCAAATGCCCATGTTGCTACATACGTGGAAGACGTATCATATACTAGTCTTGGAAGAATTTAAAAATGAATATCACAAAAAGGACTGTGGAGAGCTGAATAGTGGGCATAGGCAGACTGTAATATGTAAATAACAAGAAAACGCCGAGAAGAACAGGAGTAAAAGGAAACATCTGATAGGAAGAGAAGATGAATTGGTCATATGGCAAAAGTAAAGTAAGATGGCACTGATATCTTCATGAAGTCAGGAGAAAGTAACACATTGGGAAGACACCTTGTGGGAAACATCAGATGGACTCATCCAGTATGGATTGGTGTGGATGAGTTATCATCTGCTTTGATGGAGGGAACTTCCATATGAAAGAGATTTCAGATTCATTTCAGTATCATCAAATGGTTCTACCTTATCCCATCCAACTTTGCTTGATGATTCAGTGTAATAGTCTTCTGTCTAATCGATCTTTTCATACCATTCTGGTGTACCTCAGTGAGTAGGATAAGCTCCAGAGAAGTGAGCATCTAGCCATATGTGAAGATTTCTAGGGGAAAAAAATTGTAAGAATTCTTCCTGTGAGATTATTTCTGTGTTTAAAAACTATTCATACTAAATGATTTGTATACTGATGATTACCTTAATGGGCTGTCCTAATCGAACATCATAGACCCAGATATTCTTCATCTGCTTGATTTTTCCTGTGTAAATTGTTAAGCAAAATTCTTTGGAATGATTGTGATTTCCATTTAGAAATCTGACCAGTCTCAGTCTGCACATTGTTATTTGAAATGGGAAGCTCTCACCATGTTTCTTCCATGTATATTCAGAACTAAACCTACCTGACGGTGGCAGGTCGTTTTGGCGAGCATTCCCTTATATCACTTGCTTCATATTAATTGTCAAAGTTTTTCATTGCTTCATCTTTAAAGGAATAACATCTGGTCTTAATATATCCATACAAGATTTCCTATAAGAGAGAGCCTTAAAGGCTGCATTTTGTTCTACCAAATCTTGTCAGCCTTTTTTTTTTTGAAGCCTGTTAATTCCTCCATGACTACTTTCTAATCCAACAATGGAATTCATTTTGCACTGTCCATTACTCCTTCATGGACCAGTCTGGTTCCAACATCCCCACTACTGAGGATTTTCTGCCTTTTTCCTACTTCTTTCCCTCTTAGCTTTCCCATCTTCAATCAAAGAAGATTTGAGGCCCTATAAAACATTCACTTTTGCCTTCCCTGACTTAAAAGTGCAGTGAGTCTCATCCTTGAAGTTAGTTTCACCTGGCCCATGTCTAGTCTGATCCTTAAGAACTTGTTTTTCCAAATTTCCATTGCCTGTAACTACCACTTTAAAAAAAAAAAAAAAGGGAAAAAAAAACTGGTTCCTCAACTTAAAAATAGCTTATTATCATTCCAGATCCCAAGGTATCCTTTTCCTACCTGCTTTCTCTTCTGGGTCCTGACCTCTGCTATTCAGAAACAAACCAAGAATCTCACCCCAGCATGTGAGGTGTGACCTTAAAGTAATGAGATTGAATTTTTAACATTCCAATGCTTACTTAGACATCCAAGGAGTGCCACCTTCAAAGTAATTCCTTTAAGAGCTTAAACATTTAATCCAATGATTCCAACCCATTTTTGGAATTGCCTTTAGAGCCTTCAGCACACATTGCTTTTAAATGTTCTCATTGGTAACAAACCATCATGCTTTGAGGGTGGACTGTGTGTGTGTGTGTGTGTGAACAATCAGTAGCTATTTGATATCAAGTCTCAGAAGTAAAGAATCACCGTGGTCTGGCTGTTGTGGTAAAAATCGAGGATGTAAAACAATGAACTTTATTTTTTTGCTTGACTTATAAATGGATTCTGATGACAATTTCCAAAAAAGAATTCTGAAAGTGCAAAGCTTTCCAGAGTGATAACTTTGACAGCTTCAACAGTTCTGGGAAAGACAAGTTCTAGATCATTATTTTATAGCCACAAGTTAGAGCTGTTGACATCAAGGACTTCATTTACAGGTTCTCACCAATGAAGCCAAAGAATTAAAAGAAGCAATCCAGTGGGTGAAATGCAGAGCATTCCTAGGCCATACATTGTGTTACCTCCAAGCCCAGATTGTGCATAAATGGCAGTGGGAGAATCACATTAGATAGCATTCATTCAAGAACACCAGAAGATTACAATCTAGAATTAGGTTCAGACAGTTATAAAATTGTATAGACCCTTAGACCCAGCAATACCATCATTAAGTCTGTATCCCAAGGTAGTCAGAGAAAAAGGAGGAGAACCTATATGTTCTAATCTAAAATATTTATAGCAGCTCTCTTTGTGGTGACAAAGAATTGGAAACTGTGGGGATGCCCATCAATTGGGGAATGGTTGAACAAGTTTTGGCAAATGATTGTGATGAGGTACTACTGTGCAGTAAGAAATGATGAGCAGATTAATTTTTTTTTAAACCCTTGTACTTTCAGTGTATTGTCTCATAGGTGGAAGAGTGGTAAGGGTAGGCAATGGGGGTCAAGTGACCTGCCCAGGGTCACACAGCTGGGAAGTGGCTGAGGCCGGGTTTGAACCCAGGACCTCCTGTCTCTAGACCTGACTCTCACTCCACTGAGCTACCCAGCTGCCCCAGATTAATTTTTAAAAATGGAAAAACCTACATGTAATTATAAAGAGTGAAATGAATAGAGCTAAGAGAACATTATATACAGCTACAGAATTAATGTTTGAAGACTTACTCATGAATGTCCACCCCCAGAGAAAGAACTGATGAATAGAAACATGAAAGACATCATTTATACATACAGATTTTTTTTTTTTGCCAAGCCATGCATTCCTCTAGAGAGAGGGAGAAAGATACCTGGGAATTTTAATTTAACCACAAAATAATGAATTTAAACCAATTGATACTTTAAAAAAGAATACAGAAGATCGGATTTCTTCTATAAAATGAGAAGAATGGATTTGGTGGCTTCTGAGGTCCCTCCTTACTGTAACTCTATTATCCCATTTTCATAATTCTAGGAGTCAGCTGCTGGCCTCTGCCTAATGGTCCCAAATGTCATACGTGACAGACCTTTTCCAGACTTCCCTATCATTATGTGGGTCCTATTATAGATATTTTGCTGCTATTCTTTCAGTGAAGGTTTTGCTTAATAGTACAAACTCTAGGGTGGTAAGCCCCTAGCATGCTGCCAAAAAGATATACAATACCTCCATGCTGGTTCAATCTAGAAGACCACATAGCACATCATTTTGAAAGATCATTTACAGAAGCCAGCAGACGAGCACACCTTTCTGGGCTCCCCTGCTGCCCCAACTCGTTATACTGACTCACTCAGATTTGGGGGAAATAATGGATGAAGTTGGCCTGTTCTCCTTTTAGCTCTGAAAGAAAAAAAAAGAAATAGTCAAAAGCCCAACCACATACCCTAGAGAACAAAGACCAAAAGACGTGTCATTGTTTGTTCAGTGAATTCCCCATAGTGGGTTTTACAGGTTGTTTTTTTTCCACAGGGCGTATGAAACAAGGACTGGGTTTCTTTTCCAGGTAATCTGGCAAGAGGGGAAAGATATGGCCCCAGATGGCAGAGTTTGGCATATCCAAACTTGAAAATAGATGAGAACTTGAAACTACATGAAGATTGATTTGAAAATCAAGCAGGGAAGATGATGCCAGATGAGATGCCGTGATGATTCTCTGATTACTGGGAGCAGGCTTTTCTTTGTAGGTCTTGGCTTCCTTTCCAGTAAAGAAATCAGGAAGTCAGTGGAACTGTGGTTTCTCCCACCAAGAGCCTCATCAAACATCCATCTAGCTATTCATTCAATAAATATCAATTGCAAACATGTCCTGCAGACCAAGTATTGTGGGGAATACAGAGAAGTCTAAGGGAGAAGGTCTCGTCATTATTGCAGTAGAATATGAATTCGTTGAAGCCAGGGGCTATTCTTGTCTTTCAAACCTCAGATACTTAATAAATAGTTGCTGAAGACCTCCTCTGTGTGGTATCTTGTAGGAATGATCCTGAGAGAGCCTTAAAAAGCAAAAAGGCATAGTCCGACCCCTCAAAGCATGGAGTCTACATCAAGAACCAAATGTACAATTTCATGTTTAGCAATTACAAAGCAGAATTTCAAAAGGCGTGATTTGCTCTGGTGTGAATTGTTATAGATGAGCTTATAGGATCATAGATGGATAGAAGCGATCATGGGTGGGCAGGATAGGATGGTGGGCAGTTATTATCAAAGGCTGGCATTGTTAATAACTGGACTTATATAGTGTCTACTTTGTGCTAGGCTCTGTGTTAAGTGTTGGATCCAAGAGAGAAAAATAAGCTAGCTTCTTCTCTCAAGGAGTTCACATTTGGATATGGAAAGACAGTACATATTAGAAGCTTCAGCTGCCAAGAAGATGGAAAGGGCCGTTGGTCCTTAAGGTGCAGAGGCAAGACATGTGGTAATGCATCGTGTCATTCCCACAGATAAAATCATATCTGTTTCTAACATTGAATCATTTGATCTTGCCAAGGACTTTGGTATTAAAAACTTCCTTTTCAGGGTCTTTAGTAGTGGTGGTTACTGAATATAGTAAAATGGATCTCCTGGGAGGTAGTGGAGTCCCCCTCTCCCCCCACTGGAAGTCTTCATTTGGAGCAAAAATTGTGTGATCACTGGATGGAGATGCTGTAGAATATATTAAGCACTCTCTAAAAGGCAGTTAGTATGATAATTATTAATACATCCTCTTAAAGCTCTCCAGGAAGCTAGGTGGCTCGATATATAGAGAGTTCTGGGCCTGAAGTCAAGAAAACTCATCTTCCTGAATTCAAATCTGGCCTCAGATGCTTATTAGCTATGTGACCCTGGGCAAGTCACTTAACCCTGTTAGTTTCAATTTCCTCATCTGTCTGATGAGCTGGGGAAGACAATGGAAAACCACTCTAGTTATCTCTGCCAAGAAAACCTCAAAATGGGGTCATGAAGAGTCAGATGGACAGAGACAACTGAACAACAAGAAGCCACCATTGCACTCTTGAATTGGTACTAACTGAAAACAACTAAAGCTCTCTAGGCTCTCCCTAGTACTGTGTAGCTACTGTATAAATTCTTATTCTCTCCCTTCTCTCTTTCAGCTCTGAGTCTGCAATTCTCTTGAGGGTCTTAAGTATATATCAAAGTATAAAAAAGGTACAAGTTAGTTTTTTGTCAAATAAAATACCTTTTGGGCTTTACTAGGTTAGATGAATAACTCTGTGAAGGTTGCAGGGGACTGTTGCTATTTGTCAGAACTATCTAGATGCTGTGCATATTTAATAACCATCATGCACTGGGTAAGCTATAAGGCATATTATCTGGAAGACAGACAAATGTCCATCTTCTGATTTCTGCGTCTTCTTCCAGTAGTAGAGACCACAGCCATCCTACTGGTTGGGACTGACTCGAGTGCATCCCATTTTTTCCCTAAAAAATGTATAACTTCAGAAGAGAATTGTCCTCTCTACTAATGATCTCCTACATGTGTTGTCTTTTCTTGTCCAGACACAGGTGTGTTTGCAGTGGTGAATAGCCGTTCTTTGTCTTTGTTAGGGAAACTCACCATCAGTGCTGCTTTTAACATTATTTACATCTATACATCGGAGCTTTATCCAACGGTCATCAGGTAAGGAGCCATCCAAGAAGCCCTCGCCAGGCAGTCTGTTTGTTCCAAACTCCTCCTTCCAGATCCTTTTATGCTTCAGTCAAAAACCAGCTTGCCTTATAGCTGCCTTAGAGCATTTTTAAACCTGTAAAACTGCCCTGAACGTTGTCACTGGAGTGGGGATGACAGTTTTTGCTTGGATCCTGGTTCCTTTGTGGTATTTTATTACTGGGCATATTGTGGACTAAGTATCCTGATATAATTGAGAGAAAGGCAATGTTTTTTGCTTTATATTATCTAGATTTCTCTATTAGATTCAATGCAATAAATACTCTATGCAAAATACAAAGTATTAGGTCTTAGGAATGCAGTGATGAAAAGTAAACAGCCCCTGCCTTCTAGAGTTTCATGATCTATCAGGGCAAACAATTTGTATACATATAAGCATAAGCAAAATATATTAATAGTAGAGGCAGCTGGATGGTGCAGTGGATAGAGTGCCAGGTCTGCGATCAGGAGGACTCATCTTCCTGATTTCAAATCTGGCCTCAGACACTTCCTAGCTGTCTGATTCTAAGCAAGTTACTTAACCAGTTGTTTGCCTCAGTTTCCTCATATGTCAAATGAGCTGGTGAAGGAAATGGCAAACCTCTCCAGTATCTTTCCCAAGAAAATTTCAAAACGGGGCTACAAAAGAGTCAGACACAACTGAAATTACCAGACAACAACAAGCTGCCATTGCATTCTTGATTTTTTTAAAAAATTTACTCTATTATTCTTATCACTAAAGGCAAATAGACTAGCCTGTTCTCTTCAGGGTTAGCCTTTTACAATTATATTGTCTGTTCCAAAAATGAATGATACATCACTTTACCTCTCTCAGTCTTCAGTCATCTCTTTTGTCCCTTCATGTGGTCTGATAAATGATAGCAGATACTTTTGTCTTCCACAAAAAGCTTCTGCTACGGTAACATTGACTCTGAAGTCCTAATAAGAGGTGCAGCATGATGTAGGGGAAATAGAACTAGACTAAAGATTAGGAGACACCTGAGCACAAATCATACTTTTGACATTTAGCTGTATTACTATGAGCAAATTATTGAATCTGCTCCATGCCTCAATTTTCTCATTTTTAAAATAAGGATAATAATATTCAAAAGACTTTTGTGGGGATCAAATGAGATCAGTTTTATAGATTGCTTTACAAACCTTACACCTCTATAATTATCATCATTTTAGAATATCTTGCATATTATAGTCCCAGTGAAGCTGTGTCATTGTCCAACGACCTGATTAGTTCCTAAATGGTTGTTAGAATTTTTTTGAGTTAAAAAAAAGGGATCATAGGAAAAGTGTTTTAAATTACTATTGATTAGAAAAATGCAGATTTAAACTACTCTGAGGTGCCCCTTCACTTCTATCAGATTGGCTAATATGACAGAAAAGGAAAGCAACAAATGTTGTAGAGAATGTAGAAAAATTGGGACACTAATAGAGTTGGTAAAGTTGTGAATCGATCCAATGATTCTGGTGAGTGATTTGGAACTATACCCAAAGGGCTATAAAACAGTATAATACTCTTTGGCCCAATTATAGTACTTGTAGGTCGGTATCTCAAAGATATTTTCTTTTCAAGGAAGAAGAACCTATATATTCAAAAATATCAATAGCAGCTCTTTTTTTTGTGGTGGCAAAGAATTGGAAATAGAGGGGATGCCCATCAATTGGAGAATGGCTGAATGGGTTGTGTTATGTGATTGAAATGGGATATTTTTGTGCCATGAGAAATGATGAGCAGGATACTTTCAGAAAAACTTGGGAAGACTCATAGGAACTAATACAAAGTGAAGTAAACAGAATCAGGAGATCATCATACCTAGTAACAGCAATCAACTGTAAACAACTTAACTATTGTCATCAATAAGATGATTCAAGACAATTCTGAAGGACTTAGGATGAAAAATGCTATCTGCCTCTAGAGAAAGAACTGATACAATTTGAATTCAGCTTAAAGAATACTTTTTTTGCTTTATTTTTCTTGCTTTTTTTTTACAGAGGGGTCTATGTTTTCTTATATAACATGGTTAATTTAGAAATATATTTTGTATGACTGCACATGTATAATTTATATCAAATTGCTGCCTACTCAAGAGGGGAAAAGAAAGAAAGAAGAGAATTTAGAACTAGAAGAATTTTTAAACAAATGTTAGAAATTTTTTTGACATGTAATTGAGAAAAAAAAGTATAAAGAGAATCATAGGGATAACTCGATCCAGCCGTCTCCTTTTATACCATTTTACAGATGAAGAAAGAACATAGCAAATGAGCATATTATTAGAAAGATGCAAGCATAATGAAAATAAACTCTAGACCTAATCTCTCATAGGGAGATATAGGGGCAATATTTAGAGAATCCTGAGATAGCAAGAATGAACTTGTCTACACTAAGAGAAATTATGCACAGATCATTGTTTTCCAGTTGGTTTCCTTCCTCCTGCTGATTTTTCTTTGTTCTTTGAGTCACCGAAAGTCATGTCATTTTCTAGCTCATTTAAAAAAAAAAATATTTCTGTTCAGGACTTTTATCTACCAATTTTTTCTCACTGCCTTATAATTCTTGACTATGATAAATATTTCCAAGTCATCATAGATGACAGTAGCTATAAAATTTGCAGGATTTGTGAACACCATAGTCAATGTAATTTTGAAGGGATTTTGTCTTTGTTTTGGATGTTTCTAGGTATTTGTTGTGTTCCTTTTAAAAATGGACTCTATAAATCTTTCCTTGGAAGTGCCATTGATCCTCTCCTTTGTCTTTCATTTCAGGAATGTTGGACTAGGCATGTGTTCGATGTTTTCCCGAGTTGGTGGGATTATTGCACCGTTCATTCCCTCACTGGTTGGTTTGTACCTCCTGATTTTCTCTTCCCTGACTTTTTCCTTTAGAAGTAGTTGTCTTTATGCCTTGAATATGAAGAACTAATTAACAGATGCTCAAAAAATCTACATAAAAGAGTTCTCATGTGTCGCCTAAACCTACTTTATTTCCCCCCCCCCCTTTCTAGGCATTGATTATGTACTTGTTTTAAATTCAGATTCTAGCATTGTAGCAGGGACTAGTGAGCTTTGTGCGAAGGATGCTATTAGTATCCAGTAGGACCCCTCTCCTCAGGGATTCCATCCTTGTTCTGTCATATGACACCCCAAAGGACCCCTCTTTCCTGTTTTGCCATTTTTAGAGGGGAGGAGGAACAGCTCTCTTGAAAAGAGCAGTGGATTTAGATTTCAAAGGCTCTGGGTTCCAGTCCTAGCTCTGTGGTTTTATTACCTTATGATCCTGAAAAATTCACTTCACTTTTCTAGACCTCCAGAAACTGGAAATTGGGCCAAATGATTTATCTCCAAGGCACTCCCCAGTTCTATAGCCGATGGGGTTCATTCTAATTAGGTCTCATCCAAAGAATTGATCGATGACTTAAAATGACCCTATTCCAAGGAAATAAGCTTTATTATAAGATAATATAGTAACAGAGTAGCTAGTATAGCAAGTAAGTAAGGTAAGGATCGGATGAGTAAAAGTAGAGAGTGAGAAAATAAAGAGTGTAAAAGGTAAGAGAGTATATAGGAGTTTTCAGGAATGTTTTTTTTTTTCCTTGATTCATTACTAAGGAAGGGGGTCATTTGTTTGAGCAATTGTTGCCCTGTTTCTCCAGGGACTAACGTCATTTTACCCGTGGTTCACTTTGGTCTGTGTGGCTTTACCCATAGTTCACTTTTCTTTGTGGTTTTACCCATGGTTCACTCTGTTTGCCCACTGGGGATTGGGGAGAAGCAAAGTGCAATGTAAATAAAATCCTAATGATATGTTATATTTCCCAGGGGAACTTGAGGTCAAGTTTTGCTCTCTTCTGCTCAAACTCTAAGAAAGTCAGTGAGCCTGGAAATTGAGTATTGTTTGAACCTAGTCCAG
Organism: Gracilinanus agilis; assembly: GCF_016433145.1. Lineage (NCBI taxonomy): Eukaryota > Metazoa > Chordata > Mammalia > Didelphimorphia > Didelphidae > Gracilinanus > Gracilinanus agilis. The sequence goes on from NC_058133.1 coordinate 467,629,424, forward strand.
TGTGACTGGGCAACTGAACCACCTGTGTTTGCTGTCCTGAGACCCAGAGACCCTAACCAAGGTCCTGGGTTAAGTCTAAAGATTGACGTGAGGAGTTTTCTCATAATTGTGAATCTAAGCAACTCATATGTCTTATATGAAAGGTGACCCCATTCTAATCAACTAGTTATTGTTTCCATGTTCTTTTGATCATGGATGGCTACTTGGCAGGGTTTGGGGAACATTTCAGCCAACTTTATAACCTGTGATCCAAAGAGAATATTAGCAAATCATTGTAGAAAAAAACTGTTTGAATATGTGTTCTACCAATGGCAGCTTGGTGATATTTTCATCAAAGATGTTCTTTCCTTAGGCTGCCATTTTATATTTATTTCTGGATTTACTGTTGAAACCATATCTGTGTCAGGTCAGTCACTTCCTTCTGTGACCAGGCATAACTTGCTTGACGTTGTTGTTTGTTTAGCTGTGATAAGTTGTTAGCAAATATCTTCGGCTCACTGGATAAGTCATGCTCACGTTTACCTGACTTTTTTGCTAACTTTATAAATATTTTTGATAATGAGAAGTTTTATCCTATGTGACCAGGATTGTTTTAAAGGTGATGAACTCTTCTTGTCTCTTATTAGCCCTAGAATCCTTATTTGCCTCTTGTTATCTATATAAGGACAAAAGGCAGCCTATTAGAGAGGAGAGATCTAAGTTGAGAATCTGGAAACCCAGAGTCCATCCCATTTTCTACCATTCACTAACTTCATGACATTGAACAAGTCTCTAGATCTCAGCTCTAAAATATGGAGGTTGGTTGAGGAATTTTATTTTCCAGTTCCAAATTCTGGTTATTTATGACCTGAATTTGATAGGGAAACATTCTTGGGGATTTGGATGAAATGAACCAAAAGGTTTTCCTGTTCTCGTGGACCTGAATGTCAGTTCAGCTAGGGCAAGTAGAAGTGAGATCATAGCCTTGCCGTCACATCTCCAAATTTCTAAGCCATAATGAAGAAGTTAGACTAAAACTTTTAGATCCCTTTAAACTCTTAAAACAACTATGATTTCATGTCAGAGCCTGTTCTTTTCTTACCCACCTGCAATTTTTTTTTTTTCTAACCAAGGGATTTATGGCAGGAAGTCTAGAAATACTATGCCTCAGTACATATCCTAGTGTTACTAACTGAGTACTGTTTGATTATTTGAGTCCTATGAATTCAGTTAATCCTAAAAATAGCCTCTTTGAACCACTCCCTAGTTTGGACATGTAGTGAAAAGGTAGAACACCTTTCGGTTACTACAGTTTTATGTCAATCTTTCTCTGAGTACACAAGATTAAAGATTTAGAGCTGGAAAGAATCTTAGAGGGCAATGAATCTATACCTTCTCATTTTATAGATGAGGAAACTGAGGCCCAGAAATATTAAGTGCTCAGGGTCACATATCTGTTAAATATTTGAGGCATTATTTGAACCCAAATCTTTCTGACTCCAAATCTGAGACTGAGTTTTCTGTACCATGCTGACTCTCCAAGTTTTGACTTAAAGCCTAGGGGACCCTCAGACATAAAAGGCTCTGTTCATCCTGAAGCTAGGCTATTCCTGACTCAAAAGAGACCAGTAGACTTTCTCTTCTCTCACCGTCTCTATCTCTGTCTCTCTCTCTGTCTCTCTCTCTGTTTCTCTCTCTGTCTTTCTGTTTCTCTCTCTCTGTTTCTCTCTCTCTTTCTCTCTGTATCTCTCTCTGTCTGTGTCTCTGTCTTTGTCTCTCTGTCTGTGTCTCTCTCTTTTTCTCTCTAGTAAAGTTTCTCTCTAGTAAAAACCTCTATAACAGAATTTAAGTGTGTTTAATATCTGGCGTTTTTCCTTTTTAGAAAAATGTATTCAGGGGACAGCCAGATGGCTCAGTAGACTGGAAGCCAGACCTAGGGATAGGAGGTTCAGGGTTTAACTCTGGCCTCAGATACTTCCTATCTGTGTGACCCTGGACAAGTTGCTTAACCTCTCTTGCCTAGACATTCTTCTGCGTTGGAACCAATATACAGTATTGATTCTAAGACAAAAGGTCTTAGAGTTTTGGAGAGGGAAAATATATATTCAGTATACAACATGGACATCAGGTATAAGGTAGCCGTTTATTCTTTCTGCCACAAAAAATGCTTGAAAAACAAACAGCTCAAAAGGGGAGCATTAACAAATACAGAAAAACATAGTACAAGAATCATCTCATTTATCATATTTTTCTTTATTATAGATTCCTTCATGTTTTGTTCCTTCTTATAAAGGAATCATTATTCAATTCATTACAGAAAGGCATTCATTTTTAGCCTTATTGGGGATAGGGGAGCACCTCGTGTACACAAATAAGTAAATATCTATATATACAAAGTTAACACAAAATACCATGTTCTGTTCTTTGAGCTAGAACAGGCACTAGCTGACTACTTGTTGATTAACAGTGTCTTTCTCTTTGGACGGATATCCTAGAATATTTTAATATCTATCCATGTATTTCTGTTTATTCCTTTTGACTTCAGGTGAAAGAAAATACTTGTAACACCTTTTCTCTTTATCTGGTCAAATAAAATTCACACAATCTCATGGCTCAAGGCACTTAGTGTATATACGTATGGAGATGTGTCTGCTGAGTAAGGATGAAGGAGATTTTTTTTTTTTTTTGGCTTTTGCTGATGGTGATCCTTCAAATGAGAAAGTATCAAAAGAGGTCCTCAGAATGGAGGTCCTAGGTCATAACAGTTATATCTATGGGGACCCATTGATGTTAATTCTGGAAGACAAAACCAACAAAGTCATAAAGCGTTCCAGGTCCTCGCATAAGGGAGATTTAGTCTGTTTATCAGAAATGCCCATCAGCGATACAATGAAAAAGTCCTTTTTGACTTTTTTTTTAAAACCCTTACCTTCCATTTTGGAATCAATACTGTGTATTGGTTCCAAGGCAGAAGAGTGGTAAGGGCTAGGCAATGTGTGACTTGCCCAGGATCACATAGCTAGGAAGTGTATGAGGCCAGATTTGAAACCAGGACCGCCCATCTCAGGGTCTGACTCTCAATCCACTGAGCTACCCAGCTGCCCCCTCCTTTTTGACTTTTGAAACATTTCTTTTAAAACTTTTCCCCCCACAGAATATTTTAAGAGCTGAAGTACCTACTGGTAGCCATTTTTTAAATACAAGTTGTTTCCAGTTCCTTTTTTCTGGCCTCATCCATTTCTTAATATCATACTTTACTTCCTGTGTCCTTCCTAGGCTTAGGGCTATGATGAAATTCTGCCTAGCTAGTGTGGAATGTCAGAGGCTGTGTTGGAGGTGTGGCTGTGGCCGGAAATGGTTATGGTGAATTGTTGGGTTAAGTTGGTGCCTTATCACAATAGCCAGCATTAATAATTACTTAAGTTCCTATTTTGTACCTGACACAGTTTAGACTTAGGCATCCATCCCTAGCACAGATTCAGGTGGTCTGCACACAGGTATAACAGAATGTTCTCATCTTCCACACTACTAGTATGCACTGAGCAACCTCCTGCTCCTCACTGATTGCACCCACATCATCTTTCTCATTAAATAATACCTCTAGATGCTCAAGGAAGACTTAAGTAATTTACCCATGATTGATGCTTCCCATGAGGGCCAAAAAGGTTCTCATAAACAGTATCGTGGTGGAGAAGAATGAAATAAATGAATGGTACTGTTCAGTAATAGCTAGGAAAAGAAATTGACCCTGGGTTTCTTCTTTCTTGTTACAGAAATATGTGCAGTGGTCTTTACCTTTCATCGTATTTGGGGTGGCTGGCTTGTCCTCTGGGCTCCTCAGTCTATTGTTGCCAGAAACCCTAAACAGACCTTTACTGGAAACACTATCTGATCTCCAGGTGTATTCATATCGGAGGCTGGGAGATGAAGCATTATCTCTGCAAGTACTGGATCACACACTGGTATAGCAACATTTTTCTTACTCATTCAGATCCACCTCTTAGATGCAAATGTAGACTGAAAAAGGAAGGATTCTTTTTTAAAAATGTTTATCTTTATTTTATTCCAGTAACAAATGTACACATAAGTTTTCCAAAGTTACATGACTCGTATTGTCTCCCTCCCCTCTGCCCTCCCCCTTTCTGGAGTTGACAAGCAATTCCACTGGGTTATACATATATTATCACTCAAAACCTGTTTCCATATTATTCATTTTTGTAAGAGAGTGATCTTGTAAAAGCAAAACTCCAAATCATATACCCAGATAAACACATGATAAGTCATATCTTTTCTTCTGCATTTCTACTCCAACAGTTCTTTCTCTGGACGTGGAGAGCATTCTTTTTCATAAATCCCTCAGAATTGTCCTGGATCATTGTATTGCTGTTAGTAGTTATTAGTAGCAAAGACCACTTGATCATCCCACAATATTTCAGTTACTGTGTATAATGTTCCCCCAGTTCTGCTTATCTTATTCTGCATCAGTTCATGTAGTTTTCTTCTGTTTCTTTCTGAAATCATTCTGTTCTTCATTCCTTATTGCACAATAGTATTCCATCACCATCATATCCCAATCAAGGGATATCCTCTCAGTTTAAAAAGAAGGATTCTTGAACCACATTACGTATAACTGAAATAGATGTTTTAGAAACACTATTTGGACCCTAAAAGCTACAGATTTTCTGTGAAGTAAAGATAACGGATGATTTGTTAGCTTTCTCAAGGCATTTCAAAGGTTAATTCCTGCAATAAGGGATAGAGGATAATATTAGACCTATTTATTTAATGGATGCCTTGGATATTGGTTTTTATTTTTGAAACTCCATCCCATGACTTTCTTATTATCTTTTTTCTCCCCCTGTTTCAGTCTGAAGACAAGGAGAGCCCAGTTGACAGTGAAAGTTATGAAGAAGAGTTCTATGATGCTGATGAAGAGACTCAGATGATCAAATGAGGAGAATCAAGTTCTTTTCCATAGTCCTCAAACCATCTTTCATGCCTCCGGCTTCAGACAGATTTCATAGTGAACCCAGAAAAGAGCAGTAAACAGCAGTAGGATGAAGGTAGACAGTGCTCTTCTCGACTCTGAAATCTCCTTTGAAGAGATATATGAGAGACATTCCCACAGCAAGGAAGATTCTGGTATTCTCATTGGAAAAACATCCCACACTTTTCTCGAACTTGAGATTAGCTCACATGTGTGACTCGCTGGCCAAAGAGCATCAATCTGTGTTCCTAAATGACGAAGGACATATTTCAAGAAGTTGAGTCTTAGGAATATCTTTCTGCCTAAAGGCAGAAGTATGAATTTTTCTTATCATTTTGATAGGCTAATGGGTACATCCTTATTGTTATTTAATATTGAACAGTATTTAATGTTTATTCTTATTAGCACTCCTTCCTTGTCAGGCAGATAAGTGTTTCCATTTTCACTAGAGATCAGCGGTAAAGGTGCCAGGAGAGGAAATGATTTGCCTGAAAAGCTCATGATTTTTTTAATGGTAAGGCTCAAATTTTGAGCTTCTAGCTGAGTTCTAACCCTATAGATCAGGGGTTCTTATCTTGGGGTTCATGGATCCCCCTAAGTCTTTGGGCAGATTTCAGGGCCTCTATGAAACTGAAAGGGAAAAAAAATTATGTCTAATTTCATTAACCTCTAAATGAAAGTTTGCGTTTCCTTCAATTGTGAAAGTCAACCATAAGACATGATTCTGAGAAAGGGTCTGTAGGTTTCACCAGACTGCCAAAGGGGTCCATGCCAAAAAAGATTAAGAACTCTTGTTAAAGATTTACCTTAGCTACACGTGCCTTTAATCTGAGAGATGTGAGATAAATAAAAATTAACCCACTCAAGGAAGCTTTCTGAAGTTTTAGTGGTTTGGCTCCCACTGATGAGGGAATCATATACCTCTTTCACATCTCTGCTACATTACCCTAGATAAGCCATTTAATGTTTCAGCAATTCAGTTTTCTGATTTGCCAAATGAGGAGACTGGACCTGTAGAGCAATGATGTCCACTCAAATAGAAAGGAAATCCACTAAACTATGTACAAAGATCTCTAAGAGCTGCATATTGACGTAGAAACCCATATATTAACAATATGTAAGTTCTATTCAATTTTAATTTTTTTAGTCAAATATTTCCCAATTATCCTTTTTTAAAACGTTCACCTTCCATCTTAGAATCAACACTAAGTGTTGGTTTTAAGGCAGAAGAGCAGTAAGGGCCAAGCAGTGGAGGTTAAGTGACTTGCCCAAGACTGCAGAGCTAGAAAGTATCTGATGTCAGATTTGAACCCAGGACTTCCCATCTCTAGGCATGGCTCTCAATCCACTAAACCACTTAACTGCCCCCCAGTTGCATTTTAATCTGGCCAGAGCTACCCTTAGGAGTGTTGGGGGACCAGGGCTCATGGACCACATGATTGACACTTCTCTTCTGAAGGAATATCTCCAATGTCTTTTCCAGCCCCCCAGATCTTTCTGATTCAATGGAATGATTTCTGGAGCAGCTGAAGGATCTTGTTTGGAATAAAGGCCCCCAAAAAGGATGCATAAAGGGAATTAAGGAGTAGAGCCTGATTCTCCATGAAGGGGAGTACCTAAAAGGAATGGATGCTTCTAGCTTTTAGGCAGAGAGCATATGATCTCTGTCAGCTGGCTGTTGGTTTGTTTTGACCTTATTCTATATTGCTAATTGATGAGCTCAGACATTACCTCCCTGACTTCTGCTTCCCATAGTTCTTTGCCAGATTGCATTAGAAGTTCATTGGAAATCCCTGGGACATAGGTGGTGCTGCTGCTCCTGCTGCTGCTTCAGGAGCCAACGTGAATGGTACAGAGTTCCCTGAATACTTTCCTTTGGAAAATATCAAAGTTGACTTGTAAAGATTGTTTTCTCTAGCACACCTTGAAAGACGTTATGTGTAAACTCTGGCACATACAGTGTTGAGTTGGATGGCTTTCCTGGAAGAGAAGATTCCATTGTTTTCTGTGAAAACAATAGCATAGCTAGAACATTTCATAGGAGGATGACAGGAATCCCCAACAATCTTGCTTTCCATTCACTGTGTCCTGCTGATCCCTGGAGAAATCCTAGAAGAGAGGTTCTGTTCTTGGGAAAATTTCAGGGGATCACTGAACTGAAATGAGAAGTAAATTACATCTTCATTTCTGTATATTTGGTGTCTTTTGTTATCATGTTTTTTTATTTTATACATTTAAAAACATGATTCTGTGGAATAAACTCATGAGTGTCCACCTCCAGAAAGACTTGATAAATAGAAACATGAAAGACACAGTTTATATATACTTTTTTTTTAAAGTGATGCCTCCTCTAGTATAAGGAGGGAAGGGAGGAAGGGAGACATCTGGGAATTTTGATGCAACCAACAAACAAATAAATTATTAAAGAAAACAACAACATGATTTTGAGAAGGGCCCCATAGGCTTTACTACCCTTCCAAAGGAGTCTGTAAGACAGAAAGTTTTTTTAAATTTAAAAAAAAAATAAACCCTTACCTTCCGTCTTGGAGTCAATACTGTGTATTGGCTCCAAGGCAGAAGAGTGGTAAGGGCTAGGCAATGGGGGTTAAGTGACTTGCCCAGGGTCACACAGCTAGGAAGTGTCTGAGGCCAGATTTGAACCTAGGACCTCCAGTCTCTAGGCCTGGCTCTCAATCCACTGAGCTACCTAGTTAACCCCCCCCAAAAAAAATTTTTTTTAAATCCCTGTCCCCCAAACTCAGCCCTTCTGGACCTCAGACTCACATCTCTTGCTTCATTCTATCAACATGACTATGTTTAAGTTGCATAAAATTAAGTTACAGTTCTTAATTTTTCTTATACCTTTTTATATATTTTTGTTAATATTGCCAATTCTATATTAAGTTATTTGGGACCATTTCTCTTCTCACTTTGCCCAAAATGGCTATAGCTATGGTGGTTGTTAAGTCTAGGCCAGTGACAAACTGAAAATTTGCTCCCATCTCTATCTCGAATTTCTAAAAGAAGGAACCATGGTTATTCTTAGGGTCTTTTTCATTTTCTTAGCCCCTGCTACTATATAGTTGCCTTGGGTAATCCTGGCTCAAATTCCTGAATTAGGGAATCCCATGAGATTTGTTTGGGACTTGGAGAAATCTAACCAAGATTCTTATGTCATTGGGAGGAGAAGAGCCTTCAAGAATGAGCCTATGCTGCTTTGTAATGGTCCGATCTCAGTGGGGGCAGTATTTTTATGGAGGTTTTTGTGGTCCTAGACCTGAGGCTCCACTATCCATAAAGGATGCCATTTTCCCATAAACCTCAGGGACATAATCACAGTGCTTATATCACTCACTTGCCAGGGAGCTGCTGCTGAGTAAAAAAAGTATTTTACCCCAGAGCAGTGCTGCTATCTCTTCCATCTTTCTCCTCGGAGTCCTTCATATGAATATCTATTCCATTAACTAATTTTTGAGGAATATTGACTTTAAGGATGATTCTGCATACAAAAGTACCCACAGATATATGTGGTTGCTTTCACGGTAAACTAAAGATTCCTTTTGTTCAGTCAGTGTTGTGCCTACTTGCAGTCATTGGTGTGAAGCACATTTTTTTCTGGTTGCATGTCCAAAATAAGTTCTCATTTCTCCTGAAAAGCAACAATAAAAAAATTTCAAGTATCCCAGCGTTCCCTAGGCAGAAGGGTCATAAACAGTTTGTCCAGAACACAAAAGTCTGTTGAAGGGACATTTCCCAATTGGGAAGATAATAGTTTATCCCTGGAAGAACCTTCTGCCCATACAGCCTCCAGTGTGTTGGGGCATTTCTGTTCCACTCAATTTAGTAAATATTCATTGAGTGACTACTACGTGTAAACCACTGTACTAGCATGGGGGACACAAATGATGTTTTGTATACACAAATGGTGTGTATACTAAAATGATGGCCTTTGTATACACAAAGATCAATGAGATGGGCGAAGGAGCAATCAAGATTTTGAAGGGGGAGAGATGACTCTCAGTTGGGAAGCCTCATTTGATCATTCTTCAGCAAAGCAGGCATTCCGCAGTATTAAATGAGAGACTGGCCACAGTTGATATCAATAAATATTACCCAAGGGAGCAGCTGGGTAGCTCAGTAGATTGAGAGTCATTCCCAGAGATGGGAGGTCCTGGGTTCAAATGTGACCTGAGACACTTCCTGTGTGATCCTGGGCAAGTCACTTGACCCCCATTGCCTAGCCCTTACCACTCTTCTGCTTTGGAACCAATATACAGTATTGATTCCAAGATGGAAGGTAAGGGTTTAAAAAATAAAATAAAATAAACATCACCCAATCATGAGGGTCATAAGGATCATGATCCTTAGACTGGCCTAATTAACTGAGATTTGGGGGGATAGCATTCTATTCTTACTGAACACATAATTGATATTTTTGTTGCTGTGGCCAGATCACTTGTAATTTTACTCTTAACTTGTCATCCCTCCACAGGTATACCTCATTTAATCATTTATTTTTATATTGGAAGAGTACAAAGGACTGAGGAAGCTTTAACAGATGAATTCAATTTTGTTATTCTTTGCTCATTTAATGAAGGATCCCAGAATGTTGAACCATTTTGGCCTTATTTGTCAGGACGGTGTACTGGTGCCTTTTGGGATGTGGGCTTTGTCAGAGCTTGGTCAGAGTTGAGGTACAGAGCAAGACAAGATTGCACCAAAAATTTTGTCTTCACCACTCCCAAGAAAAAATAAAAATCATTTGAAAACATAATTGTTGGTGTTCTTTCATAGTAATAAAAACTTACGCTGATGTGGAATTAAGAAGCCCAATGGAAATTCAAACCTTGGGCTTCTAACTCCAGAATTAGGTGAAAAAACAAAAAGAGGGTTAGAAAAGTTGAATAACTACCTCATGGCAAAGTCAGGAATAGAGCTCAGGGTTTCTAAACCCCCAGAATCCAAGGCTCTTTTTTCACTACACTAAGAAGATGCAAAAGTAGAGCACTTGCTCTTGAGATAGGAAATCCATAATTCAAATCTAACCTCACACACTAGTTGTGTTAACCCAGGTAAGACATTTACCTCTGCCTCAGTTTCCTTGACTGTAAAATGAGGATAATGATGTCACAATAATAACCATAGGGTTGTTGTAAGGATCAAATAAGATAAACACTCAGGACTGTGTCTGTCAGATAGTAGTTATTTAATGGAAGCTTGTACTCTCCCACTGCCCTGCCCTATTAACTTATTCATTCTATGCTCAGGACTGGACTGAAAGAGAGGAAAACAGTTGAACATCTGTGGGCAGGTTCTATGGAAGATCTAAAGCAGATGGGAAAAGTTGAGATCACTCTAAACATCATATAAATTTTTTTTAATGGGGAAAATAGGTCATGGAAGGCTCTCTTGCAGAGGCGTGGCCCTGGGGGCAAATATTATTAAGCATAAACAACAGATATCTACCAAAACATATCTAGTGGTTCTTTGAAATGGTTGCTATAGCCCTGATATCATCAGGGTCATAAAAATTGTCTCTGGGCTAGAGATCTCATTTTCTTATGATAATGCATTATTTCAGTATTTAAAAATGCATGGTCTAGGGGGCAGCTGGGTAGCTCAGTGGAGTGAGAGTCAGGCCTAGAGACAGGAGGTCCTAGGTTCAAACCCGGCCTCAGACACTTCCCAGCTGTGTGACCCTGGGCAAGTCACTTGACCCCCATTGCCCACCCTTACCAATCTTCCA
>NC_058133.1:467645894-467682903 GCF_016433145.1 Gracilinanus agilis
TCCTCCTGTGTTTCCTGTATCATCATCAACCTGTATCAGACCACCATCTCTGATTCTACTGCCCCTAGATATTAGGAAGTCAATCATCTTAGTCATCTAGGTTTCCCAGGGCCCAGGAGGGATCCGAGAAGTGGGCAGGAGAAGAAGAAGAGGGTGGGAAAAGGGTGGATATCTCAAACTGATTAGGCTTAACATCTACTGAAGAAGAAGCTGAAAGATTATACAGCAGTTTGCCTGCTCTGGTGTGGCCCTGGCCAGGCTGTACCAGAGAGAAGCTATCATCTTGATTCCTTCATTTGCCTGCAGTTTAGAGATTCATTACTATCATTTAGGGTCTCTAATACCTCTATCCCATACCATTATCCTTCTTTGCCAAATATATTCGAAGTTTAAAGTACCTTCCTGAATTGATTATTCAAAGTTTATTTGGGAAGGGAGCCCCGGAGTCAAATTATCAAGGTTAACAAGCTGAAGAGCCCAATAAATAATATCAATTAACCCCAGGTAGGTCCTGAAGGGATAATATCCATTGACTTAAAGGATCCTGCCTGGGCAACTGTTATAGGAGAGAGAGGTGTCATCCTACCTTCTCTCTATACTCCATCTACATCTACATCTAATAGCTAGGAGTATCAGGGAGGGGGTCCTCTTTTATTATAACAGTGGATAGAGTTTTAGGCCTGGAGTCAGGTAGATCTGAATTCAAATTTGAATCAGGTGCTTCCTAGCTGTGTGACTCTGCATAAGTCACTTAACCCTGTTCACCTCAGTTTCCTCATCTGTCAAATGAGCTGGGGAAGGAAATGGCAAACTACTCCAGGATCTTTGCCAAGAAAACTCCAAATGGGGCCACAAAAATTTGGATATAAAATGACTGAAATCACCTAAGTATTTTGCTTTACGCTATTTTTTTTTTTTTAAAGAAATCAATCAGCAAAGAACCTGGAAGAAGCTGACTACAACATGCCTCAGACTTGGGAGAGCTTTCAGGGGACCCATGTGTAAAGTGGATGTATGGAGTGGGAATTGAGGGAGCCTTGGAAATTTCAAAGTTTACCCTCTTTTACCACTTAGTAAAAAATATATGGCTGTGGATGTCAATCGTCTAAAATATGAGAGAGAGAGAGAGAGAGAGAGAGAGAGAGAGAGAGAGAGAGAGAGAGACAGAGACAGAGATGGTGGGGGCGGGGAGAGGCATTGAAGATCCAAGACAGATGCCCCAAGGGATTAGAGAAAATGTGGGGAACTGCCTCTAGTTGTGACCCAAGAAGTATGCCCAATAATTCACAGAAAAATCCCCTTTTTATAGGAGTCTGATGTAATCAAGTCTCCTAGAAGGGATTATCAGGGTTTACAACAGTTGGAGACAATGTGGAATAGTTTTACATAGACAATGAACACATTCAAACCAATTAAGGTCTAAGAATAACCTAACAAATGGATACATCCAAACAAATCAATATTTTAAATTTTGGAGACAGATACAAAGAGGGGAGGGGTTCAGGACAGGATTATCTAGGAGGGGCTGAGGAGAGTACCTTCAAGCCATGGCATTTGACTTCCTGTTAGAAGCTTCAATAATCCAAAAAAAAACAAAGATACAATAGGAGAGTCTTCTTTAGAAGAGAACTCAAGACTGGTACTTAAATTTTAGTCTTGAGACCTTCAGGATCTAAGACCGTCAGCCAGGAACTCCAGCATGGTACAAAGCTACAAAACTTTGGTAAGAAAGTTGGGGGGAAGGAATGGACACCAATCTTTAGATATTAACAATTTTAAATAACTTGAGAATAACACACTAATTTCTCATCCACACCGGGCCAAGGGGCAGGGGAACCATTGCTGCTATTAGAGATATTTATAACATTACCACATGAAAGTTGGAATAGAATTGTTTTTTTTGTTTGTTTTTTTTTTGTCCTTGGAGGGCTAAACTAAGAACAGGCTGGAGGTGGCCTGGGTAATTTAGCCCAAGGAAAACTTCCTTGCAACCCCAGCTATTCCAAGGGGAAATAGAGGGAATTTCCAGGGAAACCCATGTTCCCCTTATATGCTGGAAGACCACTTAAATCCTTGTTAGAAGGCATTCTTATTCAGATATAAGTTGAATTGGATTGTCTCAGAGTCCCTTCCAATTCTGACATTTTATAAATCTGTTTTCCAACAATGGAATGGCTTCTTTGTGGGTTGTGAGCTCCCTTTTTTGAAACTTGCAAATGGAAGCTGGGTGATTATTTGCCTAGGATATGGTGGAGAGGGTTTCCTCATTAGATGAGAGGTCAAACTATATTATTTAGGGGCAATAGAATACTACAGTGGAAGGAGCACAGGATTGAGAGTGATTTCTGGGTTTGAATTGTGGTTTTTATACTTTTGAGCAGGTAGTTCTGCTTAACTTTAAGTGTTATTTCTGTTCTCTGGGCATTGGGGTGCTAATCTACAAAATGATGAGGAATCTAGGTGTGTAGTGCATAGAATGATGAGTCTAGAACCAGGAAGACCCAAGTTCAAATCCTAATTAGAACACATACTGAAGTAGGGCACTTCATAAAGCAGGCCCAGACACCCAGAAATTCAATTATTGGAACTGTTATTTATTGATTAATAAAGAATCTACCAGCTGGGACAGACTTCCCTAGTGGAAGCTGCTCCAAAATGAAGTTACAGACAGTTTTTATGGGGTTACACCCATGTAAGAGGTTAAACAAATTTATACACTGTAGAAAATGATATATTGCTTCATGTCATACCATGAGTGATATATAGCCTTAGTGACCAGGGCAGAATGACCAGGGCAAGCAAGCCTTAACACAAATACAGGTGTGTATGGTCAGTGATAAGTGGATAGCACTCTGGTCACTCAGGGGTTATTTACTCTCACATGTACTTAATCGTTTATCCATAGTTAGCTATGTGTTACCTTACATTTCATCCTGATCTATTTGTTTGTCCTCAAGTCCCTTTTTCTGCTTTAACTACTTTATTCTCTAATCTACTTCACTTATTCAGACTACTTCAATACTAGCTGTATGACCCTGGGCAAGTCACCTAACCTCTGTTTGCTTCAGTTTCCTTATTTGTAAAATGGGGATAATTATAGCACCTACCTTCCTGAGTTGTTAGGAGAAGATAATATAAGATAATATGTTAAACTACTTAGCTTAATGCCTGAGGCATAGCGGTCACTTAATGAATGTTTATTTTCTTCTCCCTCCCTGGGCTAGGTAAACTCTTTAGTCTCTTCCCTCTTTAAATACCTGTTTCTTACAAACTTCAAAAGTTATTTCTAATTCCAAGATTTCTGATTGATTTCAATTCAACAGACATCAATTATGATAATATATTATATATAACGTTATATATGTCATATTTAACATTATATATAATAATATAATATGTAAATATACTACCTGTTAATATGAGCTGTTTTTTAAATACCGTCTAGAGTTTTGTTACCTAAGGAATCTGAGAGCTTAACTTGCTATGCCTTTTGAGTGTGTTAAGTCTGTCCTTGAAATGATGTAGCTAAAAGTTACTCAAATACTTTTGAAACAATTTCTCTCCCTTTGACTCTGACTTCATTATGCAATCTGTATCTTAGCTTCTTTTGTGTAATATATGCATATATGTGTATGTCTGTATACCTATATATACAATGTACCTACATATTATAATTTTATAGACATATGTATAAAGTATATACATATATACAATGTATATGAATATATGTACACACAGATGCACCCACTTTTTTATAATGAAGAAAATTTCATAATGAGCCTTAGAAGCATGATACTATTCAGTGGTCTGCCATTAGATTGTTTTTCCTGACCTAATTGATTTCTTGCAGCAAGTGTTCCTATTGATTTTCGGAGGATGCTGTGGGTAATGTTTCTAGGCAGGAAATGGATACAAAGAAAATCAGGTCCTCTTAGAGCAACCAAGTCTTCTTGGAAACCTGGAATCTGGGCAAGTCCCTTGTTCATTCACTATTTGGAGCACCCATGATTCAATACAGACTCTGAGATCTCTTCGAAGGGACAATCTGTTTGCTTCCTCCACAGATGGCTCATGCTAAAAGATGACTCCTCTTCTCAATGTACTCTGATTATTGTCACTGCAAAAAAATTATTTATGGAAGGAAGGGGAGGGAGGGGAAGAGAGAGAGAGAGAGAGAGAGAGAGAGAGAGAGAGAGAGAGAGAGAGAGAGAGAGAGATTGTGAGGGGAAAAATTGATGACAAGTGCCTCACTCAGAAATGAGCACCAGTGCCCAATTTACTCAAATAAACAAAATCAAAGTCAGAAGGTATGAGTAAAAAGAGGCAGGTGTTTATTCCCCCTTCATGAAAGAGAGCACTCCAATAATGGGCTAAGTAAGTGCTGACTGACTAGGCAGCAAATAGGCAATATACACAAGACTCATCTGCTATCCCCTGTCAGCCCTACCCCAACCCACCCACCCCCCAGGCTTTGACCTACAAATCAAAACACCTGTGTTTGCAACCCAACTCAGGTGAAGCTAGGGAAGCAACTGAACTGTTCATTGCCCCTTCTGTCCTTCATCAGTCTCCTTCCCAAGCCTGTCCTAGTCATCAACCAACAAAAAGGAACAAACTTGCTTTTGTAAGCTGAATGCTCATTCTGAGAATAGTACACTCAATTCTGTCCCACAAAGAAAGAGGGACAGAGAGAGACAGGGAGATCTCAATCAGATATTTGTTGTGGACTTTTGGTATTGTGTTTTAAGTCCCCCAAAAAGTATTTAAGTTGTTTTTTCTTTTTTTTTCCCCCACCTATCCAGACAATCTCATACTGCAGACAAAGAGTAGCTTCTAGGCATGACAAACACTAGAATCTTGCATATTAATCCACTTTCCAAATCTCTCCACCTAAAAGGAAAACTTAAATACCCACTCACCCTCCTCCAATTCACTTCAATCTTATCTCTCTTGCCTTCACTGACTGAACAGTTACAGTTAGACACAAATGAGGTCAATTGGAGCTCTTGAATTGTCAGGAAGGCTATGGACCCAATTCATTTCTCCCCCCTGGTTTAACTTATCCAGGTAACAGGAAAGGGGAAAATACAAAAAGGCTACCTCCACTAGAAAATAGGTGGTCTAGGCCTCAACTCTGAAATTTCTTATAGAAGACAAGATAGTAACAACTAGGGGAGTCATTTATGCAGAAAACACTTTTCTATCAGTGAGATTCATTGGAAAGAAACCTGGACAGGGAGTCAAGAAACCAAGGGTAGAGGCCCAACTTTGCCATTGTGAAAGGAAGAATATTCTGGAAGAAGTATGAAAGGACAGATTAGAAAAAGGTGAGAGGAGAGATTTAAAAGACTACACTGTCAATGTGAATGGCTTAAAGACATTACCCAAGTGTTATCTTCTTCCATTAGAGTGTAAGCTCCTTGTGGTCAGGCTCTTTCTTTGATTTTTTTTTTTTTTGCTTACTTTCTTTTCTTCCTTCCTTCCTGACCAGCCAAATAATGCCAAAATGGTGGCATGTCTTAAATAAGTATGTTTTGATTCACACTAACAAAAAGCTTAAAGAGTGGGAGGGTAGAATCAAATATAGCAATGTAAAGATACAACCACAGTGGTCCTAATTGTTGGATACCAGAGTCTTTAGACCATTGGAGAGGGATAAAAAGAGTCTTGGTCATGTTAGATAGTCACTTCTCATAATGTGGAAGACAAGCTGTCTCCCATGTGTTCCACCCAATCAGGAGCCAACCCTCCAAACTAAGACTATGGTTACCAGTTTCAAACTAGCTGACACTGTCAAAATTGGGGCAGCACACTATCTCTTATACCTACCCCACTGGAGCTGGAAGCCAATATTTCTGCCGTTTGAACAAAGATGTTCCAAATACTGCCCCAAATATTTTGTCAACACAGCCACTAGGATAGTGCTAAAACAGGTTAGGAATCTCTGGAATTTCAAACAGAGGGACAAAATTTCACTCAGACAATCTGATCAGTTTTCTGTTTCTAATGTTATAGGCATAGAGGAACCAGTGACCAAGATTGCATGGAGCATGGAATTTTCTAACTTAGAGGGTTCTAAAACCCTTCAGAAAAGAAATACCAAGCAGAAGAAAAGGGTCAACTTTAGAACAGATTTACCCTGCATAATTTCAAAGATTAGCGTCCCCCAAACCAGAGGATTTTTCGAACACAATTTATATTACTCTAGGTGGCTAACAACAAGAAGCCTAGACCAAGAGTGTGACTCTTGGAATAGGATAAAGTAGGCAGATTAAGAGATGTTCAAGAGAGATTGTCAATAGAGCAGCTAAATGATTCAGTGGACAGAAGGAACAATGAGTCTAGATTTAGGAAGAATATTGCTTCCAGTGATTCCCAAAGTGGGTGGCACTGCCCCCTGGTGGGTGCTGCAGCATTCCGGAGGAGGGGGGGGTGATGGCTATAGGTGCATTTGGGGGTGGTGAATAACTGTAAGGGGGTGGTGATAGTACATGATGGGGGGGGTGCTAAGTAATATTTCTTCTGGAGAGGGGATGGTAGGCCAAAAAAGTTTGGGAACCACTGTTTAGATACTAGCTATGTGATCCCTGGCAAATCAAAGGTCATTCTGTCTTCCACTGTTGCCTCATCTGAAAAATAGGGAAAATATAATATTTGTAAAGTGTTTTGCAAGGCTTAAAGTACTACATAAATGCTAGTTATTATTATTGTCATGGTTTGGTGAGAGCTTGGATATGAGAGATGGAAGAGAAGAAGGACCACAAATAACCCCAGTGCTAGGAAAGACAGGAAACTAGAATATAGCATCATAGACAGAAATGGGGAAGTTGGAAGGAGGAGCTCAGTTCTGGACATTTGAGTTTGGGGTGGACAATGGAAGATCCAAAACTGAAATGTTCATATTGCTACAGATCTAGAGTGCCAAAAAGAGACAAGATTATTAAAGAGTCATGATAACCAACATGAGACTAAGTTCCTAGAAGAGAAAAGGTTGGAGAAGACCAGAGGCCAAGAAATTCAAGTTGGAAGAGCAATCTGGAAATCAGTAGATGAAAACAATAGAGGTAGAGGTGAGGGTGAATTGCATTAACCACCAAAATGAAAGATTATTTAATCACTAAAGTGGAGGGTAGAATAATAAAAATGGCCATGAGGAACAAGGAATATAGACCCATGTCTTCTGGCCCATAGAGTTGGGCTAGAAGGACCAACCCCCAGCTGAGAAGTTTACAAGAGAGATCAGTTCCTCAGAGGAGTGATAAAAAGTGAAAGAAGTGTTGGTTGAAAAGCTCAAGGCTATAGACTTCAATGATAAGAAAGTAGGGATCCCAGAAAGTACCCAGAATCAGTTAGAGATAGCATGATACTGGAAAAGGAACTTGGCCTCAG
Source organism: Gracilinanus agilis (assembly GCF_016433145.1). Taxonomy (NCBI): domain Eukaryota; kingdom Metazoa; phylum Chordata; class Mammalia; order Didelphimorphia; family Didelphidae; genus Gracilinanus; species Gracilinanus agilis. Next base: position 467,653,284 of record NC_058133.1, read on the forward strand.
AATCAAAAGATCTGACTTCAAATCTTCCTGTCCCTTGCTACTGATGAAACCTTGAGCAATTTACTTAAACCCTCTGGGTCTTAGTATCCCCACCTGTAAAATGAGGGGTTGAGCTAAATAGTTTTTAAGATCTCTACTAATTCTAAATCTATAATAAAAGAAGTAAGACTGGACCTGGGGAGGAATAGGATTAATTAGAATAGGACTGAGGTTCAGGAAGAGAGAGATGCAGAGAATGGACAACTATGACGGGGGCTTAGTATAATGGGAGCTGGTAGGTTTCCATGGCATTCTCTATGGCTGATTTTGATCAGGAGAACCCTAGCAGAGTTAATCTTTCTGTGAATTTAAAATAGAACTCATGTATTTTGGGGAGTAGTTAAAACTCTGAAGTCTCATCCCCCGTAATTAGAGGCACTGATTATAAAGAGCTTTCTCAAGGAATCTAGCCACAAAAAGGAGGAGCGATATAGGAGGACAGTTAGTGGTAATGGAGACATCAAATGAGGTATTTTTTAGCAGGGTGGAGACAAGGTTAAGTTTGTAGGTAGGTTGGTAAGAAAGCAGCCAAGAGAGATGGAGCCATTGAAGATTAGAGTTATAATAATAGAGGAGACAATCTGCAGAAAATGGAATAGAATGGAATCAATCACCTGAGCATGTGAAGGGTTTGCCTTGAAAAGGAGAAAGACAACTTTCAGGGGGTCATCTCAGATCATCTACTGTTAAACTTTCAGCAGAAGCATTTATACCTTGGGAACCACCAAATACTACAAATCAGGGACCGATTGGTTATTTTATTGATTGTCTTGACTTAATAAAGTAATGGAGAAAATATTAATAATACAGATTAAATATAAAAGTGGGTCATGAGTACATTTTCTTTTTTAGAAAGTTCTTTGTTATACATTTGCCAACACATCACTAGCCACCTCTTCCTGTGAGACAGATAAAGGAGGAGATACTGGTAGAAGTCTTCTGGGTGATGAGATGAGGAGGAGAAAAGGGAAAGAGGGACCTCTCACATTTTCAGTGAAACATGAGGCAAGGTCCTCAGCTGAAAAGGAAAGTGAAAGGAAAGCTATAGAAAGTGCTATTGTGAGTGAGAGAGTGTGAGAGAATAGAATAGAGAACTACCTTGCCCCAGTTGTAAAAGGGAATTATTTGTTTTCTCTGTGTTTACTCTTGTGAAAGGGATTCCTTTATTCCCTTTGTCTATTTTGAGTTAGCACTTTGGTTAACAATAACTTAAGTATTCTATGTTCACCTAATTTTCTTATAGTTTCCTTCTTTATATTTAAGTCATTCACCCATTCGGAATTTATCTTGGTGTAGGGTGTGAGATGTTGGTCTAAACCTAATCTCTCCCATATTGTTTTCTAATTTTCCCAACAGTTTTTGTCAAATAGTGGATTTTTGACCCAAAAGTTGGGCTCTTTGGGTTTATCATACACTGTCTTGCTGACATCACTTACCCCAAGTCTATTCCACTGATCCTCCCTTCTGTCTCTTAGCTAGTACCATATCATTTTGATGGCTGCTGCTTTATAGTATAGTTTAATATCTAGTACTGCTAGGCCACCTTCTTTCATGTTTTTTTTGTCATTATTTCCCTTGATATTCTTGATCTTTTGTTCTTCCAAATGAACTTTGTTATAGTTTTTTTTTTCTAATTCAGTAAAAAAGTTTTTTGGTAGTTTGATAGGTTTGGCGCTAAATAGGTAAATTAATTTGGGTAGAATGGTCATTTTTATTATGTTAGCTCATCCTACCCATGAGCAATCAATGTTTTTCCAATTGTTTGGAAAGTGTTTTGTAGTTGTGTTCATATAATTCCTGTGTTTGTTTTGGTAGATAGATTCCTAAGTATTTTATATTTTCTAGTGAGATTTTAAATGGTCATTCTTTTTCTACCTCTTGCTACTGTGATGTGTTGGAAATATATAGAAATGCTGATGATTTATGTGCATTTATTTTGTATCCTGCAACTTTGCTAAAGTTGTTGATTATTTCTACAAGCTTCTTAGTTGATTCTCTAGGATTTTTTAAGTAGACCATCTTATCATCTGCAAAGAGTGATACCTCCAAGCATTAAAAGCCATTAAAGTCATTTCGACTTTGAGCAATATTACTTTGAATCAGCAACCACCATTATTATTTATAATCTTCATATATTTTAGTCAAACCATTAAAATTTAAGTCTTACACAGTGGAGACCCATTTGAGATGAACACAAACTGTAGTGGTCCCAGTCAACAGAAGATTTTTAAAAATTATTTATTAATTTAGTTATTTTCAATTACAAGTAGAAACAAATTTTGACAGTTGCTTTCTTGACATTTCACTATTCAGTTTTTCTCCCTACTTTCCCCTTCTCCTCATCCCTAACACATTAAATAGTCTGATATAAGTTTTATCAGTACTGTCATGCAATACATATTTTCATATTCCCATGCTGTGACAGAAGACATATGTCACATATATAATTTTAAAAACTCATGAAGGAAATAAAATAGGTGACCTACTTTGATATACAATCAGCTTCCAAAATTCTTTCTTTGAATGTATATAGGATTTTTTAAATTTGTGAGTCCCTTGAGGTTATTTTGGATCTTTGTTTTTTTACAATTTATACAATTTTTAACTAGTTCATTTGTTTTATTGGGACCTTGCTTTACTGATAATAGTTTAGTCCTTCTCAGCTGAACATTATACAATATTTCTGTTACTATATACAGTTTTCTTATGGCTCTTCTCATTTCACTTTTTATCAGTTCAGATGTCTTTTTGGTTTTTCTGAATTCATCCTGTTCATCATTTCTTATGGTTCAATAGTATTCCATTATTGCCATATACAATAATTTTCAACACAGTTTTGTATCTCAGTTTCCTTGTCTGTAAAATAGAGAGTTGAGATTTGGTGGCCACTAAAGTCCCTTTCAGTTTTCAATTTTTCATCTTATAAATTGAAGAAGTTACCCAGCTTACATTGGTAGAGGAATTTCATCATCAAGAATACCTCATATCCGGAGCAGCTAGGTGAATCAGTAGATTGAGAGCCAGTCCTAGGTTGAAATTTAGCCTCAGACACTTCCTTCTTGTGTGACCCTGGGCAAGTCACTTAACCCCCATTACCTAGCCCTTACTACTCTTCTGCAATATACAATATTGGTTCTAAGGTGCAAGGTAAGGGTTTTTAAAAAAAGGCTCCTCATACCAATACAACCACAGCTCTAGAGCATATATACACCTACACTTGTGTATATCCCAGGCATTAGTGATACAACAGTGCTTTGCATATAGTAGGTATACCGACAGTGATTTGGTTTATTACTGAAGGGCATTAATAAGGGTAATAGTCTAGGTTAGAGGCTGGAAAAGAAAATATATCCATGACCCACTTTTAAGCTTAATCTGTATTACTAATATTTTTTCCATCACTTTCTTAAGTCTAGACAACATATTTCAGTTCCTTTCTCTTTAAAGATCTATTTCCCCAAACTAGGCACTATGTTCTTGGCTGAAGCCTTGGATAACTCCCAACTCAGTCACTGTGAGTCAACCGCCCTCAACATCCCCACCCTTTTGACATATTTAACTCTCAGGATTTTTAATGCTTATCTCCAGCAAATCTCATCTGTACTCAATGAAATGGAACTTTTTTTTTCCTTCATTTCTTCTTCCAACCCTTCTGTAACATGACATACTATATCAAATAAGAACCAAGAAATTTAGAGGGTTTCAGAGACAAATTAGACACTTACATTCTTTGTGAGGGAAGGAGGTGATGAGCTTATATTTCTTAGCTACCACTGATTTTTCCATTATGCTTTCTTTGGATAGGAGGAACTGGGTCCAACAGGTGGGGCAACTAGAACCTTGCCTGGAGACAGGAAGTTCTGGGTTCTTATCTGACCTCAGATACTTCCTAGTTGTGTGACCCTGAGCAAGTCATTGCCTACCCTTTACTGATCTTCTGCCTTGGATACTTAGTATTGATTCTAGGGCAGAAGGTAAGAGTTAAAGAAAGAAAGAAAGCAGAGAATGGCCTGAATACAGAGAGACACTGAATACGAAATCAGGAATAGGTGGAGTCATCAGGATCATATCTTGTTAAGACAGGAGAGACAGGCAGAAGTTCCCATAGAAAAGCTCAAACCTAGACTTCTCTGAATAAGAACGGTGTTGTGCTTACTGAATCTGGTAGGTAGAAATTAGAGGGAGAAGAACAGGCTTAACTTTTTTTAGTTTTATTGTTGTTATTTTCTTGAAACACTCCCTGCCTTTGGCATACTTGACAGAAGCATGCTGGGATTGCACCCATATTATAATTTGACAGATTGGCTGATAGGGTACTACTAGGCAATGTCTGCTGGTTTCTGGGAGACTGGGTCATTGTGAAATTTTTTTTTCCCTTCGGTAAAACCAGCCTGAGCCAGCCTGGCTGGGTATCTGCTGCCCATACTCTTCTCAAACATGACTCTTGCTGATGAAACCAGACGGTAGTATTTTCTCCACTTATTACAGGCCTGTTTATAGTGACTTTATTTTTATGACCAGCTACACAGGGCCTTCAAGTGGGAAGAGGAAGTTAGGTTTAAAGGAAAGCAGGTGAACAGGCGAAAGATTTCTGTTCTGTCATTCCGTGTGTGCAAGTATGAGAAAGAGAGGTGGGTAGGAGAGAGACAGAGACAGAGAAACAGAAATAGGGCAACAGAAAGGAGAGACAGAAGCAGAGAGACAGAGAGATAGACATAGAGAGGCAGAGACAGGCAGTAACAGAGTGACAGAAGCAGAGAGAGACAGAAATGCGGAAACCAAGACAGAGGCAGAGACAAAGAGATAGAGACAGAGACGGAAATAGAGTGACAGGAGCAGAGAGATAGAGACAGAGAGACAGAAACAGAGAGACAGAAACAGAGAGAGAGACAGAGAAGCAGAGGCAGAGAGATAAGAGACAGAGGCAGAAACAGACAGAAGCAGAGAGACAGAAGCAGAGAAATAGAAACAGAAAGGCAGAAAGAGAGAGACAGAAGCAGACAGAAATAGACAGAGACAGACAGACAGAGAACACTGACATCCTATTCTAAAAGTCAAGAGCAGAGCACACCAGTTCCCCTGGAAACTTGGTGCCAGATTGATTATCTCTCAGTTTCTTATCTGCTTATTATAAAGAAAGTAAATCAAACTGTTTTGTGTTCTAGATGGGCAGGCAGGGCTATTTACTGTCAACAAGAGAGGGAGCAGAGGAGATATAAGCCTAGGAAGAAAGGGGGTTGTTCCTAGTCTCAGCAAAACCTAATGTAAAGAATGAGTTTGGGGAGAGGTTAGCTTGGGAGAGGTTTTGGAAGGATGGTTGGCTAGAAGACATCTTTGTCTTCTTAAAAGTTTCAAATATTTCAGCAGGAAATATGTTTTAGAAGATTAGAAACACCTCAGCGATGATCTAGAAAATTATTCTAGACTTACATGAGTGACAAATTCAGTTTCTTCCCTTCACCCAAAGTAATTTTTCTTTTCAAAAATGACAGCTATGTTCTTATGACTTACAAAAGATGATTGGAGCTAAGAGCCTGGAAGGAAAAGCTCCCAGTGTGTTTGGGACTGCTCTTTTGTTTTACTCTCTGAAAAACTGGGAGGGGCAACATGTGTATAGTGGACAGCAGCCTGGAGACAAACAGTGTACCAGCATTTTTGTGAGCAGTTAGAATCAGCACAAGAACCTAAGGATTATGTTGCTACCAAAAAAGAAGCCATGGAATTAACACAAGAAGCCCTGAGCTTTTATCTTCAGAATAAGGTAAGGGCAAATACTTCTGTCTCCTCTCTGTTGTCTTCTCACTGTTCTCCCACCATCTCTGTTTACTTACTGTGTAGAGATTTCTCATGGAGATCCTTCGGACTTAAAGGTCATCAACAAGCATTTACTTAAAAAAAAAAATACCTTCTGCTTTAGTATCAAATCTAAGACAGAAGAACAGCAAGGGCTAGGCATTTGGGGTTAAGTGACTTGTTTGCCCAAGGTTGCTAGGAAGAGAAGTGTGTGAGGTCAAATTTGAATCCAGGACCTCTAGTGTCCAGACCTGGCTCTCAATCCAAGAGCCACCCAGTTGCCCCAACAAGCATTTATAGTGTGCCAGACACTGTGCTAAGCACTGAGGATACAAAGAGGGGGAAAAAAGACAGTGGTCTGCGACTTCATCACATTCTATCCAAGAAAATAACATGCAAAACACTGTACAAACGAAATGTAGATATATAGATACGTATAAATACACATACTGCATACATATAGCATATATTATATATATGTATGTCTATATACCTCTCTTCCTCCCTCTCTTTCTCTCCCTCCCCCTCCCTCATTCTCTCTCTCTCTCTCTCTCTCTCCTTCCTTCCTTTCCTCCTTTCCCCCCTCTACTATCTTTCTCTTTCTGTCTACCTCTCTGTCTCTTCCTCCCTCGGGCGCATATGGAAAACAACCCTGGAGACATCCCAGTACTTCTCCCTTTTTCAGCTTCCTTTCCTGAAGGTCCTGGTCCCGGCTCATTTGTTTTTCCTGTTTCACCCAGTCCCTCAGGACTCTCTGAGGGGCTGCTTTGTAATTATTCTGGCATTTCTCAAGTCAGGTTTGTCTCTCTGACTTAGACTTGTGAGCTCTCCTGGAAGCAGAAACCACTTCTTTTGCACCTTGCCTGTCTTTACGGAGTGCCTAGTACAGAGTGTCCTATCCAGGGACAGCTTCATTTGGCCCTGTTTGCTAAATGCCCTGGAGAAGGAGCAGAGAGCTCATTGAAAGGAGCCTCAGGGGAGAGCAGTGACAAGACAATTGTGGTGCTCCCAGTATAAGAATACTAGAAATACACGCAGAGCAAGTAGCCACAAGTGCCCTCCTTGGAGGGGGCGGCTGGGACAGAGAGGAAGAAAGGAAGAGAGGAAGAGAGGAAGAACACCACTACCTTAAAGTACAGCAGCTCAGTTCCTAGACCGGGAGGAATTGCCCTCCTTTATGGAGGAAGAAGGGGTTCCCTCCTGGTCCTGGGAGGGTCCTTATTTAACTAATCATCTTAGTAAACCATGTGATAAGTTCTTTTGTTTCTTGTTGTCAACGAATTGTAAAGACTGTTTGTGTCATCCTGATAAATTCAGTTCCCTCTGGCCAAGGGGTAACCATTGTAACCTAGTTAGAGTTCTACTGAGCTAGTACAAACTCCTCAATCAACAGATGATTAACCCAAGTCTCAGGAAAAATAGTCCTTGGCTTTCTTTGTTCAGAAGGAAAGAGAACAAGGTCTGTTCAAAACAAAAACCAACTTGAGTGCTTTTAAGACTTTTTGTGGACTTTCATGTATCCTGGAAAAAAACAAATTCATCCTCGTGAATTAAGATTATTTTTATATTTTGCGACCTGAGATTTCCTGACAGAATAAGAAGAAAAATGAGTGAGGTGGCTGTTCATTACAGGTACAATCAGAACTGTACCTTTTTGAGACTCTGTGGGATTTAGGGCAATGCTAAGAATTAAGAAGTTAATTTAGAATTCACAGAACATTTGTCTATTTTTCTATAGAGGTGCAGAGCTCACTTGTAGTTACTTTGTGGATGTTCTTACCTTGGGGGCAGTTGGATGGCTCCGTGGATAGGGAGCCAGACCTAGAGATGGGAGGTCTTAGGATCAAATGTGACCTCAGACACTTCCTAGCTGTGTGACCTTGGGCAAGTCACTTAAACCCAATTGTCTTGTTCTTCCTGCTCTTCTGCCTTGGAACTGATACTTGGTATAGATTCTAAGACAGAAAGTAAGGATTAAAAAACAAAATACATTGTATCTTTACTTCTAGCCCAGAAAAATCAATCAAGACCAAATCAAGTAAATAGTCTTTTTTACACCTACATTTTCGAGGGAAATCCATATAGCTGAGTTTTCTTGGTTCAAGATTCAAACCTGAATTATTTTTGAAATTCTAGATAAAATGATTTCTATTATTCTTTCTATCCTGATTCTAAGTAGCTCAGCAGAGTGAATACTGGTAATGAACTTAAAGGTTAATCTTTTGAAATGTCTGCATTGCCCACAGCTAAAACTAAACTCCCCTGAAGGCTCTCCTGTGATATGGAGGCATTTGACCTACCCAAACTTGGAAAAAAATCTCCATTGATTTCATAACTAGAAGAGCTTCTTCAGCTTGACAGATTTGTTTACATTTATTCTTTCATATATTCACTGGGGAAAATAATTATTGAGCCGCTATCTTTCCTTTAATTTTGTACCATGTTAAAAAACACCCTTTTATCTTTTGCTTAACTCCCCTCCTTCAAAACTATGCTCATTTGCTCCATGAAGATTTCCAAGGGGAGCACAACTAGGTGGCTCAGTGGATAGAAAGCCAGGCCTTGAGATGGGAGGTCCTGGGTTCAAATATGGCATCAGACACTTCCCAGCTGTGTGATCCTAGACAAGTCACTTAACCCCCATTGCCTAGCCCTTACTGTTCTTCTGCCTTGCAATCAATACACAGTTTTGATTCAAAAACAGAAGGTAAGGGTTTAAAAAAAAGAAGACTTCCAAGGTTAGAATGAATTTCCATCAACTGCTCTAAATATGTCCATCCCCTACTTGTGTAGGTTTTCCATTATCTTCCAATGAATCCAAGGCGCCTTTTTCCACTTCTATTCATGGCTGTATGTGTCGCTATTCATAAAGTGTTATTTAATAAATAACTATATAATTTATAAATTAAAATAACAATATATTTAATAAATAAATAGATGTGAAAATTTATACCTCTTTAGCCAGCCTTTCAGGAATGCTTATTGAAAAAGACTTGGTTCTTGTCTTCTGGGAATTTATAATCTAACCTTTATCTGCCACTAGCTATCAAATTATCTTATCTTCTCCTTTAGATTATAATATTCCTGGAGGAGAATAAGAATTATATCTTCTAGATCATTTTTAGCTTTCTACTGGACTTGGGACAATGTAAGTAAGGAAAATTATCCTCAGTTAAGTAGTCATTGAACATTTGTCTTTAGAGATAAAGAGAAAAAGATGGAAAAAGAGGTCAGGTAAAGATGGAAATACGGATAACATCACATAAGACATGGTTCCTATCTTCAAGGAATTTACCATCTAGTCTTTATCTGTCACAAGCTATCAGACTATCTGATTTCCTCCTTTAGATTATAATATTCCTAGAGAGCAAGAATTATACTATCTATATTATTTTTAGTTCTCTGGGGAATTTAGGACAATGCCAACTAAGACAATAATACTCAGAATGGGGGGGCAGCTGGGTAGCTCAGTGGATTGAGAGTCAGGCCTAGAGACAGGAGGTCCTAGGTTCAAATCCGGCCTCAGACACTTCCCAGCTGTGTGACCCTGGGCAAGTCACTTGACCCCCATTGCCCACCCTTACCACTCTTCTACCTAGGAGCCAATACACAGAAGTTAAGGGTTTAAAAAATAATAATAATACTCAATGTAATCATTGAACATTTGTCTTGAGAGAAAAAGAATAGGAGTTGGGAGAAGAGAAGAGGACAGATAACAATGGAAATATGGATAAACTCCTGTGACAATACCATGTCTCCCTAGAGAAAGGTGGAGCCTGTTGTGGGGTGCAGAGGTGAACCCTTGGGGTTCAGGGAGGATACCTTTTGCACTTAGCTTAAAAATAAAAAAGGAAATTCATTAATTTAGAAGGTAATATTGAATCTGGCCAGGAAGGCAGGATAGGTGGAAGTCTGCCTCCTAAGTGGAACAGCTTGGATGGAAAAGCTGTCCCCCAGAGGACATCAATTCTGGGGTTTTTATACTCTTTACAACAGTGAAGATTTGACTCTAGAGTGGTAAGCACTGAAGCAAGGAGTAGGGGAAGTTTGTGCCCAAAGGCAGGGGGTCCCTTCTGATTTGTAGGATTGATGAATGAGGTGTGTCTCTTTGTCCATCTCAAATCAAAAGTGGATAATCCTTGAGGTCAGATGTTTTGGATTGGGAGCTGAGGACCTAAGGGAGCAAAGGAATTTCCCTTGATCATAGTTTTCCTGAGTTTATGGGGGTATAATGCCCATACCAGAGCCCACCAAAATTTGGGGCCCCAGGTGATGCCTTTGTTTGGTGTTGACTTTATTATTTTCATATGATCTCTGATCAATTTAAAAAAAAAAAAAACAGACACACCGTACCTTCTGTTTTAGAATCAATACTGTGCATTGGTTCCAAGGCAGAAGAGTGGTAAGGGCTAGGCAATGGGAAGCTAGGAAGTATCTGAAGTCAAATTTGAACCCAGGACCTTCTTTCTCCAGGCCTGGCTCTCTACCCACTGAGCCACCTACTTGCCCTCCTCTGATCAATTTTAATTCAAATATTTATATCTAGAACAAAAGCTTCTTTTAGTCCATTTCTTCATCTGGGAGAAAAAAAAAAAGAAACAACTAGATAACCCCTAAGATTTCTGTTTTGCATTAACATGCTCTGTGGTTACTGAGAGCAAAGGGTAGTATGTAGGGTATTGGATTTGGAGTCAGAAAGACTTCGTTTTGAATCCCATTTCAAACACAAAATAGATGGACGTGTAACCAAGGGAAAGTCCCTTAACTCTCTGAGCCACATTTCCTCATCTGTTAAATCCGGATGAGCTGTTGTTATGAGGATCAAAGATCATTTATATAAGGGGCTTTCCAAACCTTAAAGGACTTTATAAATGTGGGCTATTATTACTAATATTGTTTTGGTAAAAATATGAATGTGTTATTATGCACTTATGATTCTCTTAGGTCAGATATTCCTCTACTTGTGTAAAACCTCCTCATGTACAGTTCTCTTAAAACCACGTATCTGGGGAATGACGTGAGAGTGCCTGGAGATTCTATGCCAATGGATCCCAAAGTCTGTTGGGTCCTACCAACTTGGAAAAGTTTTGAGTTAGGGGGAAAATAAATTTTTAAAGGTTCTATCTGACAATTTCTATTTTATATTATAATTATATAATTATATTACATATTACTATTTTAACAATCCAAGATTTTCCAAATATTCAGACCCATTTATTTTTTGAATATAGAATTTTAAATTTGTATGTATAATATATAACAATAACATAACATATGATTTGTTATACATATGTAATAAATCATAACAAATATGCTTATTTAAGAGAAACAAATGATCATATTAGCTATGTCCAGATATCTTTTTCCCCTGCTCTCCTTCCTTAAGAGTGCACATAATAGATATAGATTGTAAGTCTATTATCGTATAATATATGTACCAAAGGACCTATAAAACCGAATGGTCACTTGTACCTCTGTAACATTAAACTGTGAGTTCCTTGAGGGAAGAAGTGATTTTTCTTTTTTTTGCCTTTTTTTTTTTTAACACCTGAGCTTAGGTGCTCAATCATAGATTTAGTTCTGCTGTCATTTGTCTGAGGAAAAGACTACCCAAGTTTGCAATTTTGGAAACACTCAGAAGGGTTGAAGTTTCTTTCATAGAAAAAAAAAATGTATGTACTTATAAAATACGAATTATCATATGAAATCTTTCAAAACTCATTTTGTTATGATTTTGTTATATAAATATTTACATATAAAATATGGAAATGGCCAAATGTGTCCTTCAAAATCCTTTATAGTTGTGTTCTCTGAATCTACAGGATATTTAGGCCTCTCTCCTACCTTTCTCTCTTCCTCTCTAAAGACGTGTTTTTAGTTTGATTTCTTTGGTCATCTCCATAGAATCCGTGCCGCTAGGTAACAAGAAGCAAGTCTTCTTTAGTAATGGACTTACTGAGCACAGAATGGGAGGCATCATCTCCCCAGAGGTCCTCTGGTTTGGCCAGAGCTCCAGAGTCCAAGACAGATTTGAAATCATTTCAATCTAGATTCCTTTTCTGGTTAGACATTTTTTTTTTTTTTGGTCTACCTTATTATAGGGTAGATCTGCTGATGTGGCTTAAGGGAAGAGAACACATAACGTCTTCCTGTTTTGCAAGACAAGACTGAGGTTATGGGGACCAATTCTGAGCAGGTTTCCACCTGTGGAAGCATTTCTTGTTTGGACAAAGCTCTATCTGGGCTGACTTCCTCAGAACTAATCTTCCCCCATGAGTAACTATGGTCATCCCCCCCTCCCCAACACACACACACATTCTCACCTCCCTCACCACACTTTGCTTAACTGTTGTCTGTCTCCTTCAACCCTGAAATGGAAATGACTTTAACATACCCCAAATTTGACATAAGAGTGAGTATAAACTCACAGGATGTGAAAGTTTCAAGGGACCCCCCTGAAATCCAAACCCCTCCAAAATTAGGAGCATTGGACCAAATGGGCAAAATATAAGACCAGAACTGTAAAACAGAAATGAAGAAACTTAGCCAAAGCATGATAATACATTTGGAGTCAGAGAACCAAAGTCCAAGAGAGTACAAAGGGACCCACATTTAGACATGGAGGGATCTGGACATTTCCCTTTCCTGAAAGGGAAATTAAATACATGCTACACATCCCCATATATATGTATGTATAAACCACCATGTATGTGCATATGGACATACATGTATACAGAGATAAACATGAGTATATGTGCATTTCCCTGAGTGTATGTGTATATAGGTATACATACACATATAGGTGTGTTGTATATGTACTAATATATAGATACATACATACCTATAGATGAGCATGTTTGTATGTATGTGTACATGTGCACGCATACACATAGGCACCTATATGTATGTGTGTAGTTCCCTATGTATATATGTGCATATTTATATATAGATGTGTTGTGGATGCATTTATACTTATGTAACAGTATATACACAAACATATATATATACATGCATGCATATAGTCTCATATGTGTATGTATAGATTTATATGTGCATGTTAATAAGTTATATATAAAAATATAGATACATATATACCTACACACATGTATATATATCAATATTTGTCAATAGAAATCTATGCAGTTATATAATTTCCCATCTACATATATTTGTGCATGCAGATGTGTTATATATGTAGAAATATAGGGATACGCATGTATATGCAGTCATGTATCTATATATGCATCAATATAACTTCCCATGTATATGTGTATTTATACATTCAAATAAATATGTAGATACGCATATACCTGTATATATGTACACATGTACATGTCATATATGTATTGCTACAATGTCCCATATATACACATTTGTATATATGCATGTAGGTGTATTCTATATAAATATATAGATACACATATACTTATATAGACATGTATATACACACATGTATCTATGTCATATCAATGTATCAATATCCTGCATATATATTTAATACAGCAGCTAGGTGGCACAGTAGATGGAGTGCTGGGTCTGGAGTCAGGAAGACTCAACTTCTTGAGTTCAAATATGGCTGTAGACACTTGTTAACTGTGTGACCTTTGGCAAGTCATTTCATCCTTTTTGCCTCAGTTTCCTCATCTGTAAAATGAATTGGAGAAGGAAATGGCAAACCACTCTAGTATCTTTGCCAAGAAAGTTGCAAATGGGGTCATAAAGAGTGAGCCATGACTGAACCTACTGAACAACACAATTAGAAGATTGCTTCCAAAAGGAGTGAGCTCTCTCTCATTAAAGGTCATAAAGTAAAGTCTGAATGGCCTTTTGTCTTTCTTTTTAACACCAGAGGTTAGGTGCTTAGACAATGTCTATTGGCTATTTGGCATTTAAAACCCTTCTTATCCCAGCTCCATCCTACATCTCTAGTTGTATTATCTAGTACTTTCCCCCACATCCTCTGGTTCAGGCACCCTGGCTTTCTGGCTATTCCTCACATTTATCACAGTCCCCATCTCTCATCTCCTTTGCTTTGGTTGTTCCTCATTCCTTTCTTATCTCCACCTGATGGAATCCCTGGTTTCCTTCAAAATTCTCCTTAAGTTCTACCCTCTGCTGGAGGCCTTTCCTCATCTTCCCTTCCTTTCCCCTCTCTCTTCCTGTTTGACTACCTCCATAAGCTTAGGTTGAATCTGCTTTGTTTGTTGCTGTTTAGTCTTCAGTTGAGTCAAACTCTTCTTGATCCCATTTGGAGCTTCCTTGGCAGAAGAGACTGGAGTGGTTTGCCATTTCCTTCTCCAGCTCATTTTTACATATGAGGAAACTGAGGCAAACAAGATCAAGTGATTTGCCCAGGGCCACACAAATAGTAAGTGTCTGAGGCTGGATTTGTACTCGGTCTTTCCGACTCCTGGCCCAGAATTCTATCTACTACTCCCCCAGCTGACCCTGCTTTGTACACACACACACACACACACACACACACACACACACACACACAGTGTGTATTGTATGCATATATATGTGTACATGCATAAATTTATTTAATAGATAAACCTATACAAATTTATATATAATACATATTACATATGTATATATTATACATAGTATATGTATGCATTCTGTATATAAATTGGTGTATATTTATCTATCAAATAAATTGTACATATTTGCCTATTTTGTGCCCTTTCCTGAAAGGTAAGAAGGCAAAAATTGCTTCATTTTTTTTAATTTTGTAACTCTAATGACGTATGCAACTGTTGATGCCTCCTAAGCCTTTAATAAATGCTTGTTGAGTGATCAGCTGGACCTGTCACAGAAAAGGCTCTTCTTTAAGTACAAGTTAGACTAGACTTATGAGTGGATCCAAACCAAGGATGGTGATTCATCCCTGGGCAGTGAAATTTAAAGGACCAAGAAAGTGGTGCTGATAAAGAGGGGCTGTGGTAGGGTTCAGTAGGAGATCAGTCTACTCTACAAGAACCTATATTAATTGCTTAATTATTTGTTAAATGCCTGCCACCTGCCACCTTCTGGGCATATAAAGAAAGACCAAACCAAAATAAAACCAAAACTAGCTCCTATTCTCCAAGAACTTTTAGTCTAATAGAGGATACAAAATGCAAACTATGTACCACAAAATGCATACAAGAGAAACTGGAGATAATCTCTTAGAAGACATCAACTATGGTATAAAACTGCTGTAAAAGAAGGAAGGGACAGGAGCACAAAGGACTTTAAAAGCTAAAAGGGTGGCCAGGTAGCTCAGAGGATAGAGAGCCAGGCCTGCAGATGGGAGGTCCTGGGTTCAAATGTAGCCTCAGATACTTCCTAACTGTGTGACCCTGGGCAAGTCACTTAACCCCATTGCCTACCCTTATCACTCTTCTGCCTTGGAACCAATATTTAGTGTTGATTCTAAGGCAGAAGATAAGGGTTAAAAAAAAAACTAACAACTAAAAAAGGATTATGCAAACAGTTTCTGATGATGTGGGCTGACAGTGGGCAGTAAAGGGATAGTAATAGAAATAGGACCCTCATACTCTGAAATCTTGCATTTCTCACTAGTTAGTACTGGTTAAACATCAACTGCAAAACCTGTAGTTTCAGCATTAGTCAAGCATGAACTGTAGATTGTTCAATTTTCCACCCTATCCTGGATCTGTAATATTCTCCACTGGGCATCAGCTTTGTGCCTAATCTGTTTCAAGAATTACTCATATTGTTCTTAGAAATAATTACCAGCGAGACCTTTCCTTTCCTGCCTTGACAAATGATGACAAGGTGGACAACGGGGGAACATGGCATTCCAGAAGAATCCCCCAATCTTGCAAATGTTCCTTATTTCCTATGGCAACAAACCCCGAAACATACCTCCACCTGAGTTTGGAATGGGAGGTGCCAAGCTACCGGACCCCAGTAAATATGCCAACCATGATCCATAGGGTGTGGAAGCAGCACTCTCCAATGGAAGTGGCCACTGTACAGTGGAGCTGCTACACCATAGTATTAACTCCAAAGAGGCCACTGGACTAGCCCCTGGGCTTTTCCATCAGCTGAAGGCTACCTGATTAGCTCCCAAAGATTCCACCTGTTATTAGGCAGTTATACCACCATAAACAACTTCTTCAAATACAATTTTTTTCTTACTTCTGGCTTGAATGGAATTTGAGTCTCTTGTTCTTGGGGGTGAGACCCTGCTACAAACATGGGGTGTGTTTCTCCCATATATTAATGGCATCCTTTGGTCTTTCCATATGCAGCCCAGGATTTCTGGGGTTTGTTTCTGCATTCCCAGTGGAGCAATGTCTCTCCTCTAACCCACTGCTGCCTCCATGGAGTAAGCCATCTAAACCCGTTGAAAAAAATGGTCCATTAAGACGTACTTTGCCTCTGAGGTTTCTTAACTCTTAATTTTCTGTGATTCTGCTTAAAGGAAGGAGCCTGAGAGTCAACAGACAAGAGTTCCAGTTTCTGTTCCATGATTCTTTATACGACATTCAGAAAAGTAATTTTGCCTCACTTTGACTCTGCTTCTTTCTTCTGTAAAATAAAAGAGTTGGTGTAGAAAGTGTTCTGTTATCTCCTCACACTAGGCCAGAAAAAAACATTTGCCAGAGGAGGAAAGGAACTTTTTTTAACCCTTTACCTTCTGTCTTAGAATCTATTCTGTATATTAGTTTCAAAGCAGAAGAGTGGTAAGGGATAGGCAATGGAGATTAAGTGACTTGCCCAGGGTCACACAGCTAGGAATTATCTGCTGTCAGATTTGAACCTAGGACCTCCCATTTCTAGACTTGGCTCTCAAACCACTGAGCCACCCAGCTGCCCCAGAAGAGGAACTTTTGAAACCACTGGTCCATGGGAAATGGCCAAAGGGAGCATCTCATATCTTTGGTGGTTTCAACTGGTGTTCTTTTTTTTTTTTTTTAAACCCTTAACTTCTGTGTATTGGCTTATAGGTAGAAGATTGGTAAGGGTGGGCAATGGGGGTCAAGTGACCTGCCCAGGGTCACACAGCTGGGAAGTGTCTGAGGCCAGATTTGAACCTAGGACCTCCCATCTCTAGGCCTGACTCTCAATCCACTGAGCTACCCAGCTGCCCCATCAACTGGTGTTCTTGCTGGAAGACAGGCCCAAATTCAGATCTATCTACTTATCTTTTCAAACTTACCTCTTACTACTTTATGCTTTTAAAAGCTAGTAATCTGTTATTTTTTACTAAATCATTTCCATCTTTCATCTTTTTCTATCTGCCCCTAGGTCTTTGTTCTCTTGGTGTCCTTTGGTTCCCTCAATCCCCAGTACCTCCCCCTCCCCAGTCTCTGGTTTCTCCTCCCCCACTCAAGTTTCTCCAGGCCGTCAGACTATTCTTACCATCTGTCTTCTCAATGGATACTAAAAGTGCTAGTAGACAATAGGAAATCCTGTTGATTGGATCCAGTACAGTTTATTCTCTCTATTCTTGCCCGTGTCCTTACTGTAGCAAGGGAATCAGTCCTTTGATCCCTCCATAATTGATTGTCTCTGTCCAAACCTTGTCTTCTGTTCACCTCTCCAACACTTTGTCTGCCCCTATCCTTTAAGCAGAAGTCCATACCTCAATCTTTACTGAAAAAAAAAAAAAGAGGCTATTTGTCCTGAGTTCTACTTCTCCCACATTCTGCATCTCAGAACCCTTTGACATCATAACCAATTCTCTTCCTCTTTGCTACAGTTTTTGATGAAGACATGGTCTTTCTCCTTACCAAGGCCAATCCTTTTGCCTAGACCCCGAACATCCTCTTGTCCTACAAACATTACATTCCCATCCCTCACCTTTAGCTCTTTCCTAGCTACTGGCTCATTCCTTGCTTCCTGTGAATGTTCCCAGTTCTCCTTCATCCTTAGTATACCTCACCAAGCCCCCACTCACTTTGATACTGCCATTCTCTTATAGCTATTATTTTGTAGGTGAATAGACCACAAGACCTGGAATCAGGGAGACATGAATTTGAATCCTTCCTAAACTGTCTAATGGCTCTATGACCTGACCCTGGACATGTCTCTAAAACTCTGCCTCAGTTTCCTCATCTATAAAAATGAGAATAATGATAGCACCTACCTCATAGGGTTATTATGAAAATGACGTGAGACAGAAAGAACGTTAAAGTACTTTGCAGGCTTTAAAGTTTTACCTAAATGTTACCTATTTCTATTTCTCCTCCCTTTCATAGCCAAACTCATAGAAAAAGCTATTTCTTCTCCTTATCTATATATCCTTTCCTCTCCTATTCTACCCTTTTGCAGGCTGGCTTCTTACTTTATCATTCAACTGAAACTTCTTTCTCTAAACTAACCCATGGCTTCTTATCAGATTTATTGGTCTTTTCTCAGCCCCATTCCTTCTTCCCTTCTCTGTAGTATCTGATACTAACATTGATCTTCTATTCCTGGATACAGTTTATTTTCTGGGTTTTTATGGTGCCACTCTTGGTTTTTTTCCTACTTTACTAGTTTCATGGTCTTTATTATAATACCATTCCCTCTCCTCCCCCCCCCCCCCCCATCCCAGTCCTTAAGTGTGTGTGCTCCAAAGCATACATCCTAGAGCAGGGATGGCCAACCTTTTAGAGATGGAGTGCCAGGCCCTGCCCCCACCCCACCCCCTGGAGAGTCATGTGCCATCCCCCACCCTTACCCCACACAAGGGAGGGAGGAAGTTCTCCCACTGGGCTACTGGGCAGAGGGATGGGTTGTGGGAGGCCAATAAGAGAATCAGAGTCTCAAATAGATGAAAATCTGAGACTCCTCTTTTGACCCCTTTTATGATCCACATCTTTTCTTATTGAAAAACATAGCCTCTAGGAAAACTTCAAGTTCTTAGTAAACCAGCACTTAATGAGTTAACAGCCTTTTTTCACTCAGCAGAGTAAAGCTGCAGCTGTGGATATATCTCTCTAACTGCTCCAGTTGTCCCAAGGTCACAGAGTGGCAAGCTCAGGCAAAATAACTTTTAGATAAAATGAGGCTCATTTTTAGCCTTGGAACTCTTTTCTCATCAGTCATTATCTTCAAAAGAAAATTCTTTGTAAAACTATAACTTTATTGTGCTTTGATATGACATAATTTGTGTTTCTGTGCAAATGCAAAGTTTCAAGGGGTTCTTTTGTGTGAAATGAATCTTGAAGTATATATAACAAACTCCATGCTCCTGGAGTCAGAGAAGCAGCATGACCTGATGGAGAGATCTTCAGTGTCCCTTACTTCCTTATCAGTTACTTCCTTATCAACTAAACTGTCTTTATCAGATTATCTAGAGATGATAGATAGATCTCAAGAATGGGTGAAGTGAGGTGAAGAAGGGAAGGGAGTGGTCTGAGTACTCTACTCCCCTCCAGCTATGTCACCTGTGAGCCATCCACCTTACCCCCTATGTTCTTCCATTGGGTTACTGGACAGAGGGGCAGGCGATGTGAAAAAATATCATCAGGTGCAGTGGAGACTGGAAGGGAGCAGTTCCACCTGAGTCCCTCTGTCTTTCTAGTAATGAACTTTGGATGATGAGAGGGCGGCCAAGTGCCCACAGAGAGTGCTCTGCATGCCATCTTTGGCTCCTGTCCCACAGGTTCACCATCAGTTACCCAGAACAATTCTCTACATTCTCAGATTTGATCATAATTTCTTTAGTCCTAATGACCTCAATTATCATCATAATGCAGATGATTGCTGAATTTGTGTATCTGGCCTTCCTCTCCCTCTCTCCTGATTTCCATTGTATTCAGTTGTTTCAGATTTGACTGATTCTTGATTTCTCCATTTGAGATTTTCTTGGCAAAGATATTGGAGAGATTTGTTATTTTCCTTTCCAGCTCATTGTATGGATGAGGAAACTGAGGCAAATTCTGTTAAGAGACTTACCCAGGGTCACACAGCTAGTAAGTACCTGAGCAGATTTGAATTCTGAAAGATAAGTCTTCTGACTTAGACCTGGCACTGCTATCTACTGAGTCACCCAGCTGTCCATGTCCATTTCACCTACTGGACATTTCAAAGTAAATGTCCATGAAATCTCAAATTCAATGATTCTAAATAAAACTAATTTTATTTCTTCTTCAAACCAATTTCTTGTCTAAACTTCCCTATTCTGTTGAGGATGACATGATCTTTCTGCTCTCATAGTTTTATAACCTCAGAATTATTCTCAAATCCTCTTGCTCTTACCCAACCAATATAGTTAATAAGTTTCTAAGTCTTATAAATTTTGCCTCCAGACTCTCTCTCTGGCTGTCCCCTTCTCATGACTCAAACAGCACCACCCTAATTCCTCATCAACTACAATTGAACTGTTTCCAAGCTTCTAATCTCTTACCGTTCCATCATAACTACTAAAGTATTGTTACTAACGGCCAGGTTTGTTCATATCTCTATATTACTCAGTAAATTCCAGTGGTTCTCTATTATCTCTAGCATCAAATACCACCACCTCTATTTGTCATTTAAAACACTTTGCCACCTGTCTCCAATGTACCTTTATTATGAATAACTCTTCTTCATACATTTTTTGGTCTGAGAGACCAAATAAGCCACTTATTGAAGTGTAGAGATTTCTCATTGATATAGGGACCTTTATTGGAGTAGACTTAATGCAGATGTCATTCCTAAGCTCCTAGATTAATTTCCTTAAACTTAGCAATGCCTATAGGAGGCCGACTGTGTTAACTCTTATCTATTTTGACTACAATTTTCCAAAAAAAATTTATTAGGCTTCCTATTCTTTGACCTGTCTGTCACCCTACTTTTATATTTTTTTCATGTTTAGGATTGCCTAAAAGTTTGATTCTCTGTTGGTATTCTCTTTCTTTTTATTAATTGTACCTCTAGTGTTTAGTATAGTGCCAGATACATAGTAAGAAATTAATATATATTTATTGGATTGGATTAGATTTGTAGCCTGGAACTCATAGAAGTTTGCTTCCTAGGTCTAGGGATATGTCTATAATATTCATCACCAGGATATAGAACACTAAAATAGCAAACAAGTCCTTGACTTTAAGGAGTTTACAGTCTAGAAGCTGGAGAAAATATCAACCCAAGACACACAAGCACAGAAATAATCCAGGTGGGTTAAAGAATAGGTTGCATAACAATAAGGAATCTGAGAAAAGGCAATATGGAGCAATATTTTGGAAAGCTTTAAATGCTGGGAGTTAGACTATACTTTGTGGTGTAGATTCGCAAAGATGCAATAATGCATTTGATTGCTAGCAGATGATCTCTTGAAAACTGTCCTTCTGGGGCAGCTAGGTGATCCTGGATTCAAATCTTGCCTCATTTACTTCCTAACTGTTGTGACCCTGGATAAGTCACTTAACCCTAATTGCCTAATCTTTACTACTCTTCTACCTTGGAACAGATACTTAGTATTGATTCTAAGATGGAAGGTAAGGTGAAAGAGAAAAAGGAAGAGAGAAAATGAGAAAGAGAGAGAGAGGAAGAGGGAGGAAAGGAGAGAGTGAGAAAGAAAGAGGGTGGGAGGGAAGAAAAGAGGAAGGAGGAAGGAAAAGAGGGAGGGAGGAAGGAAGGAAGGAAAGAAAGAAGGAAGGAAGGAAGGAAAAGAAAGGGAAGGAAGAAAGGAAAGAAGAAAAAAGAAGAAAAGAGAAAGGAAGGAAGGAAAGAAGGAAGGAAGAAAGGAAGAAAGGAAGGGAGGGAAGGAGGGAGGAAGGAAGAAAAGAAAAAAACATCCTATTTGTTTTCTTATTAGTGACTATCACAAGTATTTTTCTGGAAAGTGTTAAGATGACAGTATTAAGATCTGTATGCCTATTTTTCTGTGACTATCATCTCCCCAGAAACATCCAAAGGTGGAACAGTAATCCTTGTTTCAGAAGGAACCTCTGGGCCAATGAAATATCAGTTTATAGATCATTTCTATAAGATATAAATTAATGTTCCACACTCCAAGTATTAATTTTATGAAGTTTATTAATAATCACTTGAAGTAGGAGGAATAAAAAGGAAATAGAAGTATAAAAAACTAATTATCTAACAAAAATAAACCCTTGTGAGTAAGTTCTTCTGGTTCTCAAAAAACCCACATCCACAGCTGCCCATAATCATAAGAAAAGAGAGCAAGAGGCGGGGCCACACAAATTTATATCCTGTCTATGTCAGCATGTAATGTGAGGAGATTGGGATGCTGGGAATTGTAGTTCTGGGGTACAGATTCCAATTACACAGTTCTAGGATTTAATATACACAAAGAGAGAAGGTTGTTTATCTGAAAGTAAGCTTTGTGCCAAGGTTGAGGGAATGGGTGGGAGATGGGAAAAGACATATGGAAAAATTAGGTTTTAGGATACCTTCTTGACTTTATTTTTGCTTATGAACTTCTGTATTATGGATAGCTGTTTATGAATGTTGATCTCTGGGTTTCTTTTATTTTCATAAACATAAATAACTGAGTTAGCTAGATTTTTGCTTTTAGTAATGCTTACACTTTCATCTATACATAAAATATTTGGGTCCCACTTTATACATGCAAGAAATGAAGCATTTGGGTGCTATTTTAGCCTTTCCATTCATGACTTAGTTTTCTAACCTAAAAATGGGGATGCTAGCATTTGCTTTACAGGGTTGTTGTGAGGCTCAAATGAATTAAAATATATAATTGTTATTGATGAGTCATTTCTGTAGTGTCAGAACTTTTGTGATCCCATTGAGGATTTTCTTGGCAAAGTAGTCTGCCATTTTCTTCTTCTAGCTCATTTTGCAGATAACATATATAAAGCACTTTACAAACCTTAAAGCCATTTGTTAATATAAAATAGAGCTATTATTATCCTTATTTACAATAAGTAAACTTTACCAAGATCACAGTGGTAAGCTAGAGTCAATGATTCTGTCTCATGAGAACTTCTCTAGGGCAGGAGTATACGAACAATATTTGTCCCATAAGAAAGATTTAAAATAGAAATTTTGGAATGATGGTAGAGCTGATCAGGACTTTCACATGGATGTACAAAGACAGTTTTTGCCTGTCTTTCAAATGCAGGTGGAGCTGAGACAAAGTAAAGTCTCCAAGACTGTGGAAGAGGTGAAGAAAATCATCCATCAATTGACTTCAGTAATCAGTCTCAAAGACATTAGATTCCAACCCATTTCTAAATCAGACTTTTACAATGACAACATAAAGGTAAGAGATGGTGGCTGTTTTTAGATTTAATGTCTACTGTAGAAGCTAAATGATTTCAATATCTTATAAATAATTTTAAAATAAATAAAATAACAAATACATCAAATAAATATTTTAAAGATAACTTTAAATAATAAATTTAATAGATTTAAAAAGTTACTTTTAAATAAATAAATAACAAGTACATTTAATAAATATTTTAAAAAATAATTGTGCTTGGCCCCACAGAGCAGAACAAATGCTATTAGATAAAAATTCCAAGGAATTAGACTTTAGCTGAAAATAAGGGGTAAAGTCCTAACAATTACAGCTGTACAACAATACGAAGGGTCACCTTGGAAAGATCTTTAATGCTCTGTCCCCAGAGGAGTTTCTGTAGACTCTAGATGATACTTTAAGGATGATATGGTAGAAAGAATTACTGCACTGTATGGCAGAGGTGTCCAACTCCAAGATTCACATTTGGCTGGCAGAACTACCTGTAAAATTCCCAAGCATGGACAAAAAAAGATTAAAATGTAACTGGGGAGATGCATACTGAGAACTAAGATGGCAGAATAAAGACATCTCTTTATATAAGATGGCAAAGCTCACAGAAATCATCTGTAATCTCAAAATTCTCTATCTACAAATAAAATTTCTGAGACAGAGCTCCAAGCCAATACTATTTATTAAAGGAACCAATCCCCTTCAACAAAAAGGATGCCAGATCTTCCTCATGATCTGAGATACTCCCTTGTTCCAAAGCACAACATTTATTGCCTTTAAGTTCAAACATAATCTATTAATGTAATCCCCTTTGAACTGGTACAAATCAAAATATACATTTTCATTGGTGGATTAAAATTAGGCAAGAGCAGGGGTGACCAGAGGGTCCCCACGGTTGGAATATGTAATGAAAGGACCTTGTGAAAGTGTTGAGAAGGTCATGTTCTTCCTAGGGTTAGTTAGTCAGGTGAAGGTACTAGGACAGAGGATCCCAAAATAGCCAGGAATTTCCCATCTACCCTTAATGATATCCTGTGTCATGAGGAACTTGGATGGTCAGAACTATAGTGGGGACCCTGTAACTGTGGTCAAGCAAGAGGCATTTCCTTAGAAATTTAATAATCTAACATGAAGAAAACTTCATCTGCCTATATTAAAATAATTACCCATAATTATGTTGTGAAATCAGGGTTAGTTGATTATTCTTAACTCAATAGATGAATATTAATGTCTGTTAACATAAGAGAATTAATTGCTATTTCTATTGAATTACATTAAATGGAATAATATTAATTGGAAATTAAAATAGGGATAGAATAATTGATTTAGGATGGGCAAGGGTCTATTCAAATTGGGTATGGATCAATTTATTTCTTGTACATTCATAAAAAGAAAAAATAGCACCTCAAAACAAACATTTCACTATGTTGAGGAGGGAAAGTAGCCCAGAAAGTGTCACAGTAGGGGAAATAGCATAATGCAGACCATCTCAACACACTGCAATAATTTTGAGGAAAAATCACTGAAGAAAACCTCCCAAAACTAGAATGGACCAGAGGTAAATGGAGGTACAAATATACACTGAAGGAAACAACTTCTCAAAGACTAGAATGAACCAAATGGAAATGGAACCCCCCTAAAAACCCCTTAAAGAGTAGAATTAACCAAATGGAAGAAAAAACACAAAAGTTAAAGGAAGAAAAAAGCTTTCTAACATTAGAATTGGGCCAATGGAAGCTAATGACTCCATAACATCAGGCAACAATAAGACAGAATCAAAAGAATTTAAAAAATAGAAGAAAATATGGATATTTCACTATAGAAACAACTGATCTAGAAAATAGATCTAGAAGAGACAATCTAAGAATCATCAGAATACCTGAAACCTACGATCAAAAAGAAAGCCTGAACACCATACTAAAGAAACCATCAGGGAACATTTCCCTGATATCCTTGAACAAGAAAGGAAAATAGACATTGAAAGAATACTCAAAGAGATCCCAAATAAAACATCCTAGAACTATTACAGTAAAGTTCCAGAATTCCCAGGCCAAGGGGAAAATACTACAAGCAGCTAGAAGGAAGCATTTCAAATATCATGGAGCCACAGTCAGGATTACACAGGACCTGGCAGCTTCTACATTAAAGGACTAGAGGTAGACCAGCTAGGTGGCTCAGTGGCTAGAAGTGAGATGAGAAGTCCTGAGTACAAATCTAGCCCCAGACACTTCCTTAGCTGTGTGACTCTGGAACATCACTTAACCTTAATTGCCTAGACATTACCTTTCTTCTGACTTGTAATTGGTACTTGATATCAAATCTAAAACAGAAGGTAAGGGTTAATTTTTTTTTTTTACTAAAAAAACACACACACAATTTTTTTTGAGTACAAAAAAGGTCCAGTACAAAATGAATTTTTCCCATAAGGAAAAATGTAAGTTGAATTAAACCATTCCGGACACCCCCAAACCCCAGATTTTATAAGGCATTATATGCATTATTGAGTTTTATTTTACTGAATGAACACTAACAATACATGGACATACATAAAAATAAATATTGGGATTAAATAAAATAATTTGAATGCAACTTTACCTATATTGAGAGGAGTTCACAGTCTATGGGGGTGGTAGAGAGAAGAAATATTATTATATGTAAGAGGAGTCGTCTTCCATAATATCTGAGGGCAACTGCTCTTCTGGAGTTTGTTCTCTTTCTCTTTTCTATTCCTTATCACCACTGAACCCTGTTTGAGATTCACAAGTTGTAAACTTCAGAAGAAACCTATCCAATGATGTTTGATTTTGTCTGCACTTCAAAATTCCTATAAAGTAGAAAATGGTCTGATCACTTAATAAATTTACAATTCTACTTATTAAAGCTTTATCAGAGTAATATTTTTTAACAGAGCTTTGTAATTCCCCCAATTTTGTACTTCATATACTCTGGAATCCAGTATAATGTCATCTTTGCTATTCTTTGCACAAGATATTCTATCATTGACTATCCCCTGTGCCTGGCATGCACTTTCTCCTTCTTGTACTTTTAGAATCCATTTCCTTCAAGACTTGGCTTAAGTGGCATCTTCTAGATAAGATCTTTTCTTATTGTCCTAGCTGCTAGAATCCCTTCCCCAAAATTACCTTTTATTTGTTTTAATAGGCTTATATGTATACATACCTCTCCAGCAAAAGTATAAGCTCCTAACTGGCAGGGATGGCTTTGTTTGGGGTTTTATATTCCCAGTGCCTGCCAAATAGGTAGGAATTTAATAAATGATTGCCTAGTTAATTGATTTTTTTTTTTAACACTTACCTTCCATCTTTGAATCAATACTAAGTATTGGTATCAAGGCAAAAAAGTAGTAAAGGCTAGGCAATTGAAGTTAAGTGGCTTGCGCAGTATCACACAGCTGGGATGTGTCTAAGACCACATTTGAACCCAGGACCTCCAATCTTTATACTTGACTCTATCACTGAGCCACCTAGTTACCCTGGAGAGAGTTTGGATTTAATGGGCCATGAAAATTGTCTTCATTAACTTCCTTACTTTGGCTTTATTAAAATCAAATATGGAATTTCCACCATGTGCTCGTGGGAGAGATATATGTAAGATACAGACCTTCCCTGCCCTCTTGGATCTTGTAGTCTAATTGGAGAAGTAAGACATATACACAAATGAAAATTAAATAGTGCAGCAAAAAGGTATCTGATGAAGAACCACCATATGTTGTGAGTCCAGAGAAAAGAAAAATTCTGAAAGTTAAAGCAGTCACCAAAGACTCTCTTGAAAAAGTAGAACTTGACCTGGTCCTTAAAGGGAAGGAAAGGACAATCATAAAGGAGTTCAAGGTGGAGGTAAGAGTCTTGTTTGTGCTAATTTAATAATAATGACTTTACTTTTATGTAGGAATATATGATTACAAAGTATTTTATATGCATTATTTAAATTAATCTACCAACCCTGAGGCAGACACTGTTGAGCATTATCGCAATTTATAGCCCTTTGGGCATAATTGCAAATTGCTCCAGAATGGTTAGATCAGTTCGCAGTTCCACCAGCAATGCATTAGTTTTCCATTTTTGCCATATCCACTCCAATATCTGTCATTTTCCTTTACCAGCATATTAGCCAATCTGATAGGCATGCGGTGGTACCTCAGAGTTATTTTAATTTGCATTTCTCTAATCAAGAGTGATTTAGAACATTTTTATATGATTATTGATAGTTTTGATTTCTTCATCTGAAAACTGCCTATTCATGTCCCTTGATCATTTGTCAATTGGGGAATGACTTGATTTCTTATAAATTTGACTTAGTTCTTTATATATTTGAGAAATTAGACCTTTATTAGAGAAATTTGTTTTAAAATTTCCCTCTAGTTTGTTGCTTCCTTTCTAATCTTGATTTGTTTTGTTTGTACAAAACCTTTTAAATTTAATATAATCAAAATTATTCATTTTACGTCTTGTAATGTTCTCTATCTCTTGTTAATTCTTCCCTTTCCCGTAGATTTGATGGGTATACTATTCTACATTCTAATTTACTTATAATATCACTCTTTATGTTTAAGTCATATACCCATTTTGAACTTATCTTGGTATGGGGTATGAGATATTGATCTAAACCTAATTTTTGCTATACTGTTTTGCAATTTTCCCAGCAGTTTTTGTCAAATAGTGAGTTCTTATCCCAAAAGCTGGGATCTTTGAGTTTTTCAAACACTAGATTGCTGAGGTCATTTATCTTTACCTTATTCCAACTATTCACCCTTCTATTCTTAGTCAGTACCAGATTATTTTGATGATTACTGCTTTACAGTACAGTTTAATATCTGGCATTGCTAGGCCACCATCCTTCATTTATTTTTCATTAATTCCCTTGATATTCTTGACCATTTGTTCTTCTAGTTGAATTTTGTTGTTATTTTTTAAGTTCTATAAAATAGGTTTTTTTGTAATTTGGTATGGCAATGAAAAAGTAAATTAATTTAGGAAGGATTGTCATTTTTATTATATTAAGCTCAGTCTAACCATGAGCAATTAATGTTTTCCCAATTGTTAAGATCTAATTTTATTTATGTGAAGTGTTTTTAGCTGTATTTATATAATTCCTGTGTTCATCTTGGCAAATAGATTCCCAAGTATTTTTATATTATCTAGAGTGATTTTAAATGGCATTTTTCTTTCTATATTTTGCTGCTGGACTTTGTTGGAAAAATAGAGAAATGCTGATGATGTGTGGGTTTATTTTATATCCTGTAACTTTGATAAAGTTATTTGTTATTTCATCTTGTTTTTTTAAATTGATTCCCCAGGATTTTCTCTAGTATACCATCATATTATCTGCAAAGAGTACTAGGTCAATTTCCTCTTTGGCTGTTTTAACTCCTTCAATTTCTTTTTCTTCTTTTATTGCTAAAATTAACATTTCTAGTTCAATGTTAAATAATAGTGGTGATAATGGGCATTCTTGCCTCACTCCTGATCTTATTAGAAAGGCTTCTAACATCCCCATTGCATATGATACTTGCCAATGATTTTAGGTAGATACTTCTTTTTATTTTAAGGAAAGGCCCTTTATTCCTATGCTCTCTAGTGTTTTGTTTTGCTTTTTATAGAAATGGGTGTTATATTTATATATCAAAGACTTTTTCTGCATCTTTTGAGATAAATATATAATTTATGTCAGTTTGGTTATTCATATTGTCAATATGCTGATAATTTTCACGATATTAAACCATCCTTGAATTCCTGGTATAAATCCCACCTTATCATAGTGAATAATCATTGTAATGTATTGTTGCAATCTCTTTGATAGTATCTTATTTAATATCTTTGTATCAGTGTTCATTAAGGAAATTGGTCTGTAATTTTCCTTCTCTATTTTTAACCTTCCTGGCATAGGAATCAGCACCTTTTTTGTGTCATAAAAAGAATTTTGTAGGACTTCTTCTTTGCTTATTTCACCAAATAGTTTATATAATTTGTATATTGGGATTAATTGTTCTTTAAAAGTTTGATAGAATTCACTTGTAAATCCATTTGGCCCTGGGGATATTTTCTTAGGGAGTTTGTTTATGGCTGTTCAATTTCTTTTTCTGAGATGTGGTTATTTAAGTCTTCTATTTCTTCTTTTGTTAGTCTAGGCAATTTTTCATCTAGATATCAGATTTATTATCATATAATCAGGCAAAATAGCTCCTAGTGATTGCTTTAATTTCTTCTTCATTGAAGGTTAATTCATCATTTTCATTTTTGATACTTGTAATTTGATTCTCTTTCCATTAAAAAAATTTTTTTTAACCCTTACCTTCTGTCTTGGAGTCAATGCAGAAGAGTGGTAGGGGCTAGGCAATGGGGGTCAAGTGATTTGCCTAGGGTCACATGGCTGGGAAGTGTCTAAGGTCAGATTTGAACCTAGGACCTCTCGTCTCAAGGCCTGACTCTCAATCCACTGAGCTACCCACCTGCCCCTTCATTTGACGTTTTTTTTTTTTTTTTTTTACCTCTTTTTCCAGTAGGTCAATTCTGTTTTTTTTTTTAATTTTTTTTAACATTTATTAATATTCATTTTTAACATGGTTACATGATTCATGCTCCTCCTTTCCCCTTCAACCCCCCCCCA
>NC_058133.1:467687903-467728450 GCF_016433145.1 Gracilinanus agilis
ACATAACATTTCTCTACATAGGAATACAGATAATTAGATCTCACTGAGGCCCTTAAAAAGGCAAATTTAAAAATTATAAGTTTTCTTTCTTTTCCCTCTGTATCTTATTTACCTTTTCAGGTTTCTCTCGATTTTTGTGGTTCGATATCAAACTTTCCATTTAGCCCTGGTCTTTTCTGTGCAAATACCTGGAATTCTTCAATTTTGTTGAATGCCCATACTTTCCCTTGGAAATATATAGTCAATTTTGATGGGTAGTTGATCCGTGGTTGCAGGCCCAGCTCTCTTGCCTTTCTGAATATTGTATTCCAAGCCTTACGGTCTTTTAGAGTGGAGGCTGCCAGATCCTGTGTGATCCTGATTGGTGCTCCTTGATATTTGAATCGTCTCTTTCTGGCTTCTTGTAAGATTTTTTCTTTTGCTTGAAAGCTTTTGAATTTGGCAATAATATTTCTAACCGATTTCTTCTCTGGGTCGAATGTGGTGGGTGTTCTATGAATCCTTTCGATGTCTATATTGCCCTCTTGTTGTAGGACTTCAGGGCAATTTTGCTGAATAATTTCTTTTAGTACGGAGTCCAGGTTTCTATTAATTTCTGGTTTTTCTGGAAGGCCAATTATTCTCAAATTGTCTCTTCTAGACCGGTTTTCTTGGTCTGTCACTCTCTCATTGAGATATTTCATGTTTCCTTCTATTTTTTCAGTCTTTTGACTTTGTTTTATTTGTTCTTGTTGTCTTGAGAGATCATTAGCTTCCAATTGCTCGATTCTAGCCTTTAGGGATTGATTTTCGGCCCTAATCTTCTGGTTTTCGGCCATAATCTTCTGGTATTCCTTTTCAATCTGGTCATTTCTGGTGTTCAATTTGCTTATCAGTTCATTTGGTTTCTGAGCCTCACTTTCCAGTTGCAAGATTCTACCTTTTAAACTGTTATTTTCTTGCCAGATCTCTTCCATTTTCCTCAAAATCTCAGTTTTGAACTCTTCCATAGTTTGTGAGGAGTTTTCCTTATTTGAGGAGGGTCTGGATGCTTGTTTGTTCTCCTCCTCTATTTGCTCGGTTGTCTGGATTTTCTCTGTGTAAAAGCTGTCGAGTGTTAAAGACTTCTTTTTCTTGTTATTATTATTCTTTCTCTTCTGAACTTCCTGTGACTGAGTAGCCATCATTAGCCCAGCAGCTTCTCAGATTTATCCTCACGCTCAGTGTCTGTTCGTGGTCTATTGGTTCCTGCGGTCTGAGTTCTGGTTTTTTCCAAGGTCAAGCCCCCTGGTGGACCCCCTTGCTTGATCCTCTGCAGGAGGTTCCTTTACAAGTCTCAGGGCGCTGCTTCCACAGTCGTATACCCGTCTGCACTGGTTCCCCACTCAGGTTTTCAGAGCTTTAGTTCCTGGCTGTGTCTGCCTCCACCCACGCCTGCGCCCAGCGTCCACTCTCTGCTCCCGCGCTCAGATTTCACGTGCGTTTTTTGACTTAATGGGGTCCTAAGTCTTGTTGCTCTCAGGAACAGGTCCCGGAGCTGCTGATGACTCGATGGGTGCCCCAAACTTGCTCTATTTCTTTTTAGCTGGGTTCGGAGCTATAGATGAGTGTGGAGGGGGTGGGGGTGGGGCGGTTGCTCAGCTCGCGATTAAGTGAGAGCCCTTTATAGCCTGGAAATGTCTCGATTCCACGTACCTTCCACGCTGTGCCCTGTTGTGGGGTTCCTCCGTTCGTCTGGACTTGTTTTTATGTCCCCTTGAGGAGTTTTGTGTGTTTTGGTCAGGAGAGGTTAAGAGCTGCTTCTTACTCTGCCGCCATCTTAACCCGGAAGCCCTCAATTCTGTTTTTTATAGAATTCTTTTCCTCATTGGATTTTTGTGCTTCTTTTCCCAGTTGACCAATTTTGCTTTTTAAAGCTATTTTATTTTTGTATTATTTTCATTTCTTTTCCTCATTTTTCTTCCCATCTTTCTTCTGCTTCTCTTGTTTGATTTTTAAATTTCTTTTGGAACTCTTCCAGTGCCTGAGACCAATTCCCATTTTTCTTTGAAGTTTTGCATGTGGTTGCTTTGCTCTCACTATTCTCAGCAGAGTCAGTTCCTTGTTCTTCCTTGTCTCCATAAAAATTTTCTATGGTTGGGTGTTTCTTTTGCTGTTTGATCATTTCCCCAGCCTTTTTTTGGCTGTGGACTGGGAGTTCTGAAAACTGCTGATTCTCCCTCCTTTGCTGATGAAGGATAAGTTTTAGCACTATGAGCCAGGCCTAGAGATGGGAGATTCTGCGTTCTAATCTGGCCTTAGATATTTCCTAGCTACGTGATCCCAGGCAAGTCATTTAACCCCAATTGCCTAGCCCTTATCATCTTGGAACTCAGAGATTCTAAGACAGAAGGTAAAGGTTTAAATATATAAAACAAAAGCAAGCTAGGAGCTTTCACTCTAATTGGAAAAAACAATTCATATAAGAAAATGTGCCTACAGAGTGGTAGAAAAATCTAGGACCTGTAAGGATGGACTATGAACAAGAATCTTTATTGCTGATTCTGTATATTTCTATTTTCAATCCTATTGGATAACTCTTAAGAGGAGACTTGTTTTATTTTGTTCTGTATGCGCACATTCTAAGTGGAGTCCTAGAGAGAGAGTCTCACCTTTGCAGAGCCTTTTGCATGGTGGCAGGTCTAGACCCTCATCTGCTGGCTAAGAGAGTCTTCTATTTCATCAGTCTTTTTTTTTTTTCTTTTGGTAATCGGGGCCTGAGTCTCTTCCTGGTAACATCACTGAGAGCTGGGAATAGCAGAAGCTTTAGCTTTTGATCATTAAGAGAAAAGAAAAAGAAGAAAAAACACTTAAAAATTATAGAATGAAATTAGCAGCTCTTGCAAATTAATATGCAAATCTTTAAATCTTACAAAAGTAGTTAAGTCCAAGGCAAAAGGCAAAACCCAAACATAAAGGAGGAAGTGGATGTACTCTAAGGGACAACTTAAGTATCATTCCCATAAGTTATGATCTGTGGGCAGATACATTGCTTCAAAATCTCAGTTTCAAAATTATCTGAATCAGAGACCTGGTGTCACTCTTCTAGAGAAACTTTGGAACTCTTATATCTCCACCAGATCTTCCAAGAGTAGGTACAGATACTTAATTCCATTCATCTACCCTCTAAGCAAGAAAAATATCTTTATCTGGAAGGTTAACCTCAAATGGGTTTTTGTATTTCTCTTCACTTCTGTGTGTGTCTCCTGGTATGAATGGATAAGCAATGCCTTATCCCCCTCCCACTCACGATAACTCCACAGTGGACCAAGAGAGCATGTTTAATACCCTGTTTCATTTGTCTAAGACACGTATTCTAGCATGACATCAGCTAGTCTTGTATTTGGTCTAAGGACCTAGATGTATGTTCTTTGGCCAAGGACCTAGGAGTACAGTTTGCAGACTTATAAACTCATTCAACTTCCCTTCTTTTCTGAATCTCAGTAAAGTTATATTTTATAATGGATCTGTTCCCACCTCAGAGCTAAAACACTATCTTCTTAAAAGCATATCTCTTGGCCATGAAATCTCATTTTCTCCCATATTGGACTTCCCATCATGAGAGGGCTGTATGAAGTAACATTTGTCTAGGATGGTGACCCATAAAATTCCCTTTCATAGGATTTTTCCATTTGGAATTTACTCTTCCTCAGCAGTCACTATTTTTTTTAAATTGCAATTTCTTGGCTTTTAAGTAAGTTACACCATAAATCTGAGAGGCACTATGATATGGTGGAGATTCGTCTTTGGACAAGTTGCTTAATCTCTCAGAATTCTAGGAAACTCTAAGACTATAAACTGCAGAGAAAGTGCTGACCTCCATTGGTAGAGAGAGGTTCTTGGCCTAAGAGTTCTCTGTATCAGTACAATAACGGGTCTAGTCTCTATCTTGGCCTTATGCTACAAAAATTGATTTTGAAATTAATGGCAATCAGCTACAAAGAATTATCTCATTTCATCCCATATTCCAATCAATTCAAGAATCTATTGAACATCTACAAGTCTGGCTAACGCTGCTGGACTTAAAGAGACAGACCCTTTTGATTTCCCATTCAAAGCTAAATAAAATAATATATAGATTCGTGACTTCATTGTTTTATATTTTTTACAACTGGGTCATCTTGCTCTAGAGCACCCATTTGAATTTGACTTCATTCTATCCTTACAACAGCTCATTGTTCTTTGAGACAAATCTGCTCTACTGCTGTGAAATTTGTCATTTTCTAAATAAGCATCTCATTAAAAGAAAAAAGACGGAGCGTTTAGTACTGATGAAAAAAACAACCAAATCCTACAGACAGGAAACTTGCTCTTCACACAGTGATCTTTCTGGGCCGCACTGGATAATAACAACACAGGCCAAATTGTGGTGAGGGCTTTAGTGCAATGTGGCCTAAGTTCAGGTTCCCTTTGGCTGCACCTTCTTCTTTCCATCAATTTATTCTTTCTTTATAGATTATCAGTCTACCATTTTGGCTGCTAAAATACCTCTTATGGTATACTGTGGTTTCTCTTTGGATTTTATAAATCTAAAATACTTTTTATGGGAAATTATGAATATTTTTGGTTGGTAGGTATTTTTTCCCATCAAATTCAGAATAATCACACAAATACAGAACTCATGGTCTCAAGGACTGGCTTCCTATTTGAGTTAATCTGATTATCTCTACAGGTAAAAAGGAAATTGAGATTTTGCTCATTTTTTTTCCCCATGACTATTCCATCCCTACCCTTTTAAAAGGTAGGGATCCTTTTAAACATCCTGCATATGTTCATACTATATATTCAGGTCTAAGTAGAGTTTCTTTTTGTTCTCAGAGTGTAAGATATATTATTTACATTTATATGGCAATGGAAATCTGGAAATCCCTCTTTTGACTCACTATGTCATTTTCTAAAGACATAATGGTTACTTTGGGTGGTACTTGATTCTTTACTGGAAGTAAGCAGAGACTGATTAGACTCAATGTTTATTTATTGAGTATATTATAATGAGATTAGTTTTGAGGCTTTGCTTAGACTAGGTCCCTGAGAAGGTCTCTTCTAACTCTAAAGATCTTTAATTCAATTATTCTCTATTAGTCTTGATATGCTGAATAAAAAATTATTTGTCATCAATTTGTCATCAATTATTTGTCATCAATAGCAACAAAATGATTAAGGGTTTATTAAAATAGTAAGCATTTGGGATATAAAAAAAGGAAAAGCATAGTCCCTGTCCTCAAAGAGGTCCAGTTCTAACATGGGACCCAATATATAAACAACTATGCAAGATATAGACAGTGTAAAAGGGTGGTCATCTCAGAGGGAAGTCACTAGTAGTATCAGGGACATGGAAAGACTTCTTGAAGAAGATATAATTTAAAAAGAGACTTGAAGTAAGAACACAAAATAGTCCTAGACTTTATGGAAGTTGCATTCTAATGGAGGAAGACAAAATAAAAGGGGGAGCTAGAAGGGAAGGGTGGTAATAAGAATGCTGGCCATAGTGCTAGTAGCAGCACAGTTTGGAAATGCCAGAGGCAAAATGGTGACCTAGATAAAGACAAGATAAAATTTAAGCTCATCTGTCATTACTGGGAGTCCCAGGGTCAGAGTCCAATCTCTGGTGAGAAAGTGAAGAGGAGGATGGCCAGAGTGTATGTGGTATGATGTAGAATGATGGACTACATTGAATTCTCATGCTGATTTTTGGATTTTACCTGTCTGATTCTCATAGCCTCTTTGCCCAGAGTATAAGAGGAGTTTAGACAAGATTTTTTAAAAGAGCAATTAGTAGTTATTTTTGTTTAGTTATTTTTCAATCATGTTCATGACCCCATCTGGAATTTTCTTGACAAAAATATTGAAGTGGTTTGCTATTTACTTCTCCAGCTCATTTTAGAGAAGAGGAAACTGAGGCAGATTAAGTGACTTACCCAGGGTCCTATAGCTAAGAAATGTCTGAGACCAGATTTGAACTCAGGGAGATCAGTCTTCCTGATTCCAGGTTCAGCATTCTATCTACTGCATGACCTAACTGCCCTATATTATGAAGCAATTAATATTTTTAAAATGTATATTTCATTGGATATTTAGTAGCTTCCTTTTTTTTGCACTTATATAGAATGGTGCTATGAAACACTTTGAACATGTTTTTTTTTATTTTTATAACATTGTGGACAACTATAATTAATGCAGAGAAATATCAAAGAACTTTATGAAATAAGGCAAAAAGAAAAAATAGAATAAGAAGATGAGACTATGTGAGAAAAGTAACAGAGAATGAATGGGTATAGAATCCATTCACATTTAGAGGGAAAGACTGAAAAAAAATGTATGACTTTTTCCCCCCTAAATGTAATTCCTCATGACAAACCTTCTTTTCAATGTAGAGAAGCCAATTAAAAGATTATAGGACACAAAGTTAGACCCAGAGAGGGCCTTACAACCCTTACAATCCCTTTTATAAAAATAAGCTTTTATTGATGTTTTGGGTTTTTTATACCACCATAGTTATCCCAAATATTCCTCTGCTCCTCCTCCCATTTAATAAATTGTAGTTTTTAGAGAGAAAAAAAAAGTTGGTACAACTAATCAATAACAGTGAAAAAGTCCCTGTGGACCTCCCATCTCCACCAAACAGTGGGTTGGAGTAGGGGCTGAGGTGTCCTCTCCTATCTCTTCATTCAACTCCTGCTTCCTTACTATAACTTTTTATTCACTCTTGATTTTTTGATGAGGTGTTCTTTCCCTTGACATTGTAGAAGTTACTGTGTATATTGCTTTCTTAATTCTCTTAATTCACCCTATATCAGTTCATAGAACTCTTTCCAAACTTCTCTGTGTTCATCACACATATCAGTTCTTTTAGCTCAGTAATATTCCCAATATATTAATATATCACAATTAGTTCAGCCATTCCCCAAATGAGGGACATCTACTTTGTTTCCAATTCTTTATTATAAATCACAGAAAGAACTTCTAAAGGGACATGTATGTGTCTCAATGGACAGAGAGCCAGGTCCGGAGATGGAAGGTCCTGGGTTCAAAAATGGTTTTAGACACTTCTAGATGTGTGACCCCAGGCAAGTCATTTAATCTCAATTGCCTATCTCTTAAAATCTTCTGCCTGGGAACTGATACTTAGTATTGATTCTGACAGAATGTAAGATTTTGTTTGTTTGTTTGTTTTTTAAGTACTGCTAGATATATTTTAGTGTCTATGGAAACTCTTCTTATCGATAGTTTCCTTAGACCAATCCCTCCTTTAATTTTTTTTTTTTATTATTTTAAACCCTTATTTTCTGTTTTAGTAACAACTCTAAGACAGAAGGTCAAGGACTAGGCAAATGAGGTTAAGTGACTTGCCCAGGATCATACATCTTAGAAGTATCTGAGGTCGGATATGAACCCAGGACCTCCTGTCTATACTTGACTCTCTATCCATTGTGCCACCCAGATGCCTCTCTTCTTTTTATAGGATAGAAAATGGAAACACCATGATGTAGCCAGAATTATACAGCTACTAAATGTTTAATGAACTGAAGATTTCCCGAC
This sequence comes from Gracilinanus agilis, assembly GCF_016433145.1. NCBI lineage: Eukaryota > Metazoa > Chordata > Mammalia > Didelphimorphia > Didelphidae > Gracilinanus > Gracilinanus agilis. The sequence continues at coordinate 467,695,461 of NC_058133.1, forward strand.
TCCCAAGTCCAGTGCCCTTTGTCCTACCTTTTTTTTTTAAAAAAAAAAACCTTTACCTTCTGCCTTAGAACCAATACTATGTATTGGTTCTAAGGCAGAAGAGCAGTAAAGGCTAGGCAATAGGGTTAAGTGACTTTCCCAGATTTGCACAGCTTGGCAGTGTCTGAGGTCAGATCTGAACCCAGGTCTTCCCAATTCCAAGTCTGGTGCTCTGTATAAAGGGAACCCCTTTCTCCCAAGGTTGTAAACTTTCTGCTGGTCTGAGCCAGCCCATTAGCATAGCTGGAATGCTCCAAACAGAGACTTTGATTGGCTCCTGAGATGTCATAGACCAGCACACAGGAAAAGGAAGTGATGTGGAGAAAAAGAACTATAAAAAATGAGACCTTAGAGGAGATCTGGGTCTTTTCTCTGGAGATTTTTGGCTGGGGGTCTTTCTGTGATTCAGCATTGGTGACTCCAGCAAAAGACATTTTCATGGGCTGGTAAAATTAGGGTGGTAGACTAGGAAACTATTTTTTAATTTCCTTCCCTCTTTATTTCTTTCTTAGACTATATTTATATTAAAATTAATTTGTTAAAATCTACTATCATCCTCATGACTTAAGGGTTAATTATTTTATAAATGGCAACCACAACACTTTTTTAAACTAATATTATATTTCCAAACAATTTCTAAATGTTACATTTGGCATAATATTAATTTTCAATATTACAATTCTATCCTTTGAATCACCTAGCTACCCCCCTCCTTTAAGGTTGCCTCTTTTAAAACTTAAAAAATTGTTTAAAGTATTAAAAGCTTAAAAGACTTTCCCATGTTTATTCAGCAGCATTTGTAGATGCATATAAGACCTTGAATCCAGGTCTTTTCTGACTCAATCTGACCTATTATGTCATATTTCCTTTTTTAGAAATATTCATTGAAATGAATTAATATTAAAGGAAGCAAGTTACATTGTTTGTATTAAAGTTCAAAGTCATGTTTCTTATAAAACATTTCATTAAAATGTGTACTCTCTGGCTACCATTTTCTCTTTGACTCATAGTCATACTATGTTCTAAGACAGGTCTAATCATGAAATCCTGGGAGAAAAGATAAGGGATAGGGGAAGTTGGCAGCATCCATTCCCATTGCTAGCTGTTCTTTTCTCAGAACTTTCAGACCCGTCTTCTTAATAAACACCAGCTCAGAACAACATTTATTAAGCGGAGCATTGTGCTAGGTCCTGAGAACAGTATGAAGATAAATGACCCAACCCCTGCCTTCAAGGCACTTATCTTCTAAGGAAGAGAAGACTTAAGCAACCTTACTTTAAGATGATGTAACAAATGCAAGGAAGAAGTACAAACACTGCCATCGGAGATCAGAGGGAGAAGTCATGAACCTGCAATGGCTGGTTCAACCAAGATATTCACTTCCCTACTGTTTGTTTACTAGAAATCATCTTTTCCATCCTGGGCTAATGAATTAAGTTCCATGAAATTCCACAAACATTTATTAATCATCTATCATGTGCTAGACTCTATGGTTATAAACAAGTAGTGAAATAGCCCCTACCCTCAAGAAACATACACTCTATTAGAGAGATAACATGTGTTCAAATAAAATTATATATATAATTTTATATTATGTATTATTACATATGCCTAATATAAATATATTAGGCAGCTAGATTGTATAGTGGACTGAGTTCAGGACCTGGAATTGGAAAGCTTTGCCTTCCTATACAGTGTCATACACTTCCTAATGATGTGACCCTTGGCAAATCACTTACTTTGTCTGACTCAGTATCTGCATCTGCAAAATGGGGAAAATAGCACTTCCCTCCTTCCCAAAGTAGTTGGGAGGACAGAAGACAATCTCTGTAAAGCACTTTGAGAACCTGAAGGCTCTATGTAAAGGCTAGATATTATTATTCTGGAAACACCAAGTTAATGCTTAAATCTCCTTTCTCTTATTGTCTCTCCTTTTTTTTCTCTCTGGCTTTGCTTAGGTTTTGGCACCTAATCAGTTCCTCATCACAGTCCCTCTTAAAGGACTGGTTGGGTATAAAAAACAGCAGAACCGAAGGTGGCGGTATTATTCCTTGAGTGGCTCTCCCCAGGTCTCTCCAGTTCGGGATCCTGAAGATTTGTACCAATGGCTGGAAGTAAATCAGTTTTTGAAGTCTCTGCAGCAGTGGCATGAAATGGATGTGATTATAGAAGGAGACATCATACCAGCAAAGGTCCTTCAAGTGTTCCGGAATCTCGTGGATATCTCAATTAAGACCTGCAGCCTCACTAGTGAGTCTAGGAATATACAAAAGAAATTTCATGAGATTTGATCTTGGAATTGGAGATTTTTGAGCTTGAAATAACCTTAGAGGTCATCTAATCCAATCCATTTATTTTATTGATGAGGAAACTGAGGCTAAGTGACATTTAATTAATAAGGGGGATAATAGAACATTGATTTTGGGATCAAGAGGTCTGAAGTCTTAGCAGCTAGGTGGCTCAGTAGATTGAGAGTCAAGCCTGGAGATGAGAGATCCTGGGTTCAAATCATGCCTCAGACACTTCCTAGTTGTGTGACCCTAGGCAAATCATTTAACCCCCATGGCCCAATCACTCTTCTGCCTTGGAACAAATACACGATATTTATTCTAAGAGGGAAAGTAAAGGTTTATAAAAAAAGACAAGTCAAACATCTCCTCAAACAATTATGAATTGGGTCAACTTGGGCAAGTCACATAATCTCTTTTCATCCCAGCTTTCCATCTATAAATGTGGAAAATAATAACAAGGACCTCATAGGGTTTTGTGAGGCTAAAATAAGATGATAAATCTAAAGTGCTTTGTCAACATTGCATACTATAGAAATATTAGCTATTAGTTAGGTCCAAGCTCAAATAAGTAGTAATGAAGCCAGAATTAGAACCAAGCTTCTCTCTGCCTCCAAGTCTAATTCTTTTTTCACTAAGTTCTCCTGCTCATAAAATATTTACCTTAATAGCTACAGCTAATCACAGTGTCTTATCCCTTAAATTTAAGTATCTGTGAAATAGTTCAGCTTTTTCTCTAGGTAGGATAGAGTCTATGCAAGACTCTTTAGAAACATGGCATATTAGGGAGAGTTAAGTGGCTCAGTAGATAGAGAGCCAGGTGTAGAGACAGGAGGTCCTGGGTTCAAATGTGGCCTCAGACACTACCTAGATGTGTGACCCTGGGCAAGTCATTAACCACCACTGCCTAGCCCCATGTTGACAAACCTATGTCATGAGTGCTGGAGGGGGCTTCTCCCTTCCCTCCCCTCTGTCCAACAGCCCAATGGGAGTTCTTCCTCTTTCCCTTGTCTGGGATAAGGCGGATTGGGGGTGGGGGTTACATGCAGCATGAGTGTTACAGTTTGGGCACTCGACCTGTAAAAGGTTCACCATCACTGACTTAGCCCTTACTGCTCTTGTGCCTTAGAATTGATATTTAGTATTGATTCTAAGATTGAAGGCAAGGATTTTTATTTAAAAAGAAAAAAGAAAACTGAAACAGCATGTTAGAGCTAAAAGGGACAAATGAAAAAATATTTATTAAGTACTTGCTTTGTGCCAGTTACTATACTTTTCCTGCTAAAGATATAAATAAGAAAAAACAAAAAACAAGGACAATCCCTGCCCTTGAGGAATCTGCATTTTAATCAGGTAAGTCATTACATATAGAGAAGTGGTTCTCAGGGATGAGTCTGGGTCTGAGGAGTCACAGAAATAGAGAGTTGATCCAAAGGGCAGCCAGCTGAGGAATCCTTTCCTAGAAGCAATGGTATCATGGATTAATTACTGTGCCCATAGCAAGAAGTAGAAACTGGGTGTGGATCAATGATGCATAAGTGGGAGGAATATGGTAGGATGATCTGGGTAGGGATGACTGGATAAGATTTGAAGATGAAACAAGGTCTGGTCTACCATTTTGGGTCAGCTAGATATGATGGACTAAATGAGATTTTTTTTTTTTTTTCCATTTCATGGCTAAAACCCAGGGTGGGAGTTTCAGAGATTTCAAAGATGAGTGGATGAGTGTCCCTCAGGAGACTGTGCATTGAACTCACTTTACAGATAAGGAATCCAACCCCTAGATAAATAAGTTGCAGTTCTCTACAGGCTCCCATACTCTCCTGACTCCAAATCTGGGCCCTTTCCATTATTCTACATTGCATCATGGATGGCAACAAAAATTCAAAAACTTAATCTATCCATCTCTTTATGTTTGTGTATGTGTGCCCCTACATGTATGTTTGTGATGTGTGTGGAATAAATGAAAAGGTAAATCTCTGCCTACTTTTAAAGGGGATTAAAATGGTTAAGTGGCTTTTGTCAATAATATAATACTGTGGGTCATTCATACCAAGTTAATTGTGTGATAAGGATAATGAATATCTTTTGTACTACATAGATTGATAAAGGAATGTTTCCTCTTTACACAATCTCTCTTTCATCCTTACTGTGGCCATTGTCTTTGGGTGGTCTTGGTCTCTTATCTTACTTAAAGGAAGATAAGGACTAATCTATTAGAAAAGAAATCTTTTCAAAGATTAGTGTGTGAATAGAATGGACTGGGAGCCATATTTCTTTTTTTTCTTGTTGATGTTATTTTTATTTCCACTATTGTAGTCATTGTGTACAGTTATTGTGGTCCTACTGACTTCACTAGCTTTTGTTTTTTTAATATTACATCCATTCCCAAATAAATGTCTTGCCCCCTCCTACCAAAAGAGGAGAAAAAGCTATTCATTAAAAAATAATAATCTATTGCATCTAACAATATAGAATATGGAAATTGGTATTGAGTGATAATACATGTATAACCTAGTGGAATTGCTTGTCATTAATTCAGGTAAGACCTCCCATTTTGTTGTTCAATAATTTTTCAGTTGTGTGGGAGCTGTAACAAGATGGAATGGTGGAGGAGACTCAGAGCCATGTCCTAGGAGGAACTAAGGATAGTTAGTGTAAAGAATAGATGTCCTGTGTTTGGAGGTATAAAGGAGAATTGGGACAACTGTTTCCCAATAACTGAGGCACTTTCATGGAGAAGACAGATTAGATTTGTTTTTCGGGGCTTCCTAGGACAGAAGTAGGATCAATGGGTAGTAGATTGGGACCTACTAAAAACTAGGGTGGACTTCCTTTATAGATAGTAAGTCCCCCATCACCAGAAGTATTCAAGCAGAGCTTGGATCTCTAGTTTCCCTTTTCAAATCTGTGACCAGAAGTCCAATGTGAAAAGACAAGTCTCTAGGACTTTTATAACTTGGTTTATGAAAACTGAATCCTAAAAAATTAATTTGCCTTATTATAGAGACCTGAATTAAGCTAACAGAGCTTCAGACATTTAGACATTTCCAGAAAAGCATCAGTTGTTTTTTAATTATATCCAACTCCCATCTGAGATTTTCTTGGTGAAGATGCTGAAGTGGTTTACCTTTTCCAGCTCATTTTAGAGATGAGGGTATTGGGGTAAACAGGGTGAAGGGACTTGCCCAAGGTCACACAGATAGTAAGTATCCAAGGCCATATTTGATTTCAGGAAGATGAGTCTTTCTGACTCCCAGCCTGGAACTCTATCCAAGATGCTGCCTATCTCTCCTTGCACAGAAATTTCAGACCTTCAGATGCAGACCTCATGCATATTAGGTTATCATATTCCTCCATTGTTCTCAGGGAAGCTATCCTTCTAATCCAGTAGCTTTCTGCTGTTCTTTAGCAAAGAACAAAAGTCCTATTATCCAGACTAGAGCTTGGCCTTAATGCCATTTAGATGAACTCACCAAGTAGAGAAACTCTTACCCATGTTCTGAGTAACCATCCATGGAATAAGCCTTCAGGAGTCAATTCATCAGTTTACCTTGGTGCGAAGAGCACGAGATTTAGAGTCAGAAGACCTGGGTTCAAGTCTCAGTTAACTCTTGCTAGCCACTTGATCCTCAAAGCATTTCATATCTCTAATCTTCCATGTGTTTGTAAACAGAGGTTGATACTTTTTTTTTTTCTAAACCCTTACCTTCTGTCCTAGTTATCAACTCTAAGATGGAAGAGTGGCTAGGAGGAGGCAATTCAGGTTAAGTGACTTGCCCAGGGGCACATAACCAGGAAGTGTCTGAGGCCAGATTTAAACCCAGGCCTTCCTAATTCTAGACCTGGCACTCTATCTACGGTTCGATTTAGCCGCCTCTAAAAGTGACAATACTAGAAAAACCAACCTTACAAGTTTATTATGCAGTAATTATAGGTATTAAAGGATTTTTCAAATGTGTGCTTGTGGTAGAATTTTTAAATGTAAGAAGTGGAACTAGCTATTATTTTCATTTTTATTATCCGTTTTGAACCCTTCTTAGAAAACATTCTGTGGCTATAGCTTGTAAAAAAATTGTGCCTGATGAATCAAGTGTCCAGGGTGGTCTCCTTCTCCCTTAGTGTGACTATCCCTAAAGGCTCTATCTTGGACCCTTTCCTCTCTCCTCTCTCCATTCTCTTCCTTAATGTTATCATCTCCACTGGATTTAATGGTCACTTCTATGCAAATGACTCTCAAATGTCTACGTGTAGCTCTCTCTCTTGCACTACAAATTTTGAACTATGAATTGCCTGATGAACATCTCAAACACTATGTCCAAAAGAACTCATCATATTCTGTATCCAAACCCCAAACCCTGTGTGATGAGAAATTATTGAAGTAGCAGAAGCTATTTAGTCTGGAGAAGAGATGGCCTCGGTTTTCTATGAAGCCTTTTATGATGTAGGAGACATCCTTGACTCTCCTCTCTCACAATATCCAGTTAATAGATCATGTGCATTCTTTGTTCTGTTCCTTTTTTTCCACTCATATTCTACCATCATAGTTAAGGACTTTCCCCTCTCTGTATCTAGAGTACTGCAATAGAATATTAATTGGTCTCTCTTCTAGTTTCTCCTCTTTCTAATCCATTTTCCATAAAGATGCCAACTTTCATGTCAGCAACTTATTTGAGAAACTTTGTTTATCATGACTTTTTTCCTTTTTTTCATTCAATCTTTATCTTCTGTCTTAGAATCAGTACTAAGTAGAAAAGCTGAAAATGCTAGGTAATGAGGTTTAAGTGACTTGCCCCGGGTCACACAGCTGGGAAGTGTGTTAGGTCTGATTTGAACTCAGGACCTCCCTTTCTAGACCTGGCTGTCTATCCACACAGCCAACTAACTACCCCCTCCCCCCATCACTTCTAAGATATAATACAAACTCTTGAACACATTGCTGAAAACACGTCCTGGTCTCCTTCCTACCTAGCTTTCCAATTTGACTTCAGTTTACTACTATTCCAGCTCTTTGTTATAGCTAAGCTGATGTATTAGCTCTTTCCCCAATTTAAGAGCCCATTTTCCATTTCCTTGTATTAATGCAGGCTGTTCTTTAATGAGCTCCCTGGTACAGTGGGAAAGACTCTCGTTTGAGACTAAGAAGACTCTGAGTTCAAATCCTGTCTTTGATAGAGCCTACTTCAGTGACTTTTGGCAAGTCATATGAGCTTCCTGCGCCTCGATTTCTCCGTTTATAAAATAAAGCAATAGGCAAAATAAATTGAAGTTATAAACTCACATTTATAAGCTTCAAAGTACCAGTTGTATATAGATGATCAGATAGCCTCTGATGTCTTTTCTAGCTTTGTGATCCTATGCTCCATCTTCATTTCTTCCTTTCAAAACTCATCTTCATTCTAAATTCAATACCAGGGGGCAGCTGGGTGGCTCAGTGGATTGAGAGCCAGGCTTAGAGACAGGATGTCCTAGGTTCAAATCTTACCTCAGACACTTCCCAGCTGTATGATCCTAGGCAAGTCACTTGACCCCCATAGCCTACCCTTATCACTCTTCTGCCTCCAATACACAGTATTAACACCAAGAGGGAAGGTGAAGGCTTAAAATAAACAAACAAACAAATAAATAAATTCAATGCCAGTTGATACCCTTTATAGAGGGCCAATTCCTTTGTGAAGCCTTCCCAGATCCCATCAGTTGCTAATTCTCTCTTCTTCAACTTACTTTGCATTATAGTGTAGCAGTTTATAGTGTATACACACTCCCTTACCCCAGTAAAAATGTGAGCTCCTTGAGTTGGAGAACTGGCTTTTGTCGGGGAAGCTAGATAGCTCGGAGGATAAAAAGCCTGGATAGAGATAGGAAATCCTGGATTCAAATGTGACCTCAGATATGTCCTAGTTGTATGACCCTGAGCAAGTCATTTAACTCCAATTGCCTAGCCATTACCACTCTTATGCTTTAGAACCAAAGTAGTAAGGGTTAAAAAAAAAAAAAAAAAAAAAGGAACTGGCTTTTTGTCTTTGCATATCCATTATCTAGCAATGGCTGGTTTCTAGAAGGCATTTAATCAGTGTTTGCTTTTGAATTGAATTGGTCTGGGATTTGGCCAGGAGATGAAACAAAGCCCTCAGAGAAAGAGTAAATGAAAGTCAATTTGAGACCTTTGATTTGAGAGAGAGATGATCTAGTTCCAAGGTTCCAAAATTGGAACTTCTTCTCCCACCCTCCACCCCTTAAAAAGTCACTAGCAAGCAGTCCCCTAATCTTTGTTAAATGTTAAGAACAGAGGGCAAAAAGAAAAAAAAAAAAAGAGCACTTCTCTAGTCACTAGAACCATGTATGATTCTACTAGGGCTTCCCAGAGAATTACTGAAATTACTGAAGGAGCCAGCTAGGCAACCAGCCTCTCTAATATATTTAGATATGATCAGGTTATAGAAATGGTATGCCATTATTTGTCATTTTGTCTTTATCAAGGAAAGTGAAGTACAGTAATATTCCTGATTCAAGAAAATGTAATCTTGATGTGAATTTTAAAAAATATGCATAATCAGAAGAGAACAAAGCAGGATTTAGGAGTTGGGGATCAGCTTGTTTATCAGAATCATTTATTATGTGATCTGTTATTCCACTTGGCTGTCAAATTGTTCTTCCTAAAGAAAAAGTCAAGCTGTCTCTTTGCTCCATCCCACTCCCATTCTATCAACTCCAGTGGGTCCCAATGATCTCCATTTTTGGGGGGGCTTTTTAAACCCTTCATAATCTGAGCCCTCCCTCCTTTTCCAGTCTCCTCATATATTACTCTTCCCCTTGAGCTGCCCCTTGCCAAGATCTCTGAAATCCAGTGACCCTGACCCATTGTTTCTCATCTTGATTCCATGAATTCTTACTGGCTGTCCTCTCTGCCTTTTTCTTCCTCATTGCCACTTCCTGGCTTCTCTGACTTTTTTCAAGTTTCATTTAAGATTTCAAATTCTTGGGGAAGCCGTTCCTGATACCTTTTAATGCTAGGTCCTTCCCTCTGTTAATTATCTCCAATTTTTCCTGTCTATTGCTTGTTTGGATGTAGCTAGTAGCACATTGTATTTTTCAATAGACTAAATTCCTTGAAAGCAAGACCTATTTGTTTTTGTTGTTTTGTTTTATTTCATTTTTGCCTTTCTTCCCATCACCAGAGCATGGCACTTAGTAGGTGCTTACTAAATTCTTGTTGGTTTGACATGCTAGCCTCTGTGCTGATTGCCTGGGATAGAAACACACACATTATATCCCTAATCCTAAAGAGGATTAAATTCTATCAGGAGACAACATGTACATAAAGAAATAGGTACAAATGGATATACACGGCAATTTGGAAGAAGGCAACTAGCAGTTGGGGATGATCAAAAAGGTTTAATGTGGGATGTGATGCTTGAGCTGATCATTGAAAGGATTACAGATTCTAAAAGGCAGAGGTGAGGAAGAGCTATTTCAGATCTAGGAAACAGTCGGTGCAAAGATGGGAGATGGAGAATTGGAGGGTCTGGAAAGGTTTGGAGTCAGATGAGTTGGATTTCTCTGTGTCCCTGGACAAACTCCTTCATGTCTCCAGACCTTTGTTTCCTCTTACGTAAAATTGGAGGATTTAACTCTAGATGGCCCCTGAGTCACTTCTAGATCTAAATTTTAATTATGATTGTTCTTGTAGATGCTATAATGCTAATTTTATAGGTGAGGAAAATGAGGCATGATGGGATTAAATGATTTGTCCAGGGTCACACAGCTCATAAATGTGTGAGGTGAGATTCAAATTTGAGTGTTTCTGATTCGAAGTCCAGTACTCTATCCACTGGGCCATCTCAGTGCTTAGCCTCATAGGGAAATGCAATGAACAATGAGTGGAAGTAATAGGAAGACAGATTTAAAGTTCAATGTAAGGGAAAATTCCTAATAATAAGAGCCATCCAGCAGTGGAATGGTCTGTCTCTGGGTGAGACATGAGGTAATGGATTTCATTTCACTCAATATATTTAGACAAAGGATGAATGGCTGAGAAGGGAATTCCTGTCAGTTAGAACAGTTGGGCTCTTCCCAGTTATTAAGGTTTTTTTTTCCCTTTTTTAAAAAATAAATTTGAATATTTCAGTATAAAACAAAGAACAGGAAAGGAAACCATATGTATAATTACAAACTTCTATTATATTCAGTTTTGCGTGACTATAATAGTTAACATGAAAGTTCCAGCATTGTCCTGTTAATAACTTTGTCTTTTTCTCAACTGTCTTCTGCTTTTGTCTGTGTATTTTTTGAATATTGCGTTATTTTCTTTTCCCTCTAGTCCTCCCCTCATTTTGCCTCCCCTCCATTGAAGACCTTTCTTCTTACAAGTAACATATGTCAAGTAATATCTGAAAATGTCTAATACCACATTTCTATGTAGGGGGCACAGTCAAGCTAGCAGAGTAAAACATCACAACTGCCAAACTTTCTCCCAAACACCTTCTATATTGATAACATAAAACACATCAAACCCAGTTCTGATTGAGAAAGCCAAAAAAGTCACAGTGAGTCATTCTTCCAGCCCAGGGTAGCTTTGGAAAACAGAAAGAGAGGTCTTCAGACACTAGAGATGGGGCTGTACGAGAACTGAGCAAAGCAAATTCAGTACTGGTAATTTCAATGGCACCAGCTTGTGTAGTGTTTTAGGGAGCATCCCAGCATCTAGAAATAGTAAGGAGACTAAACACTTGAGCAAAAAGAATTCTCCGGAAACTCCCTTGCTTACTGAGAGTAGGAACAGTTGCCTATTTCTCAGTTCTAGGGTGGAGAAGAGAGGTTGGTCTCAAAGCAGCAAAGTCCTATTTATGGAAGGAGCAGAGCTCTTATCAGGAGAGCAATGAAAAGACCTCTTTCCAGCTTATACCACATTGGAAGCACCAAAAACTTACCAGTTCCAGACTTAACTTTGAAAACAGTAGAAGGAGTTAAAAAAAAGAAGTCAGGCCAGTCATCCCTAATCCTCTCCCTCTCCCTCCCCCAACCCCCAGAGAAGAGCAAAGTCCAACTCTAATATAAAATCCAAAATCAAGAAGTAAGCTGGAAAAATTAAACAAACAACAAAAAAACAACATGACCATAAAAAGCTAGTATGGTGACAGGAAAGCTCAAGACACAAATGTAGAAGACAATGACTTGAAAATATCTATAAGCAAAGCCTCAAAGGAAAAAAAAAATCAGATTGAATACATAAACTCAACAAGAATTCCTAGAAGAGTCCAACAATTGGGGAATGGCTGAACAAATTGTAGTATATGATTGTGATGGAATACACTATAAGAAAATGATGAGCAGTTTAATTTTTTTTTTAAACCCTTACTTTCTGTCTTAGAATCTTGAAAAACAGAAAGCTAGGCTTTGGGGGTAGACTTCCATGTGATTTAATCTGACTCTTTATTCAACTGTGTCATTTCATGTGGACAAAGCAGTCAGTCATTAAGCATGTACTAAGCACTTAATGTATGCCAAGCACTGTGGTGAATGCTAGGGATGTGAAAATTGTCCCAAGATAGTTTCTGCCCATATAATTTGATAGAGGAGATAATAAACAAAAAACTCCACACAAACAAGCTATATGCAAAATAAATAGAAAATCAACGAAGAGAAAGCACTAGAATTAAGAGGGGGGAAAGGCTTCTAATAGAAGGTAGGATTTTAGTTGGGACCTGAAAAAAAATAGGAAAGCCAAGAAATGGAGATGGGGAGGGAGAGTGTTCCAGGCATGCAGTATGTAGCCAGAGAAAGTGCCTGGATCCAAGAGAAGGGCTCATGAAATAGCAAGGATGCCAGTGTCATTGGCTCAAAGAGTATGTCTGTGGTGGGAAGTAAATTATAAAAAGATTGTGAAAATAGGGGATAAGGGAAAAGTGATGAAGGGAATTGAACACTAAAAAGAGGATAATGTAACTAATAAACATTGCATAGAAAGAAAGGAGTATATTGAATGAGCTACAAATTATTTTTGTTAATGACTAGCTGATGATAGCTTTCATTGTCATAGGTTTACAAAGCCTTAAATTTTACAACTGTGGCAGCTAGGTGGTGGAGTGAATAGAATGTGGGGCCTGAAGTCAAGAAGACTCATCCTCCTGAGCTCAAATCTTGCTTCACAATCCCTAACCATGTGACCCTGGGCAAGTCACTTTACTCTGTTTGTCTCAGTTTCTTTATCTGTCAAATGAGATCAGAAATGCTAAATCACTCCAATATCTTTGTGAAGAAAATACCAAATGGGATCACCAAGAGTCAGACATGATTGAACAACAAAAAAGTTTTATGAAGCATTTTCCTCACAACATCCCTGGGAGATAACAAATATTAATGTTATCATTGTGAGGAAACTGAGACTCTGAGAAGAAGAAATTGGACATGAGTAACCAAACTAAGCAGGAGAGTGAACTCTTTGAGGGCAAATCTTCAACTCCACTTCCTTGAAAGTAAAACACTTTAACTTAAAACAGAGTACCTTTCAAGCAAAGGTTCTTAACATTTTTTATGTCATGGACTCCTTTGGTTCATCTGGGGAAATCTATAAACTCCACTTCTCAGAATATTGTTTTTAAATGCATAAAATTGAATACACAGAATTAAAAAAGGATTGATTATATTGAAGTACAGTTCATCTATCTATCTATCTATCTATCTATCTATCTATCTATCTATCTACCTATCTATCCATCTATCACCCATCCATCTATCCATCTCTCTATCTTTCTGTCTATCATCCATCTATTTATCTATTTATCATCCATCCATCTATCTATCATCTGTCTGTCTATCTATCTAATTATCTATCTATCCATCTATCTATATTTATTTATTATCTATCCATTCATCCATCCATCCATCCATCTATCTATCTATCTATCTATCTATCTATCTATCTATCTATCTATCGTCCCTTACCTTCTGTCTTAGTATCAGTTCTAAGACAGAGTCGTAGCAGAGATTAGGCAATCAGGGTTAAAGACTTACCCAGGGTTATACAGAAAGGAAGTGCCTGAGGCCACATATGTATCCAGATCCTCCTGACTACAGGCCTGGTGCTCTATCCATTGTGCTGTCTAGTTGCCCTGTAAAAATATATTTTAAAAAATAGCAAAACAAGTTCATGGACAACCAGTTTGCAAAAGCAAAGTTCTCTGGGTAATACTTGGGGCAATATTTACTTGGCTTCTCAATTTATCTTGTCCTTTGTGTCCCACCCCTTGATACTTTTCCTTGTTACAAACCTGGTAAAAATAGCTCCTTAGGAATATTGGTGCCACTTATATTTCTCTCTGGTAATTGACCTCGAGCAAGGTTTTCTCCTTTTAACCAATTGTTCTGGGATTTCCCAACAGGTAAAGCCAACCTACTAGACTCTTATGGCTCCACAGTTCGACTAGAGGTAGAGACATCAGTGTGTCAGGTAGAGGTAGAATTGGTACCTGTGGTAGAGATCTTCAACCAATGGTGTGACAAGGCTCGGTGGCCTCGATGTTTGAAGCGGTGGCCTTCTCGGGAGAAAACAGAATGCATCAAGGTATCAGGGGCTTATAAACACTGAGTGATGATTGAAGCTTTTTTTCATCTTGTTTTTCCCCTCATAGCATGGCTAATGTGGGAAAATGTTTTGCACGATTTCATATGAATAATGGGTATCATTTCTTGCCAGCGGATTGGGGAGAAGATGGAGGGAGGTAGAGAATTTGGAACTGAAAATTAAAAAATACAATAACTATTAAAAAAAAAAAGTACCAGGGCTGGGGTGAGAAGGGGCCTCTGTAGAGTCCACTGCAGAATGGGTGATTATTAAAAGGCCAACTGCTTACCTGAAGGTCTGAGTTCTGCTTCACCATGTGAAGAAGAAATGCCAGAGGACTGAAAGCACTTATTCAGAGGAAAAGGATCTGTGAACCTCAAGTCCCTCTTATTAGCTTCCCTTCTAGGAAGGAACATTCTGGGAGACCTTTGAACATATGAGAGTCAGAGTGGCAAAATGGTTAAAGAACTGGTCTTGGAGCCAGGAAACAGATTGAAGTTCATGCTATGATGCAGATTTGCTGTGTGATGTTGGATAGATCACTTAGCCTCTCAGTGAGTGACCTACGCAACTTTCTCAGATAATAAGTGACAGAGAAGGTGCTTTTACCTGCTTTGGTAAAGGGAATATCCTTATGCAAGAGGTTCCTATATCAATGAAATCACAAGTCTAATCTCTGTTCCTCGCTCTTTGGTGTCTTGAGCTTCATATTCCTTACACTTAGGTCTCTTAGACAAACCAGGTAACTTTCTCTTAGTTCTCCTTTCCCATCCTGAGATTTTCTTATCATACTAGAGAGGGGTTTCTTACTCAGCTGATTATATTCTTCTTATTTCTTCCATCCTGAAGTCAATTGGGTTTAGCCTAATGGCTTGCTCCAGTTTCCACTGGCAACTGAATTTCTCTCAAGCTGAGTATATACTGATGGAGGGGATAGATGAGGATGGTGGTTGCCGAAAGACATGTTTCCAGGTCCTGAGGCAGATGAAAGAGGATGTTTGGTGTCCCGGAAACAAGCCTATCATCACATCTCAGCATCTTAAGGTATGCACACCAGATGAGAGTCTTGGAGAAGTCGTAGAGAGTACTGGCAGAGCACTCTTTAATTTAATAGTTGTTGGGCTTAACTTCTTTAACTTTAATTTTAACTAAGGTTCAGAAATGCTCTAAATTGTGCCCTATGAAGACCTAGCATCATTCAAGAATTAACAGCTTGGTACAGTAGATAAAATAGCATGGAATCAGAAAGACTGGGTTCAAAGACTATCTCAGACACTAGCTATGTGACCCTCTCTAAACCTCAATTTCTTTATCTGTGAAATGAAGTTAGTTGGACTAGATGACCTTTCCGATGAGCTTTAAAATTATGAGACTATACAAATTACACAGAAAACCTATGGTAGGGTAATCAATTTAGAAGAGGGTAAAAAAGTGAAGTATAACAGAAAGACATTGTACACAGTGACAGCAATATTTCTTGATGGACAACTGAATGACCTAGTTATTCTCAGCAATGTAGTGATACAAGAAAATCCCATAGACTCATGATGAAAAATGTCATCTGCCCTCTGAGAAAGAACTGGAGTCTGAATGCAGACCAAAGCATACTATGTTTAGTTTTCTTTCCTTTCCCCTTCTCTCTCTCTCTCTTTCTTTTCTTCCTTTTTTTCTCTTCCACCAAATGACTAACATGAAAAAATGTTTTACATGATTACAAATTAAAACCTGTTTTCAAATTACTTGCTGTCTTAGAGAGAAGGGAGGGCAGGGAAATAATGGGAGTCAGAATAAGGGAGAGAATTTGGAACTCAAAACTTTAAAAAAGTGAATGCTAAAAAAAAATACATAAAATAGGAGGGGAAAGAAAATATTATTCAAAAAAGAAAATTAAAAAACAGGAAGGAAAAAAGGAAAAAGAAAAAAGGGGGCATTGTTACCTCCATAGGATAACTTTATTAAAGATTTGGTGCCCAGAGAAGGAAAGAATTTAAGAGGATACGGTAGCTCTCTTCAACTATTTACAGTTGCCACCTGATATACATACTGGCTGAATGAGCTAGAACAAATTTTTTAAGTTCTCATTTCCCCAGGCAGGCAACTCTTTAAGATATGAATTCATTGAATTTAGCACCGCTACCCCACTCCCAAATAAACAAAGTGGAGAGGTTAGCCTTGTTCTGCTTGGCCCCAGAAAGTAGAGTGAAGGAGATTGCAGAGAGACTGATGTTGGTTGACTCTAAGGAAGATTTTCCTGAAAATTACAATGTCCATGAGTATAATGAGCAGTGAATTTGCCCTCATTGGAGGTCTTCAGGCAAAGCCAGATAACCACTTGTCAGGAATGACGCAGAATGATTGTTAGTTAGGAATGAATTGAATCATATGGTCCTTGGCATCTCTTCCAATCAACGCTGAGATTCTGAAAATCACCTCAGCAGCAGCCTTGCTAAGATTTTACCAGGAAATGATCCCTCTAGGTTGGCCACAGTAACACCCCCCAACTTCAGTTCCTTGCTCATATACAGTGGTCAGAGATTTCTGAGGAGTTGATGCATAGATGCACACACAGATAGCAGGTGGCATCGAGTACACTAGGAAGTGCTGATAGGATCATTTAAAGATATGATACCATACAATATCCATGATACCATCAGCACAACCTGATTCCAATTCCCTTTTAAGGATTTTTACTGCCTGGGCCAGCTACCTTATCACCTACCCCAGCTCAACAACTCATTGGACAAAATCTTTTTCATATTCTTCTGTCTCATTTTCTGGGCTAGTGTTTGACCATTTGGCTATGCCACATTTAGTAACAATTTTAATAGATGTCAAAGTTCTTCAGTACCTTTGTTTTTTTTTCCCATTCACTAATATTTTATTTTCTATATTCTAATTCAGTTCTATTCTATTTTCTAACTCAATTTCATAAAAAAATTTTTTAGTCTTCATTTTCTTTAAGTTTGAACCAAATTCTCTCCCTCCCTTCTCTCCCTTTCCCAAGATAGCAAGCAATCTGATACAGTTTTTAATGTTTAATAGTAATACTTTTTTTTTAAACAAACCCTTAATTTCCATCTTAGAATCAGTACTGTGTATTGGTTCCAAATCAGAAGAGTGCTAAGGGTTAGGAATGGGGATTAAGTCACTCACCAAGAGTCACATAGGTNTGGATAACTCTCTCTCTCTCTCTCTCTCTCTCTCTCTCTCTCTCTCTCTCTCTCTCTCTCTGTCACTCCCTCCCTCCCTCCCTTTCTTCCCCTCTCTCTCCACCCCCCCTTACCTTTTATGACTACTCTGTCCAAACTTTGTATTTACTTGAGCACATGGTAAATCTCCAGTAGAATGTAATCTCTTTGAGGGTATAAGTGGTTTCATTTTTGGGGCTACATTTATTTTAATATATAAATAATATAATATGTAATATATATTATAAATTATATAATAAATATGATTTGCTCTAAATATATAATAAATTGTAACAAATATGGTTGTAAGTTTGGTTTTTGTCTTTATCAGGTGCTTTAAAATACTTGCTGAAAGGGCAATGAGGTAGCTCACTGGAGCCAAGAGGTCCTGGGTTCAAATTTTTTTTTTTAAAACCCTTACCTTCCATCTTGAAGTCAATACTGTGTATTGGCTCCAAGGCAGAAGAGTGGCACATAGGACCTCCCATCTCTAGGCCTGGCTCTCTCAATCCACTGAGCTACCCAGCTGCCCCCCAGCTTCAAATTTGACCTCAGATGTTTCCCAACTGTGTGGCCCTAGACTAATCACTTAACCCCCATTGCTTAACCCTTACTGTTCTTCTCTCTTGGAACTCATACTTACTATCAGTTCTAAAACAGAAAATGAGTGTTAAAAAAATATTTGTTCAATGAATTCATGAATATATCCACTATGGCCTTTATACCTCCTTTCTTCAGAACTTTCAAACATGCATTTTCAGCTCAACAATTTACTTAATAAGCATGTTTGATCCCTTTTCCTTTCTACAGATGGTGCTGTTTTGGACTTGTGAGAAGTACCCACATGCCAAAGACTGGAAAATTTTCACAGTATCCTTTCTGCGCCTGGTCCGTAAGCTGCACAAGTGTGTGTCTCAGCACTTCTTGAAACACTACTTTGTCAATGGACACAACATGTTTCAGTATGTCAGCATAAATGACTTGGATGCCATAGCCCAAAAGCTGACCCTTTTCCTAGAGAATCCTGTATTCTGCTGGACCTGAGACCCTTGGCCTTGATTGACTTCTCCTTTGAGATTCACTCAAGTGGATGTTGGGACTCTGACCACTTTGCCGCAGTCCTGACATGAGAAAGGAAACACGAACCAAGAGCATTTAAAACTGGACTCTACAATGTCCCACTCATACCTTACCTGGTTCGGATCAAATATTTCACTTCTAAACTACCTCACTTGGGAGCTGAGCCTGGCCAAGCCAAAGATTGTGAACTGTTAATAATTCTTTGTTTATTTGCCCCTAATCAGACTCATCACTCTCTAAGAGAGAGGAGAGAATGGAGCTTGTAGATGTGGATAGAATAATCATGATAATATGGTGTACTCCCATGTCACCGACAAGAGACATACCATTGATTTTTCCATTCCTACTTCTATCCATGCTTATTTCTCCAGGATATTGTGAAGCTACTGTGATGCCCTTTCAGGTGAAAGGACCTTGAACAACCCAAAGTGTTATTAGAAGCAGACTTCTGCACCTAGGATAAAGAGCTTACCTATATCATCGATGAAAAGAATAGGTCTAATAGCTGCCTGTGTTCGTATTTCACTAGCTAATCTCACTACTTTCCCAATCTCTGTTTCACTTGAGTCCCTCCCTTTAGCTTCTTCCATAGGTAGAGAAAGAATTATATCAATGGGCTGTGCATATATGAGAGATCAATGCAAGGAGTGGGTGTGGGAACTGGCTACTATTCCCTCTGATGTGATGCGTGGATAGTGTAAATTCTTATTCATGGACTGTACACACAGATACCATCTCCTGTCTTATGGAGATCACTGCTCAGAGCTGATTTGGAAGACTTGGTTCAAGGCAAGGAGCATGGACTAATTTTAAAAGATTGGGGATCAAATCACAAGCCGGATCTTGGGAAACTCATTTAAACTCCGTAGACTTCAGTGACTGCCTCTGTAAATTGAGAAGTTTGGAATAGATGAGCTCTCAGTCCCTTCCAGATCTTGACCTATAATTCTACGATCTCATGTGCTAGTCAGTTGTAAATGTTTCTTGATGCTTGGCTAAAGGCCAAAGAGCAACTTTGATTTTAAATATCTTTAGAATCAGCAGGAAACCAAGTATTCTAAGACTACAGCGATTGTGTAGGAATTCCCAAATTTTGAATCAAAAGCAATGACTTCCAATCCCTTCTCCAATCATGGATTCCATCTCCAATATTTCCAATGAATCATTCAATATCTTCTTAAAAACTCTAAATTCAAAGGAACTCACTACTTCTGAAATAACCCATTTCAATTTTGAACATCTCTAATCATGAGGAAGTTTATTCTCTACATTAATTGAAGTTGATCTCCTTATAATATCCACACAATGCTTACACTTCAGTTTTGCAACTGGCCCCATGTGGCTGGGAAGCTGGATCACCTCTACCTGCTGCTGAGAGGTCCTTTGCTAAGGACCAGGGTTATGCTGACCCAATCAGATCCAAAGATTGATGCAAGGAGTTTTCTCACAATTACACATGTCAAGCAACCCATATGTCTTATATGAAAGTTGAACTGGTCAATCAGGTTACTTCTTCTATATTCCTTTGATTGTTTACAGAAACGAGGAGGGAGTGGAATATCTCTTTTTCTGATTTCAGGGAATTGTACCTGTTGCTCCCTCCATCTTCCCAAGTTGGGAAGTCCCTAATCTTTCCTCCAATTAGAAATCAGGTTCCCTAATTTTATGTCCATTTGTTTTCTTTCTTTTTTTCATTTGAAAATTTTTATTTAATTAATTTAGAATATTTTTCCATGGTTACATGATTCATGTTCTTTCCCTCTCCTCCTCCCACCCTCCTCCCATAGCCAATGAGCGATTCCACTGGGGTTTACATGTGTCATTGATCAAGACCTATTTCCATATTATTAATATTTGCACTAGGGTGATTGTTTAAAGTCTGCATCCCCAATCATATCCCCATTGACCCATTTGATCAAGCAGTTGTTTTTCTTTTGTACCTGTTTGTTTTCTTTCAATTAATTGGTCTTTTTTGATTAGTCATTTTTTAAAGCTTAAAAATCTTTCTCTCCCTATATTAGGATACCAGTGTCAAACTGGGGAAAGACAGGTCCCAATTTGCTATGCACTTGGCATGCATTGCTTAATGAATCAATATGCTCAGAAGCTCAAACCTTTGTTTCCTTAGCCATTTCATTTTTCACCCATGACAATAAGTCTAATCCTTCTTCCGCATGAAAATCCTATTATGTTTAAAGCCTGTGAAAATTTATAAATCTTAAACATTTGAAAAATGCTATCCTCTTCCCTCCCTCTGCCTTCTCTACTCTAGGCTAAATCTCTGTTCCCTCTTATCACTACAACCAAAAAAAGAGTCAGAGTGCCTGTTTTGTACACAATATTATACTTGGCATTCAAGGGGATACAAAGAAATATAAACTGGGCTTTGATGGCAAGGAGTTCATTATCCAATTCTGGAAATAAGATATATATATATATAGATAGATAGATAGATAGATAGATACATGAAAATATAACTGGAAATATAAGGCAATACATGGTAAGTGCCAATGAATAGAGATCAGAGGAAGGCAACATCACTCTATCGAACTATTGACATCAGGGAAGCCTTCTTAGAAAAGGAGAGATTGGGGCTAGGTTTAGAAGGATGGGTGAGATTTGTATTGTAGGAGAAGGGGGGAAAACATAAGCAAAGACTTGGAGTTGGGAAAATGAAAGATCTTGTAAATTTTTAAATATTCAATATCTCTAAATTATGAAGACTTATTAATATTTAACTAGAGAGCTAGAGAACACAGGGAGTGTTTACCACTCACATGGAAGAGAGAGCAAGAGGGGCATTACCCAAAACTTATATACAATACTTAAAAGACATACATAAACAGAAAGGAAAAGGGAAGTATGGGGTGAGCTAAGAATTCTGGGAGATGAAGTCTAAAGGATATAAAATTTCCACTTACACAATCTTTTCAGGCTATTGTGTGTAGACTAATTTGATGTCTGTAGTTGCTGTTCAGTCATTTGGTCATGCCCAACTCTTCATGACCCTAAGGACCATATCACTGCAATAGTGCCTTGAAGTTTTCTTGGCAAAGATACTGGAGTAATTTCCATTTCTTTCTCCAGTAGAGTAAGGCAAACGGGGTCAAGTGAACTTGCCCAGGGTGACACAGCTAGTAAGTATATGAGGCTGGACTTGAACTCAAATCTTCCTGACTCCAGATCCTACACTCTACCCATGAGTCACTTAGCTGCCTTTGACTGAAGTAGAGGGTTCACTTTAAGGGAGTAATAGATGATAAGACTGAAGGAGAAAGCCGGGGCCAAACTATGAATAAGCCAAAGAGCATAGACTTTGTCCTGTAGGAATTTGATGGTCCTTGGAGGCATTAGGAAACAGAGGTTTTGTCAGAGAATTAATGTAGGGGAGTTGTTGTTCAGTCATTTTCAGTCATGTCTGACTTTTCATTAGTCCTCTGGGGATTTTCTTCACAAAGATGCTGTAGTAGTTTGTCATTTCCTCCTTCAACTCATTTTATGGATGAGGAAACTGAGGCAAACAGGGTTAAATGACTTGTCCAGGGTCATATAGCTAATAAAGTCTTTGAGGACAGACTTGAATCACAAAAATGAGTCTTCCTGACTCCAAGGCCATCACACTGTGCCACCTGGCTGCCCATGCCCATGTAGGGGAGGAATAGGTGCTAATTAGTCCAGTGCCATAATGTTGTTTCTACTATGGCATTATTCCACATCATGACTTTGCCCATCACAATTTCAATATATTGTGGGTCGGCATAAGAAATTAAATGGGAATTTGGGAAGAGTTTTGCAGAAGCAACAGACAACACAGAAAAGGTTTAGAAACTCAGAAATGGATAGTATTGTATAATATTTTATCAACATATTTTATCTTCTAAAACTATAAATATACACAATTTAAAATAAGTAAAAAGTTAAAAGTTTGAGAAAAGGATGCAAAAGCCAGATGACACACAAAGGCTAGAAATGTTAACACCGACCTACATGTAGCCTATGACCAAATACTTAATCCAGATTTTTACGATAAATACCCCATAAAAGAAAAAGAAAAAATTCAGACAACTTCTCTTCTACAAAGAGAAGGCCAAGAAATCGTGTGTGTGTCTCTGTGTGTGTGTGTGTGTGTGTGTGTGTGTGTGTGTGTGTGTGTAGGAAATGGAGGGTGCCCTGCCCGTAATCCTGTGATGTAGAACAGCACTTGTCTATGTATTTTAGCACTTGAAAAGTTATGCATGCATGTTGAGCTTCAAGAGTGAAAACTTGGCAGGAGGGAACAAAGTCCCTGTAAATTGAATCATTCACTGTTTGGAGCATTTGAATTAGGTTAAGCACTTATTTCTGGTATCCTAACTCTGCAGGAGGGGACATTCATTGGCTTGTGTAGGACTTGGCTATAGTAATGCGTTTGTTATCGTTAGAGTGGTTCATAGCCCATATGCCATTGCTGGGAGGGGTTCAGGGCCCGTGATTCATCATACAGTGATCCCTTCCTCCCATGGAAAACATTTTTTTTTCCTAGTGAAATAGTGTCAAAATTAAATCAAAAGCTACATTAAAGAAAAACAAATGAAAAGAGTAAAAGTAGGGGCAGCTAGGTGGCTCAGGAGATTGAGAATTAGTCCTGGGGATGGGAATTCCTGGGTTCAAATCTGGCCTCAGACACTTCCTAGTTGTGACCTTGGGCAAGTCACTTAACTCCCATTGCCTAGCCATTATCGCTCTTCTGGCTTGGAACCAATGCACAAGATTGACTCTAAAGAAGAAGGTGAAAAGAAGTTCCTCATTGAGAGCTTCCCATAGCAATGAAATCATAAGGTCAGTTTTTATCTTCACAGGACAAAAATATAGGGAGAAGTTTACTTCATTTAATCAATCAGCACCAATTGGGTTTAGAGACAGAGGACCTTGGCTGAAATCTTTCCTCTTTTAGAACCTATGTAGACTATTGTGTTCAGTTCTGAAAGTTCTATTGGCACAGAGGAAGCACATCCAGAAAAGACAACCACATTGGGAAGAAGAATGGAAAACATGAGATTTTAAGGATCAAATGGAAGGGACCTGGGATGCCTGAGGCAATTAGGTGGCAGAGTGGATAAAGTATTGGCCCAGGTGCTAGGAAGATCTGAATTCAAATCTAATCTCTGACATTTCCTAGCTATGTGACTCTAGGTAAGTCCCTTTTTGCCTCAGGTTTCTCATCTGTAAAATGGGAATTATATATAAGTAGCACCTACTTCCCAGGGTTATTGTAGAAATAAAATGAGATCATATTTTAAAAGTGCTTGGTTAAAGCACATTGTAAATGCTATTAGATGGTTTGCAAAGTCCCTTTCAGCTCTAAGACTTTTAAGTATAAAGAACTCAGTTTGTGTAATATTTTATTATTTTTAAGAATCTGAAATCTGTCCATCAGCAGACATCCCCATCAATTACTCAACCCCTTTGTGGGGAAGGCACTGTGCTCTGTTTCATGAGTAAGGCTCATTGAGCTCTTTGCCCATCAGGAACTTACCCCCAAGCTGGCCTCAGCTCCTTAGATTTAATCTTCCTGGCATCAGAGGGTAGAACAAGCAATGAAGAGGGAAATCCAGGCTTCCCTTCCTGACGGCTTTCAAGTAAAGGGTTCCTCAAGGCTATTGTAGGGCAGTGTCTGGTTCAGGTATGGGCTGGGCTAGATGAGCCAAGTGACATAATGGGCTTGGAATTAGGACAACCTGAATTCAAATCCCGCTTTGGCCATTTCCTAGCTTCTCCCTTCTATCCCATCGCAGCTTCGGTCTCCTCTTTGGTTGGACTTGATGGTCAGATGGAGAGCCAGGATCCTCTGATTCTCTGGAGACCCCAGCTCTGAGATTCTGTGATCCTCATTAGAGGATTGCACTGAGAAAGCAAAATTCACATTTGTTCCCATCACGAGCAGGTGAGCTTTGCCTTGTTCTGAGGCCACAGACTTTGAACTCCAGTCATCTTGTTCCAAATGTTACCATTAGTAAAGAGGAGGGACAAGGGGAAGGAGTGTGTGAATGGGTCTGCAAAAGCTAGGGGAAACAATTGACAAATAGTCAAAGGATATGAACAAGCAAATTTCAGATGAAGAAATAAAAGCCATCAATAACTCTATGAAAAAATGTTCTAAATCACTCTTGATTAGAGAAACACACTTTAAAACAAGGCTGAGGTATCACCTCACACTTATCAGATTGGCCAATATGTCAGTAAAGGAAAGTGGTAAATGTTGGCATGGATGTGGCAAAATTAGGACACTAATACATTGTTGGTGGTGTTGTGAATTGATCCAAACATTCTGGACAGCAATTTGGAAGTATGCCCAAAGGGCTATAAAACCATGTATACCTTTTGATCCAGTAACACCACTACTGGGTTTTTTACTAAAGAGATAATTAAAAAGGGGAAAGGACATACTTGCACAAAATATTTGTAGCAACTCTTTTTGTAGTAGTGAAGAATTGGAATTGAGGTGTCCATCAAATGAGGAATGGCTGAACAAATTATGGTACGTGTTGGAATGGAATACTATTGTGCTATAATACATACTAAGTAAGGTGATTTCAGACAAAACTGGAAAGATCTATAGGAACTGATTTAGAGCAAAATAAGCAGAGCTGGGGGAACATTGTACACAGTAACAGCAATATTGGATGATGATTATCTGTGAAAACTTGGCTCCTCTCAGCAATGCGATGATCCAGAACAATCCTAAAAGACTTATGATGGGGAAAGCCATCCATCTCCAGAGAAAGAACTGTTGGAGTCATCTTCCACATCAGGGTATTTTTTATTTTATTTTGGGGTTTTGATTCTGTATGAGTGTGCTCTTAAAACTGACCAATATGGAAGTGTGTTTTGCATGATAATAAAAATATATTTTTTAAATGGGGAAAGAAAAAAACCTAGAGAGGATAGAATCAAGGGAACCAGGACTTCTTAACCTCAGGTTCATGAACTTCTCCCTCACCCCAAATAAGTGAAGATAACTGTGTTTCAATTTACTTGGCAGTTAAGGTGGTGCAGTAGATAAAGCACTGAGCCTGAAGTCAGGAAGACCAAATTCTAATCTAGTCTCAAATACTAGTTGAATGACCCTGAACAAGTCACTTAATCCTGTTTGCCTCAGTTTTTTAAATTATGTGGTACTTTATTATTATTATTTTTTGGCAAATTCAAGTTTTAGGTAAATAATTAATGGAGACAAATGATTAATTGTATTGAGTTGTCTTTACAAGATGAAATTTAGAGTAAATCATTTTTTTTGCCTCAGTTTTTTCATCTGTAAAATATGCTAGAGGTGGAAATGGAAAACCAAAACAATGTCTTTGCCAAGAAAATCCAATGGGATCACTAAGAGTCAGACATGATTGAAACAACTGAACCACAAAAACTTTCAGTCTAATTAGTCGCTCTTAAAATACCATGGATTCTATTTTCCATGCTCAAAAAACATTATTGCGAGATGGTGTCCGTAGGCTTCCCCAGACCACCCAAGAGGTCCATGACACCAAAAAGTTATGAACCCTTGCTAAAGGGAGCAGCTTTGGCAAGGAAGGTGGTCACTTCATCTTCTAAACCAGAGAGAGACACAGGATAGAGTTAAGACAAAGAGTATTGGTATGGAGGAGGAGGAGAAATGAAAGAGGCCATGATCATCGAGAGAAGAAATGACTCATTTATTCCATGAAATCTGGATATGGAAATCCAGCAGGAATTTTTCCTCTTCCCTGTTGAATCCCCATGATTTCCTCCTGTTTCCCGAAAGGCATCAGTGATGACCCATGACTTCTTTAGTGTCAAAAGGTGCTCCCTTATTGGGACTCATCCATGTTAATGGAATGAGGACCCATCTAAAATATGTTACTATTCATTCTTGATTGATCTAAATACTTTCATTGTACTGTGAGTGCACTTCCCACATATTAGTATCTTCCCCTATATAACATCAGTGTAAATAGTAGGCAGTTAATAGATGCGGATGGATTGAAGAAGAAAAAAACTCAAAATCTCACCGTGCAGATTGACCAGAGTCAGTCATGGCATCTTGTGAATTCAGAGAGAGACGCGTGCTTTGAATGAATCCCGGTAGGTATTTTATCTCAAGAAAGAGAATCTTTGGTCATTTTCCCACTCCCAGGAAAGGTGAACTCCCTTATTTTATAAACAAGTCAAGCCAGACTAAACCACATGAAGCAATAAATCTATCTTTCTGGGAACTTGCCTCCTACAGGTTCTCCCTGGGTGACCTCCAGGCCCTTAGGGGAGGAACCAGTTCCCTTTTTAGCTCTGATGGCAGATAAGTACCAATTGCATAAACAGCTGGGACACTGAGGCAAAGTAGGTAAAAGGGTTGTTTTTTTTTTCCTGTTTTATTCATTTTCAGTCCTGTCCAACTCTTATGATTCTATTTGGTGTTTTCTTGGCAGAGATACTGGAGTGGTTTGCCATTTCCTTCTCCAATTCATTTACAGATGAAGAAACTGAGGCAAGTAGCGTTAAATGACTTGGCCAGGCTTTTTCACACAGCTAGTCATTGACTGAGTTAAGAATTGAACTCAAGAAGATGTCTTCCTGACGCCAAACCCCTGTGCCTGTACCACCTCACAGAAGAGAGTATGCTAAAAATAAGGAGATCAAAATTCTAAGCCCAAGCTCTCCCACAAATTCTCAATGGATCTATGGGAGAATTTTTTCACATCTCACTTCCCCAGACTGAGATCAAATCTCAGCCTCAAAGTAAAATGATCTCTAGGTTCCCATCTGATCTGGAATTCTACGATTTTATGAAATATTGTCTCCCTTTCCAATGCCAGGGGACTTTGCTAATCATATTTCTATTTTTTTAAGCCCTTCCCTTACATCTTATTTGTTTTGTTTCCATTCTTGTTTTGTTTTGTATGTGTTGTTTCCAAGGCAGAAGTGGTAAGAACTAGGCAGTGGGGGTTAAGTGAACTGGCCAGGATCACAGAGCTAGGAAGTGTCTGAGGCCATATTTGAACCCAGGACCTCCCATCTCTAAGCCTGGCTCTCATTTCACTGAGACGTCTAACTGCCTCCTTTCTAGTTATATTTCATTCCTCTCTTGTTCAAAATTCCATTTCTCTTTCCTAGAGGAATGCTTCTATTGTTGCAAGACTCCTTTAGTTCCTGGGCTTGCTTCTAAAAAACAAAAACAGATCCAGGACAGTTGAAAGGGCGGAGACAGGATCCAAGTCTCCCAAACCTCTGCTTATGGGGAAAAGGTAGAGAAAGGATGTGCTGCCAGTGCCACTGATCATGGCACTGCTGTAGGAATCATGTGGCTAAAACCTAGGTAGCCAGGTAGTATAGCAGATAGAGTGTTGGCCCTGGAATTAGGAAGACCTGAGTTCAATTCCATCTCCCACAGTTGCTGGTTGTGTGACTCTGGGCAACTCAAATAATTTCTGTCTGCTTCAGTTTTCTCAGCTGTAAAATGAGGGGTAATTGAGGATCTATTTCCTAGGGTGGTTTGAGAATCAAATGAAATACCATTTGTAAAATGCTTAATCACAATGCCAGGCACATCTGTCATTAATATCAATTAATTAATTAATTAGTAGTATTAGTAGATTTGTGAATAATCAATGCTTTTCCCTTCCCTTGCTTCTGTGGTACAATGAGGGGCAGCTTCTCTTGCATAGTTAAGGTTCCCGGGTATTATCAGCGAGGGAAGGGCTATCAGAGGGATGGAGAAAAGATAACAATTGGCTCCAGGGAGCTGGTCAGAGCTGGTTCCAGCATACTGCTATATACATGGGAGGTGGATCAAGGAGGGATATTTTGGTCTGTGAAATTACAGAATTGTCAAGTGAAATCCCAAGAGAAAAGACGAATGCATGCTTTGGAGCCCTGATGAGCAATATAGATTCGGTTTTGATTTTAGAGCTAGAAAGAAGGACTAGGAGAATTCTGAATAGCAAGTCAAGGTAGCTGGTGAGAAGTAAGCCAAAGAGCAGAGTAGGTTGGGAAGGGGGGTAGAAATTCTGATGATAAAAGATAATTCAAACATGATTTCTAGTCTTGGCAGTAAACACGACGTCTTATATAGAATATGCTTATTAAATTTTTGTTGGATTGTATGTACAGTTTGCTTTCTAGATATTTGTTTGCAAATATACAGTTATAATTATACACATTGTAAATATACAATTATATAAATATACAAATACAATTTCAATTTTATTTATTTATTGTGACCCTTACATTCCATCTTAGAATCAATACTATGTATTGGTTCTTAGACAAAAGAGCGGTAAGGGCTAGGCGATGGGGGTTAAGTGACTTGCCCAAGGTCACCCAACTAGAAAGTGTCTGAGGAAAGATTTGAACTTAGAACTTTCTGTCTGTAGGCCTGGCTATCTATCCACTAGGCTACCCAGCTGCCCCCTACAATTGCAACTTATAATTAGATTATAAGTTCCTTGTGGGACAGTCTTTTGCCTCTTTACAGCCCCAGCACATAGCATAGTGCCTGGCACATAGTAGGCACTTAATACATGGTTCTGGTTTTTTTGTTTGTTTGTTTGTTTGTTTGTTTGTTTGTTTGTTTGTTTGTTTGTTTTTACCCTTACTTTCTCTCTTAGTACCAAAGGCAGAAAAGTGTTAAGGGTTAGGCAATTAGGGTTGTGACTTCTCCAAGGATCATACAGCTAGGAAATATCTGAGACCAAATCTGAACCCAGGACCTTTGTCTCTAGGACTGGTTCTCTATCCACTGAACTACCTAGCAGCTCCAGCTTAATAAATATTGATTGAATGGAACATAGGTTGTTTGGACCATTTCTCTCTCTCTGAAAAAACAAAACAGGCTTGGAAAGAAGATGATGGCTGTATCATCTCTGAACAGCAGAGGGCAGTGGGATATTATTTATGAAAATCAGATGCTCAGCTCTCATTTCTAGGCTTTAATTCAAACTTAGTTTAGTTCTAACTTCACTTGTAGCCTTAGATCTATAAGAAGAGGATAGAAAAAATAAAAAACGGAAGCCTTCTGGGGTTTTCCACTTCAATATTTCCCTTGGTTTATAGATTCTGTATTGTGTTATCTTGTTCTTTCTATTCAAATATTTCACAGAGCCAACGAACATCAGGTAGGAGGAAACCTTGATGGTGGTCTAATACCTGGGGAAAAGGAACAAAATCTCTGTGACCACCTACCATGGACAGGTGGCCATGGAACCTTTGTCTGAAGATGGCCAGGGTGGGGAAGCTCACTACCCCCTCAGTTATCACCTACAGTGGGTAGAGCACTGAGCTTGGAGTCAGGAAGATCAGAGTTCATAATCTTGTCACGGATATTTAATAGGTATATTATTCTAAGAAAACCACTTAACCCTCTGTTTGCCTCAGTTTCTCCATCTGTAAAATGGGGATAATCCCAGCATATGATTATAGATTATAATATATTATTATATCATAATACATTGTTATAATTATTGTAGTGATATAATATATTGTTATTTAACTATAATCATAATGTGAGAATATAGAATGTATAGAATGTACATAATCATAATGTATAGAATATACAACATAGAATAATAATAATGACATAATCATAGCATATTTCCCAGGGTTATTGTAAGGATCAAATGAGCTAACATTTATCAAAAAGCACTTAGCACAGTGTCTGGTACATAGTAAATATTATACGAATATTGGCTATTATTATTATTGTCATCATTATCATATTAAGCCTAAATCTGTCACTTTGCCGCTTTTCCCATTTACTTCTTCTAGTCCTGCCCTCTAGGGCTAATATGAATAAATTTTGTGTTTTTCTCAGGAGAGAGCCCTTCAAATACTTGAAAATGGCCATCATGTCCCTCCGTAGTCTTTTCTTCTTCAAACTAAATATCCCTAGTTCCTTTAATACATTCTTAAGGTTTGGGTACCTAGGTGGCACAGTGGATAGAGCATAGGGTTTGGTGTCAGGAAGATGCATCTTTCTGTGTTGAAATCTTGCCTTAGACAGTTAATTAGCTGCATGACCCGGTGAGAGTCATTTAACCTTGTTTACCTCAGTTTCTTCATCTGTAAAATTATTTAGAGAAGGAAAAAGCAAACCCCTCCAGTATCTTGGCCAAGAAAATCCCAACTGGGATCATAAAAAGCTGTGAATGACTGAAAGAACTGAACAATAATAACAACAACAGAGGATAATGGGTTTTAGTAGAAAGACTGTGTTGCCACCAGGACAGATTGGAATTTATGTCTGATTTCATACAGCCAGTAGGGGGCCAATTGTGAAGGAGGTCTTTAGTCTCTCTGAGCTCTAATTCTTCCTCTATAAAATGGAAAAAGTGGAGCTTTAACTGTTAACATCCCAAGAGAATTATGAAGAAAATGCTTTGAAAACTTCAAAGTGCTTTACAAATGTGAATTAGTAAATGGCATGCTTGTAGTCCCCTTCAGCATTCTAGTCATCCCCTACTAGTCTCTTTCCAGATTATAAATGTCTTCTCTAAAATATTTCATCCAGAATATTCAAGATATAATCTGGCCAAAGTAGTAGAACACTAGCCTCTCTTCTTCTGGACTCTTTTTTAAGCCCTTAACCTTCCATCCTAGAATCAATATTGTGTATTGGTTCCAAGGCAGGAGAGAAGTATGGAATAGATAATAGAGGTTAAATGACTTGCCCAGGGTCACACAGATAGGAAATATCTGAGGCTAGATTTGAACCCAGGACCTTCCATTTCTAGGTTTTTTGATCCACTGGGCTACTCAGTTGCCCTCTGGACACTGTTCTTAATTCAGCTAAGATCCCCTTAGCTCTCATCCCCACCACGATATTTCTTCTACCAAATTTCTTTAATTATAGGTATCTCGACTACAAAAACCCATTGGCATGAGACTCTCTGCTTATTGGTAGAGATTGATGTCCCTTCATTACAAAAGGGGCAAGAGGCTGTGTAGAACTGGTGAGATTAGGAGAGGAGAGAGATCTGGAATCCTGGCAGGAGAACTGAATGAAGCAGGAAAGAACACAATCCAGAAGGAGAAAGATCATCCAGGTCAGGCTAGTCTTAAAGACACAAAACAAGACATTCCTAAAGCCCAAGTATCTTGTAGAATGGTCGGGTTTGCCATACAGAAGGAAATGCCACACTTTAGAACTGACAGATGGCTTCTAGAAACCTGAGATAAAGCTGGGCCAGCCAGAACTGTGACTAGAAAAGACTAAATTCATATCAAGAATATCAGTTTATTGCTTATAACAGTTTATTGATTAATCAATATAGTGACAGATCAATGGCCTTTCTTGATGATCAGAGACCCCATAGCTTGGTCAGGGAGATCATTTTTAGGTGCTTATTATTCAGTCCCTCATCCCAAGACATCTCTAATTGGTAAAATAGCTCATTTGGAGATGGTCCATCAAATTATCCATCCTTCCCTACTTCCATGTTATGAGGAACATGCACACAGGAAAAGAATCTTTGTCTCTTTCAATTATTAACCAAATTAAAAGAGAAGATATTCTTTGGGATTCGTAAGGCCAAAGAAAATGCAAAAAGCAGCAGACTGGATAGGATCTCCTGATCTAGGAGTCAGACATAGGAATACACAGAAATTCTCACCAATATCCAGGAATTGATTGGGGCCTTCCTAATCCAGGGTCCTGATGCAGGAATTAATATAGTATATGAAAAATAAATTCTCACACCCCCTTATGGGCTTATTGAAGATAGAGACTGCCTTGCTTGCTTATATTTATATCCCTGGCACTTAGCACTGTACCCAGCACAGAGAAAGTACTTAAATTCTTTCTTTATCCATTCATCTATGTATTATCTATCCATCCATCCAAATATCATCTATCCATCCATCTATCTATCCATCCATCTATCTATATCTAGCCATCCAACGTAGTATGTAACACCAATAATATAATACATTCTGGTCTCCTAGGTTCACATCCTTGCATTATCTTTGACCCTTTATTATTCTATACACAATCACCAAATCTTGTCCTTTTTGACCTTCACATCTCTTTTCTATATCCTCTTCTCTCCATTCTTATAGATAGCACCATGCTTTAGGCCCCCATGCCTTCTCACCTGGATGATTATAATTGCCTTTTAATTGGCATCCCTGCTTCAACTCTCTTCCCTCTGTAATCTGTCTTCTACTCAGATGCCAAAGTGATTTTTCTAAAGCCAAAGTCTGATCATGTCATTCCTCTATTCGTTCCAGGCTCAGATATAAACTCCTAGGGCAACTTGATGGTTCAGGGGGTAGAGTGCCAGATCTGGAGACAAGAGGTCCCAGGTTCAAATCTTTCTAGGCTTTTCTGTGATCATCTTGTTTGTCATTTCTTAGGGTACAAATATATATTATATATTACATTCTGTATAATGTATATGTATATGTATAATATATATTATACATATATGATGTATAATATATATTATACACATATATGCAAAGTTATAATTTATTTTTATTTATATATATGTGTATACATAATATATAACACCAATAATATACTACATATGATTTGTTATAAAAATGTAATAAATTATAATGTGCTTATCCAAGAGAAATAATTTCTCACATTAGCTCAGTCCAAAATTCTCTCATTCTTTTCTTTATCCCCTTCCATCCTTCCCTATTTCCCAAGAAGGCAGGTAACATGCTATAGATCATACATATATTATCTTATAATGGGTATTTCCCCGTTTGTCATACTGTAAAATAAGATACATCTTGCTGACACTAGAGAAAAGTTCATGAAGGTAAAAAAGTAAAGAAAGGTATGCTTCAGTTTGCATTTAGACTCAGTCTGTTCCTTCC
>NC_058133.1:467741819-467744945 GCF_016433145.1 Gracilinanus agilis
GGAAATTTGGAAAACAATATGGGAGAGATTAGGTTTAGATCAACATCTCACACCCTACACCAAGATAAATTCAGAATGGGTGAATGACTTGAATATAAAGAGGGAAACTATAAATAAGTTAAGTGAACATAAAATAGTATACCTCTCAGATCCCTGGGAAAGGAAAGATTTTAAAACCAAGCAAGAGTTAGAGAAAATTACAAAATGTAAATTAAATGATTTTGATTTTATCAAACTAAAGAGCTTTTGTATAAACAAAAACAACGCAGCCAAAATCAGAAGGGAAACAACAAATTGGGAAAAAATCTTCATAACAAAAAACTCTGACAGGGTTCTAATTATTCAAATATACAGGAGTTAAATCAATTGTATAAAAAATCAAGCCATTCCCCAACTGATAAATGGGCAAGAGACATGAATAGGCAATTTTCAGATAATGAAATCATAAGTATCAATAAGCACATGAGAAAGTGTTCTAAATCTCTAATAATCAGAGAAATACAAATCACACACTTCCTAATCTGTGTCACTCTAGGCAAATCACTTACTGTTCTTCTATCTTATAAATGATACTAAGAAAGTAAGGGTCAAAAAAAAGAAAAAAAATTCCTTTTCTATTCTTCTACTTTTTACCACCTAATTATTCAATGTCTTCTGTTGACTAAGATTTAGTCTAATTGAAATTGGCAAATATTTATGAATCATTTATTATGTTGAAGGGCTTATGATAAATGCTAGAAAATAAATATTAAAATTAAATAATATCTGCCATATTTTGCTGGGGAATGCAAATACACATCTGAGTATTAAATTACATACAACCAGGCATGATGGTGCTCATGCCTATATTCCTTGCTTCTGGGGTGATCAAAGCTGCTAACTCACTCAAGTTCCAGACTTTTGAGCAATAGCAGGCTAAGCAAACTGAGTATCCATGTTATGTCTGGAATAAATATGATGAGCATCTATAAGCAGAAAAGCCAGTAATCTATCTAAGGAGGAGTAAATCAGATTAGGCTGGAAATAGAGCAAGTCAAAGCTTCTGTGCTTAAAATGTATGGGATCAGATATATGAGTACTACTACAATTCTAGCTGCAGAACAAGAAGAAAGAAAGGAAGGAAGGAAGGAAGGAAGGAAGGAAGGAAGGAAGGAAGGAAGGAAGGAAGGAAGAAAGGAAGGAAGAAAGAAAAAAGAAAGAAAGAAAGGAAAGAAGGAAGGGAGGAAGGAAGGAAGGAAGGAAAAAAAGAAAGAAGGAAGGGAGGAAGGAAGGAAGGAAGGAAGGAAGGAAGCTTAGCCATCTCTAGGGCAGAAAATACCTAATGAGGATTGTTATTATTGATACTGTTCAGTTCATGCCCCTGTTTGGGGTTTTCTTGGAGGAGATACTAGAATGGTTTGCTATAATTTCCTTCTCCAGCACATTTTACAGATGAAGAAACTGAAACAAACAGGAAGAAGTGACTTGCCCAGGGTGGCACAGCTAACAAAAGTATCTGAAGCCAAATTTGAACTCAGGAAGATGAGTCTTCCTGACTCCAAGCCTGGTACTCTAGCCACTGAGCCAACTAGCTGCTCATGAAAAGCATTAGCTAGGAGTTATTTAACCTTTGAGATTTATAAAAGGCTTTTCATGTGCTGTCTCATTTGATCTTTACCCCACAGGATAGGAGGTGTATCAGCATTCTTATTTTACAGGTAAGGAAACTGAGGCAATGGAAGATTAGAGTAGGTAGATCAGCCTTCCTACTTTACAGATGAGGAAACCAAGGCAGTAAAAGATTAAGGAACTTGTCCAAGGTCATAAAGCTCATAAATGGTAATGCTAGAAGTCCAAAACACTTCATTAAAAATGGTAGAATTCATACACACATGCACACATGCACGTGCACACACACACACACACACACACACACACACACACACACTCCTGAGTGCTATACTTTAGCATAGTGATGAGGGCGCTTAAGGACAATGAAGTAGAAGTAGCTGCCAAAAAAGATGCTCAAGTATATACAAGATGAAGGAAGCTGTAGCTGACTCCTGACTTCTCAGATACTTCAGATATGCAATCAGTCCATTTGTTTCCTCTGTCCCCTAGACCTTCTGCTCAGAGTTCTGAATGAAGAAAGAGGCTCACAGATTTAGAGGTCATCTAGCTCAACCCCTCGTTTCACAGATGAGCAACTGAAACCTTCAAAATGGAGGTGACTTATTCAAGATCACATAGCTGGGGGAAGCTAGGGAGCCCAGCAGATAGAGCACTCAGGCACTTGCTAGCTGTGTGGTCTGGGCAAATCACTTTTACCATGATTGCCTGGTCTTAGAATTGATACTAAGACATGAGATAAGAGTTGGGTTTTTTTTTAATCATATAGGTAATAGGTGGCACAGCAAGGACTTGAAACTAGGTACTCTAACTCTAAGTGCATAAATCTGAGGTAGCATAATGGGAGGGAGGGAGACAGAATAAATTACTTTTTTAGCATTTTCCAGGCACACTGCTAATCACGTTACAATATTGTCTCTTTTGATCCTCACAACAGCAGCCCTGGAAAGTGGGTACTTTTATTACCCCAGTTTTACAAATGAGGAAAGTGAGGCAAACAGAGCTTCAATCATTTGCCCAGGATCACACATCTAGGAAGGATCTGAGGCTGGATTTGAACCCTAAGCCCAGTGTTCACCAATCTAGCTGCTTTAATGGGAAGAAGAGTAAGCTTGTGAGGAAAGAAGAAAGAAGGGAACTGAGTAGACTGAAATCTTCAGTAGAATTCCTTGCATTTTAATGTCACTTTGTGATTGGCAGAGGTCTAAGAGAAGGGGGATGCGACTAAGGGGAAGCAGCCAAGTGGTACAATGGTTAGAACAATGGACCTGGAATCAGACTTAACTTCTATAAAACGGATAATAATAGAACCTATCTCCCAGGGTTGTATAAAATGATATTTGTAAAGTACTTGCCAAACCTTTATCTAAGAGGGGAAAAAAAAGAAGAAAGGAAGGAAGGAAGGAAAGAAGAAAGGAAGGAAGAAAGAAAGAAAGAAAGAAAGAAAGAAAGAAAGAAAGAAAGAAAGAAAGAAAGGAAGGAAGGAAGGAAGGAAGGAAGGAAGGAAGGAAGGAAGGA
>NC_058133.1:467745015-467754062 GCF_016433145.1 Gracilinanus agilis
AAGAAAGAAAGAAAGAAAGAAAGAAAGAAAGAAAGAAAGAAAGAAAGAAAGAAAGAAAGAGAAAGAACTTATCTCCCTTTCTTGGAAGCCACTCCCATGTCCACTGCAGCTTTTCCTGAGTTAAGAGAGGAGAGTAAAATATGGGATAAAGTGGGAGGGAGCAATTCTTAGAACATGCCCTGGAGAAAAATTTCTAGTTGTACCTTTGACCACTGGTAAAATCCTAAAAAACCTTCCATGGGAGTTAATCATTGACTTTCTCTCACCAGGCCAAATGAACTTTGCAATGATTTTTTTTTGTTGTTTGTGTTTCTTAAAAGTTCTGAAATTCTCAGCAGGATTATGGTCACCAAAGTAAATCAAGGAAAATAATTGGGGGAGTCTAGCACTAGTCAGCTCAAGCCTTCAGTCCCTTAAATTCCCTTTCTTTAGATAAACTATTCAACAGAGGAAACTCTACCTCCATGACTGGCCCTTCTGGTTGTTCAGGACCTTTGGGCTGCTTGTCATAAGCTCTTTTCATCTCCTATTCCAATTTTCCAACTGCCCATGGAACATTTTAACCTGAGTCAGAACCATCCCTACAGAGGGTGACCAGGACTTTGTATTAGGGTACTGAAATTTAGTTAGCATAAGCTCATTCAATAAGAAGAAATCATTGACTTTAGGTCCCAGTTAGCAATTCACAGATCCGGGGAGTACTTATTGGATCCCTTTAGGTTGCAAGTCACTGTACTAGGGTTGAGAATACAAAGATAATATTAAAAGCAGTCCCTGGTGGCTCTGTGGATACAGAACCTAGTCTGGAGACAGGAGGTCCTGGGTTCAAATCTCGCCCCAGATACTTCTGTGTGACCATGGACAAATCACTTAACTGCAATTGCCTATCCTTTACCACTCTTCTGCCTTAGAAGTGATACATAGTATTGAGTCTAAGATGGAAGATAAGGGGAGGAAGAGAAGAGAGAAGGTTACCCTCTAAGAGTAAATACAAAAGTAATAATTCTCCTTTAATGAGGGAAAGCTCTGTCAACTAGAAGGATTAGGAAATACCTTCTATAGGAAGTGTTATATTAGATAAGCTTTGAAGGAAGGAGTGATGATGGTAGCATTACCATTAACCCTTCCCCAAAGGAAGCCAGGAATTCTAAGAAGGTAATAAGAAGGGAACGCAATTCAGATTTTCTTTTGTTGTGGTCGTTTCATTCAGTTGTTTCAGTCATGTCTGACTTCTGACCCCTTTATTTGGGGTTTTCTTGGCAAAGATCCAGAAGTGGTTTGCCATTTCCTTCTCCAGCTCATTTGACAGATGAGGAAACTGAGGCAGAGTTAAGTGACTTGCCCAAAGTCCCACAGCTAGTAAGTGTCAGAGGCCAAATATGAACTCAGGAAGATGAGTTTTCCTGAATGCAAGCCCAATGAATGCTCTAACTACTGAGCCACCTAGCTGCCATCTCTAAGGATTAACTTTAATAATTAATTAAAATAGAAAACTACCAGATGGCTGGTTTCCTCTGACCCTCAGAGTCATCCTGAGTTCTCCCCCAATCTGCCCTCCGTATGTAGGTAATATACTCACAGTCCCTGCTCACTGCCTGAGGTTCCAGGGTTTCTAGCTAATCACTCCATCCTCCTATGAAGTAATATCTCCCAACAAGGTTCTGTATCCTAACGCCCAGCTTCTCTTCCCATCTCCTGCCCTAGGGCTTATTGGTGAGTACAAACTCACCTAATACACTCTATCTAGATAATGCTTCACATCCATCCATAGTGGACATCTTGCCATCTGCCCCATCACATTCTATACTTTATGTCTATCTCCCTATCACCCAGCTCAAAGGGTTTGGCAGCTAGCTGACCTATGGCCCCACTCACCATCCCTGTGACTTCTCACCCCCAAAATCTCTTCTCTGGACCCTTCTTTCCAATGTGTCATCACATCATTAGAAAGCAAACATCTTTACAGCAGGGACTATCTCACTTTTGTATTTGCATTTCTAGTAATCAATCAATTGGTAAATATTTATTTTAATTTTTAAACTTTCTTTTTTTTCTTATATAAAATTTTTTTTGTTTTTCTTTTGCAATATGGCTAATATGGAAACATGTTCTGCTTGACCACTCAGGTACAATCCATATCAAAGTGTCTTCCTTCTCCAGGATGGGGGAGAGAGAGAGGTCATTTCAAACTCAGAAATTATTTCTTTAAATGCTAAAAATTGGGGGCAGCTGGGTGGCTCAGTGGATTGAGAATCAGGCCTAGAGATGGGAGGTCCTAGGTTCAAATCTGGCCTCAGCCACTCCCTAGCTGTGTGACCTTGGGAAAGTCACTTAACCCCTATTGCCTAGCTCTTACCACTCTTCTGCCTTAGAATCAATACACAGTATTTACTCCAAGATGGAAGGTAAGGGCCTAAAAAACAAATAAATAAACAAACAAACAAACAAACCAATAAATAAATAAATAAAATGCTAAAAATTGTTTTTACTTTGAGAAAAAAAGTATAATATCCTTGGCTAATCAATATTTGAAGTGTGGGGCATAGATATAATTCTAGCCCAACACCTCTCTTATAGTTAATAAGTATTTATTTAGTGCCTACTGTGTACCAGTCACTATGCCAAATGCTAGGGATGAAAAAGGGAAGGGGGAAAGATGGTCCTTGCCCTCAAAGAGCTTACAGTTTAATGAAGGCGACAACGAGCAAATAAATATATGCAAAGCAAGCTATATATAAGATAAATAGGAAATAATTAGAAGAAGTAAGGTACAAGAATTAAGATGGATTGAGGAAGGCTTCTAATTCAAGATGGAGTGTTAGTTGGAATTTAAAGGAAGCCAGAGAAGTCAATAGTCAGAATTGAGAAGGAAGAATATTCCAGGCCCCAGGGAGACAGCCAGAGAAAATGTACAGAGCCAAGAGATAGAGTATTTTATTTATATAATAACAAAGAGGGAATATATAATATATATTATATATGACATATATAATATAATAATATATAATAACAAAATATTGGGGAAAAGGGGTAGTTAGGAAGTACTGTGGATAGAGCA
The DNA here is from genome assembly GCF_016433145.1 of Gracilinanus agilis. Classification (NCBI taxonomy): domain Eukaryota; kingdom Metazoa; phylum Chordata; class Mammalia; order Didelphimorphia; family Didelphidae; genus Gracilinanus; species Gracilinanus agilis. Next base: position 467,748,074 of record NC_058133.1, read on the forward strand.
CTAAGCATGGAGGGAGGTCCTGGGATAAAATCTGGTCTCAAAAACTTCATAGCTTTGTGACTGTGGGCAAGTCACTTAACCCCTATTGCCTAACTCCTTGCTACTCTTCTGCCTTAGAATCAATACTTAGTATTTAGTAGTGATGCTTAGTACTGATTCCAAGACAGAATGTAAAGGTTTTTGTGTTTTTGTTCACTTAAGATTTGAACCCAGGTCCTCTGATTCCAAACTCAGTGCACTTTCCACAGAACTATATTTTCTTCCACAGGCAATAAAGAGCTAATGAATTTATTTGAACAGGGAAGGAACACGGACCCCACACCTTAGACAGATCCTTCAAATTTAGCTAGGAGCTAGAAACCCTAGCCAATTAGAGTTTCAGAGGTGTTAGCTATAGGAGGCAATTTCCACACAAACACATACTGTATATCTTTCTCCTAACCCCATGCTTCCATCTTCAACCCTTATGTAACTGTCCTCCAGACTTTTCTCCATGGGTGAATAATAAAAAATGATTTCTGGTTCAATTGGTTTGTTCTGTGCCCACAGCTGACAGGTCTTCTTCAGTTCTCATCAAATATTTCCAGGACTTCCTGAAAACTCCATTTGTGGTAGAGATTTTTTTCCATTCAGGAGGTGGGAAGAATTCCAGTAAGAAAAACTTAGGTGGTCCCACGGGAAGGATGCTCCCATCTCCCTCAGACCTGCCCAGACATAGCATCACTTCAACAAGACAGAACTTCCAGGGGATGAGTAATACACTGGAGATCCCTCACTTGCTTGCCTTCAGGTTTCCTGCCAGATCCCCAAAGTTTGGGCCAAGTTGATTTACTAAGATTTCCCAATGAATGAGGTATCCAATTAAAAATGTAAGCCAGCCCCAAATAACTGGGGGACAGCTAGATCCGTTTCTTTGACCAAGAGCAAACCTACAACCAGTTTCTGCCATCCAGCGAGGTGCCCTCTGGGCGTTTGAGAAGCTGTCATTGAATTGAAAGTAGGGTTGAAAGTGTACCTCTGTAAGGCAACCTTCATTAGCACATTCCTCATTAGCATGCTTTGGGGCATATCACGATCTCCCTCCAACCCTCCTGACCACTTCATTAGCCCTGACCCTTGTTAGTATGTTTTCCCACGACTCGTTCTGGTTTTTTCTGCCCTTTGGTCTCCTGATAAATGTTTTAATGAAGTTGCAGTGGATTGGAAATATGGAACAGGAATGTGCTATCAAAACACATGTCTGCCTAAAAGCACACTTGTTTATTCTTTCTACATTTGGGGTTTTAAACGCAGGCAGCCTTTATTGTCTTCTCCTCGGAGAGGAGAGGAACTTGGGAAAAGAAATTGACCTTGGTGAAAGAGACAGAAAGAGACCCGGTGGAGAGCAGAGGAACTTGGGAAAAGAAATTGACCTTGGTGAAAGAGACAGAAAGAGACCCGGTGGAGAGCAGAGGAACTTGGGAAAAGAAATTGACCTGGGTGAAAGAGACAGAAAGAGACCTGGAAACCTCGTCTCCTCTCAGGGAACCCAAATGCTCAGTTCTGTGAAGGTGAATGCTGCAGCTCCCGGTTTTACTGCAGTCTACTCTGCGCTGTAGGCTCCCAGAAGCAGAGCCAGGGTTCCAGCAAAATCGCTCCTTATTACAAAGTTTCTATTTAGGAGCCCCAGAGTTCCATCAGCACCCAGCCCCAAGGGGCTCTGCCCCTGGGGAAAGGACCTTCTGGATGGCTCCCTGTCAGGAGGTCCCATGCATGAGTTTTTAAGATATCGACCTAACAAATATAAGATGGGAGAGGCTTGAGCAGAGGGAAGCTTGTCTGAAAAAGATCTGGATACTTCAGTAAATTACAGACTCACTAGGAGTCGACAGAACCACAAGACTGTGGGAAAGAGGGAGTGAATGCAATCCTGGTGATCTGCAAAGAAGCAGAGTGTCTGCTACTATACGCAGTTCTGGGCTGGAATGTCCTTTAGGGAGGACATTGACAACCTGGAAAATGACCAAAGGACAGGATCCAGGATGGTGAGAGACTGGAGATCATGCTGTTTGAGGATTACTTAAAGGAAATTGAGATACTTAGTCTAAATAAGAGAACAGTTAGGAGAGACATGATAGGTATATTCAGTTATTTAGAAGGTTGTCAGGGGCAGCTAGGTAGCACCAAGTGGATAGAGCACCAGTCCTGGGAATAGTAGGATGATGTTTCAAATCTGTCCTCAGACACTTCCTGGCTGTGTGACCCTGGACAAGTCACTTAACTCTTACTGCCCTTCTGCCTCGAAGTTGATACTTAGAAGACAGAAAATAACAGTTTTAAAAAAAAGCCCCAAAGTTAGGGTTTTTTTAAAAAAAAGATTTAGGTTGGTCTAGATGGCTTCTGAGGCCCCATGTAACTCTGAAAGTCTGTCATTCTATAAAATTGCCAGTACATAGGTCATGTGATTATACAATTAATTAACCAAATTTCTTTAGCCTCAATCCCAGATGACCAGACCTATTCATCTGACCAGGCCCAAAATGGAAGCCTTGTCTATATTCTTGGAAAAGAACTAAAAGAAAGGGTTCATAATTTGCTTGGTCTTCCACCTTCTCTGATGGAATCTTTTGGTTAAAAACAAAAAGTAGGAAATTATAATTTTCCATGACTGTCGAACATAGATTGTCCTTCCTTTCGAGGATGAATACCTTCTTCCCAACCTGATGGAGTAGCTCATAGATGTCCACTTCAGCAGACTGGCCAGTATTCTTCTTGGACCTCTGAGGTGGGAGTGGGAAGACAAAAAGTGGATAGCAATACCAAGGGACTGACGAGTGGAAGGTGACCTTCCAGACTAATCAGGCCTGCAAAAAATACTGAATTATACCACTTTGGATAGGCGCAGCAATCTTTTTAAAGGCCATGAACTCATTATTTCAAGGCCAAAGAAGAGGTGGTTTAAAACAATGATATTTTCATCTATTTACAAGTTCATAGGACCATAGAAATAATCAAGAGTGATCTCTGAGGTTGTCTTAGTCAGATTCTTCATTTTACATGTGAGAAAACTCAGGTCCAGGACGGTGGAAATACTGCCTAACATAATTGGTCCAAGTTGTTCTTTCATGCCTATGTCAGCATGATGTTCAATCTTTTCAGTCATGTCTGACTCTTTGTGACCCCATTTGGGGTTTTCTTGGTAAAGATACTGGAGTGGTTCACCATTTCCTTCTCCAGTTCATTTTACAGATAAGGAAACTGAGGTTAACTGTGTGACCCTGGGCAAGTTACCTATCTTCAGATTTTGTGGTTTTTCAATCATTTTTAATCATATCTGACTCTTCTAGATTTCTATTTGGGGTTTTATTAGCCAAGATACTGGAGTAGTTTGCCATATCCTTCTCCTTCCCCTTTTACAGATGGGGGAACTGAGGCAAACATGGTAAAATGTTTTATCCAAAGTCATATAGCCAGTAAGTAACTGAGGCTAGACTTGAGTTCAGATATTCCTGACTCCAGGCCCAGTACTCTATCCACTATGCCACCTAGTTATGCCAGTATGACCTATTGGCCAAATTTGAAAAAAAAATATTCACTAAGAAGATGAAGAGAGAGTTTGTGAGTCACAAAATAGCTGGAAAGATATCCATTGGGGAGCTAAATAAGGTAGAGGCCTTTTTGCAGTAGAAGACGTCCCATCTCCATGAATGACTTTTTTTTTTTTAAAGCTTTACCTGCCATCTTAGATAATCAACACTGTGTATTGGTTCCAAGGCAGAAGAAGAAGACTAAGGTGGGAAATGGGGATTAAGTGACTTGCCCAAGGTCACACATCTAGGAAGTATCTGAGGCCAAACTGGAACCTCAAACCTCCCACCTCTAAGCCTGGCTCTTAATCCTCTAGTTGCCCTCTTTGAATGGCTTTTAATGATTCATCACCTTTTCTTTTCTTTCTTTTTTTATTTTTTAAATATTTATTAATATTCATTTTTAACATGGTTACATGATTCATGCTCCTACTTTCCCCTTCACCCCCTGCCCCCCCCCACCCATGGCTGATGCACATTTCCACTGGTTTTAACATGTGTCATTGATCAAGACCTATTTCCAAATTGTTGATAGTTGCATTGGTGTGGTAGTTTCGAATCTACATCCCCAATCATGTCCACCTCAACCCATGCGTTCAAGCAGTTGTTTTTCTTCTGTTTCCTCTCCTGCAGATCTTCCTCTGAATGTGGGTAGCGTTCTTTACCATAAATTCCTCAGAACTGTCCTGTGTCATTGCATTGCTGTTGGTACAGAAATCCATTGCATTTGATTTTTAAATAGTATATCAGTCTCTGTGTACAACGTTCTTCTGGCTCTGCTCCTTTCGCTCTGCATCAATTCCTGGAGATCTTTCCAGTTCACATGGAATTCCTCCAGTTTTTATTATTCCTTTTAGCAAAATAGTATTCCATCACCAGCTTATACCACAATTTGTTCAGCTATTCCCCAATTGAAGGGCATTCCCTCCTTTTCCAGTTTTTTTGCTACCACAAAAAGCGCAGCTATAAATATTTTTGTAGAAGTTTGTTTATCTATGATCTCTTTGGGGTACAAACCCAACAATGGTATGGCTGGATCAAAGGGCAGGCATTCTTTTATAGCCCTTTGAGCATAGTTCCAAATTGCCATCCAGAATGGTTGGATCAGTTCACAACTCCACCAGCAATGCATTAATGTCCCAATTTTGCCACATCCCCTCCAACATTCATTACTCTCCCCTTCTTTCTTTCATTTTAGCCAATCTGCTAGGTGTGAGGTGATACCTCAGAGTTGTTTTGATTTGCATTTCCTCTAATTATTAGAGATTTAGAACACTTTCTCATGTGCTTATTGATACTTTTGATTTCTTTACATGAAAATTGCCTATTCATGTCTCTTGCCCATTTTTCAATTGGGGAATGGCTTGATTATACAATTACTTTAACTCCTTGTATATTTGAGTAATTAGACCCCTGTCAGAGTTTTTTGTTATAAAGATTTTTCCCCAATTTGTTATTTCCCTTCTGATTTTGGCTGCATTGTTTTTGTTTGTACAAAAACTGTTTAGTTTTATATAATCAAAACAATTTAATTTACATTTTGTAATTTTTTCTAACTCTTGCTTAGTTTTAAAATCTTTCCTTTCCCAGAGATCTGACAAGTATACTATTCTGTGTTCACTTAACTTATTTATAGTTTCCCTCTTTATATTCAAGTCATTCACCCATTCTGAATTTATCTTGGTGTAATCTTGATCTAAACCTAATCTTTCCCATATTGTTTTCCAAATTTCTCAGCAGTTTTTGTCAAATAGTGGATTCATGTCCCAAAAGTTGGGCTCTTTGGATTTATCATACACTGTCTTGCTGATGTCATTTACCCCAAGTCTATTCCACTGATCCTCCCTTCTGTCTCTTAGCCAGTACCATATTGTTTTGATGACTGCTGTTTTAATAGTATAGTTTAATATCTGGTACTGCTAGGCCCCCTTCCTTCACATTTTTTTTCATTATTTCCCTTGATATTCTTGATCTTTTGTTATTCCAAATGAACTTTATTATGGTAGTTTGATAGGGATGGTGCTAAATAGGTAAATTAATTTGGGTAGAATGGTCATTTTTATGATGTTAGCTTGTCCTACCCATGAGCAATCAATGTCTTTCCAATTGTTTAGATCTAGTTTTATTTGTTTGGAAAATGTTTTGTAGTTGTTTTTGTATAATTGCTGTGTTTGTTTTGGTAGATAGATTCCTAAGTATTTTATATTGTCCAGGGTGATTTAAAATGGTGTTTCCCTTTCTACCTCTTGCTGCTGTGATGTGTTGGAAATATATAGAAATGCTGATGATTTGTGTGCATTTATTTTGTATCCTGCAACTTTGTTAAAGTTGTTGATTATTTCTACAAGCTTCTTAGTTGATTCTCTAGGATTTTTTAAGTAGACCATCATATCATCTGCAAAGAGTGATAGCTTAGTCTCCTC
>NC_058133.1:467758973-467792946 GCF_016433145.1 Gracilinanus agilis
TCTCTCTCTCTCTCTCTCTCTCTCTCTCTCTCTCTCTCTCTCTCTCTCTCTCTCTCTCTCTCTCTTTCTCTTTGTCTTTCTCTCCCTTTCTTGGTCTCTCTCTCCCTCTCTCTGTCTCTGTTTCTGTCTTTCTATCTGTCTCATCTTTCTCTGTCACTGTCCCTTTCTCTTCTTCATTCCCTCTCTCTGTCTCTCTCATCTTTCTCTAACTGTCTGTGTCTCTGTCTCTGTCTGTCTATCTGTCTCTGTCTCTCTCTGTCACTGTCTCTGTTCCTGGTATTGTCTCCCATCATCCCCCAAGTCTAGAAGGCCCTCTCTTTTCCCCTCTAACTACTGACCTCTCTCTAGCTTCCTTTAAATTCCAACTAAAATCACTTATTTTTTTAAACCTTTACCTTCCATCTTAGAATTAATACTGTGTATTGGTTCCAAGACAGAAGAGTGGTAAGGGCTAGGCAATGGGGGTTAAGTGACTTGTCCAGGATCTCACAGTTTTGAACCCTGGACCTCTAGTCTCCAGGCCTGCCTGTCTATACACTGAACCACCTGGCTGCCCCTTCCTTGCCTCTTGCTGGATCCATAGTCTTACCACAATACCTGGCTTAGCACATAGTCGGCACTATTGAATAAATACATTTTCAATACATGTTTATTGAGTAAACGACTGATTAATACCAGATCTAATGCTCTCTCCATTGTACCAATAGGGGCTGAGACCTTGAGTAAATCGCTTCCCCCTCTCAAGGTCTCCTTTAGATTAGGTGATCTCCAAGGCCTTGCCACCTCCCAAACCAAGGTTTATGCTCCTGTCCTCTGCTTGGTGTTCACAGACAGCCATGGAATGTTTTGGTGAAGCCCCCCAGCCGAAAGAGACCTTCCTTCCGCCTTTGTCCATAGCAACATAGGCTGACTTCTTGTAGCGGGCAGGGGCTTCACTTGTGGGAGGAGGAAAGGTCCTGTGGGTGGGCAGCATTTATGCCCATTCCGAGAGGCTCTTCTTCAGAGGCGCCACTCACGTACTGGGCACCTTGGCAGAGGCACGGAAGATGGGGCTCATCTCCTAGGACCTGAGGCTTCCCACAGTCCTCTTAGCTCCAGCTCCCCGGCTTCTGCTGTTGCTGCTGCTGCTGCACTGGTCAGCCAGAGCCAGCTGGCACCGTCCATTCCCCCTCCTCCCAGCGAGGGCTGCATTTCAGTTGAGCTGAATAGGCAATCTCTAAAGTGCTCTGGGCTCCTCTGGGAAGAAGGGCATTAGCTTTTTATATTATTATATAATAATAATGAGAACATATTTCTGCATCCAGAGGCCTCCTGGCTGGGTACACTGCGCACTGTGAGGAAATATTGTTTGGGGAAATATTGTTAAAGGGGGTCTGTTCTTATTATCTTTTCTATACAGTATCAAAACTGACAATGTCAAAACCAATCCAGCCATGATGCTCATTGTTCTCCCTGTCCCTTTCCCACCCAGCCTCCATCTTTCCCCTCTGGCTGTCACCTTACTTCATAAAAAAATGACCAGACTTCTTATAGAAGCTGGAAGGCTCTGGGGCCACCAGGTCTCTCAGTGGATAGAAAGCCAGACCTGAGACAGGAGGTCCTGGGTTCAAATCCGACCTCAGACCCTTCCTAGCTGTATAACTCTGGGAAAGTCACTTATCTCTCATTGCCTGGTCCTTATTGCTGTATAAATGGAGATTTTGAACCTTGGACTGTATCCCCCATAAATCCTTTAATATTTCCCCAATTTCCCTTTAATCTCTCTTGCACCTCCACATTTGCATGGTCACATTATTATTTTATAAGTTCTGTAGCTCCTCCCTTTCTCTCTCTCTTTTTTTTTTTTTGCTCTGGTGAGTGGGCTGGGTTAGTTTAGCACCTTTTCACTCTTTTTTTATTAGTTTATTATTAATAAAACTNTTCACTCTTTTTTATATTAGTTTATTATTAATAAAACTTTATAAAATATAATATTTCATTATTGAATATTAATTTTAATCTCCACATTTATGGCGTCTAATCTCCACATTGATTTTCTGCCTTGGAAATGATAAGACAAAAAGTAAGAGTTTACTATTATTTTTAATAGAAAGAAAAAAGAAAATGTAGGTCTCACTTTTAGTGCTAGAGCCTAGCAGGGCAAAAGTCACATAGCCCAGAATTTTTTTTTGGAGGGGGGGTACCACTTTCTGATCATTTTAGTACGCTTGTCCCTAATTGGGTGTATATTTGTATATCTGTATTCATGGGTCTCTTAGGGGAATAGTTAATTATGAAGGAGGATATCTGATATATTTATGCAGGGGGAATGGAGGGAGGTGGGTATATACATATATATATATTTTTTAATTTTATTTTTTATAAGTCCCTACCATCATATATGAGGCAGCTCAGTGGTGGCGTAAATAGAACTTGGAATCAAGAAGACTCATCTTCTTGAGTTTTCCTTCAAAACTGACCTCTGACACTGGCTGTGTGACCCTGAGCAAGTCATTTAACCTCTGATGGCCTCAATCTCCTCATCTACAAAATAAACTGGAAAAGAAAATGGCAAACACTTACTGGCTATGTGACCCTGGGCAAGTCACTTAGCCCTGTTGGCCTCAGTTTTCTCACCTGTAAAATAATCTGGAAAAGGAAATGACAAACCACTCCAGGATTGTGGCCAAGAAAAGCCCAAATGGGGTCATGATAAGTGTGACACGACTGAGATGACTGAACAACAAATACAGTTATACAACTCCCTCTGGATGCATGCACCAAAAGCCAGGATGCTAGAGTGGAAGGGACCTTCGTTATCTAGGGCTGAGACTTTCCCAAAGTCACTCAGGCAGCAAGAAGGCTCAGGAACATGTGTGACAAAGACAAGAAAAAAGATCTGAGTCTGTTTGTGTTAAGGTTCTTCGCTCAGGCTATCTCTCTCCATGGTCTGTCTTCCTCCTTCCTCCCTTCCCTCTCAGAGCTGACATCTGCTCCCAAGTAGGACTGGCCTTGCCTGGGGAGGTTTAGAACACTTGCTTCTCCTTTATCTTTTTTTTTTTTTGGTTGTTGTCGGTGGTTTTTTCCTTCTGGGAAGAGCTCCCCAGCCCTTCTCCTTCCCCCTCTTCTCCTCCATTGCTAGCTGCAGCCTTTTCTCTTCCCCCAGCTTCAGCCTTGCTCCCTCTCCCTAGCAACATCCAAAGGGAAGCAACAGCCATTGGATCTGAAGCAATTTTGGAGCCAGTGAAATGAGTGGGGCTATAAATACCTTGGGCCATCGCAGGACTGTGTTTTTTAATTCCCTGAGCCTCCTACCACTCCACCAATCCTTTCCCAGATTAACATGGTACAACTCCCTACAGAAGCGCATACCGAAGCCCAGAAAGCAAACTTGAAAGGGATTCCAGGGGCCATCTTATCTAAGCCTGTCATTTTATAGAAGAAGAAACTGAGGGCAGGGGTTCAGGCTTGTCCTACATCACCCAGGCAGCCATGATCAAATTCAGGATTTGAACCCAAGACCGCTGCCTGAAAGAATCATTACTCTTTCCACTCTGTTGGTCCACGCTTCAGCAATTTTGCCCCTGCGCTGTATGGACTTGGATAGAATAAACCTTAGCCTGTCCCCCCATTGCCCATTCTGTCTCCTCCCAGAATCCTGGTCATTCTCAACTCCCAGGTCATTGATTTGGAGACTTCTAGAATCTTGGTTCAATGCAATCAGCTGAGCTTTTATTGATCGCTTCCTCTGCTCCAGGTGCAATAGTAGGGGCTGAGAATTCAAAGCCAAAACAAAAAGTAGCCTTTGCCCTCAGGTAGCTTCTAGTCCATTGCTTGGTTTTGTTTGTTTTTTTAGGGGGTTCTTTCTATAGGTGAGGATGGATATTGGATACACAAGTTCATTAGGATTATATAGGAAATTCCCAGCTGAGAAAACTCTACCGTTCTAGGTTAGTATCTTCTCTGAAACTTCTCATCTTAAAGAGTTGTCTATAGGCAAAAGTTAGGTGACTCCCTGGATTGAGAGCCAGGCTGAGAGACAGGAGGTCCTGGGTTCAAATTTGACCTCAGATACTTCCTAGGCGTGTGACCCTGCGCAAGTCCCCATTGCCTAGCCCTTTCTGTTCTTCTGCCTTGGAACCAATAGTATCTACTCTAAGATGAAAGGTAAGGGGTTAAAAAAAAAACCAACTAATTACAGGGGCAGCTAGGAAGCACAGTGGCTAAAGCCCAGGTCTACAGTTGAAAGCACCAAATTAGGGTTCAAATGTGGCCTCAGACATTTCCTAGCTATACGACCCTGGACAAGTCACTTAGTCCTCATCGCCTATCCATTACCACTCTTCTGTCTTAGAGACAATACTTAGTATTGATTCCAGAACAGAAGCTAAGAGTTTTAAAGAAAAAAAATTATTAAAAAAATTAAATACAGTCACCTGCCTGAATTTTCCATTGACTACATGCTAAGATAGAAGGTGAGGGCTTTAAAAAAAAAAGAGTTGTCTATAGCAGAGGGATAAAACACAGCCACTGGCCTCCCCACATGTGGCCTGAAACACTCCTAAGTGCTCTCCAACCAGATGAAAATGTAATCGAGAAACAATTTAACAACATAAGTAAAAATACAATAAAACAGAGACGATGTTAATATGTGGTTTTCTAAGTCACTCTGTACCACAGGGATCCTCGTATACAGTGTAGTAGTTCCCACTTTGATTGGAGTTTGATACCACTACTCCAGAGCATTAAAGGTGAAGTGACTTGCCCAAGGTAACATGTCAATATGAGTCAGAGGTGGGATTTGAACCCAAGCTCTCTCAGCTTCAAGGCTGGATTAGCATTCTACTTCTTATGCATATGGTACATAGAGATATAGAGGCAAAATTTTTACAGAGGAAATATAAAGTCATCTTTGGGCAGCCGAGGAACTCTGGCAGTTGAGGAGATCAAGGAAGGTTTCCTGCAGGAGGTGGACCCTGAGCTGTACTTTGAAGGAAACTTGAGTTAGAAGAGATTTCTGTTGGGATATTGGGAGGAAGGGGTGCCACAGTCATAAAATGGCAGCTTGGGACAATTCTCTTCTTTCTGTATGTATGCACACGTATCTCTTTCTGCCTTAGTTTCCATATTTATGAAAGATGGAAGAGATGACCTCCTTGTTCCATCTGTGGTACTGAGGAGATGATCTGCAATGGAATTTTTCCAGCCCTGAGAACCTATAATAATAAGGAGAAGAGTACTGTATTATGTATAACATAATTATATATTATAGGAGTATTATATTATATTGTATTATATTATCATATTAGGAACATAACAGATCTGGAGTGGGGTTGGGGAATCATTGACTAAGCTATCATTTCTCCTCTACTCAGGATTTTGGTCACTGCAAACCCCCCCCATCCCCGCCCAGGACACCCCCTGACCCCATAGGCCATAGATGGCAGGGTATACTAGTAGACAGTGTTAAAGCTAAGAGGAAATAATTTTAATTCAGTGGGAAGGGTAGGGGTGAGAAGGGAGATTAGTTTTGTTGAAGGAAGCAATCTGGGTAAAGCTTTAGGTGAAGGTGATTCTGCAGTCCTGGCAGCAGCAGGAAGCTCACTCCTGGCAGAGGGTTGAGTCAAGCCACTCCCTTTGCAGTATTTCTCTCTCCACTGGCACACCCCGCTTACTCTTCAGGGCCCTTTCCCTGCCCCCCCTTTTCTCAAATCTCCATCCTCCCATCTTAAGGGGTCGGTTCCATTGGGGTATTCCCAGATAAACAGAATTTAGATAAAGAGATGTTGGCTTGGTGTCTTTCAGAGGAAAAGAAAAAGCTACAGGAAAGCTCCCTCAGAGGACAGTCAGTCATTTTTAGAGGTGGGAGGAATCATTTCCTTAAATGCTGCTGGGACAAAGTTAGCAAGGCTAGGGAGAAGGGAAGAGAGGCAGAGGGATGGGGTAAAGGATAGAGCACTGGACCTGGAGCCAGGGAAACCCGGATTGAAATCCTGCCTCAGATAATAATAATAATAGACAACATTTATATGGCACTTTTACTATGTGTCAGACACTGGATTGTTGTCGAGGTGTTTTTCAGTCTTCTCAGACTCTTTGTGATCCCATTTGGGATTTTCTTGACAAAGATACTGGGGTGGTTTGCCATTTCCTTCTCCAGCTCATCTTACAGATGAGGAAACGGAAGCCAATAGAGTTAAGTGACTTGCCCAGAATTATGCAGCCAGTAAGTATTTGCCATTTTCTTCTCCAGCTCATTTTACAGATGAGGAAACTGAGGTCAACAGGGTTAAGTGACTTGACCAGGGTCCCATAGCTGAGGTCAGATTTGAACTTAGGAAGACGAGTCTTCCTGACTCCTCCAGGTCTAGTACTCTATCCATCGTGCCACCTAGTTGCCCCTTAACCTTAGCACTAGGTTCCAAATAAAGACTTCCTGAGTGATTAATAATCAGCAGATAAACTCTAAGGAGATTAGACCTGAAGCAAGGTAGAAAAATTCTAGGTATATAGTCTGGTGACCTTGGGTTCAAATTCTCTTCTGCCATCTAATATTGGTGTGACCTGGGACAAGACATTATATTTTTCTGTGTCTGAGTTTCTTCATTTATAAAAGATGGGTATTGGAAGAGATGTCCCTGAAGGTCCCTTCCAACTCTCCATCTGTGATCCTTTGAGGATCATGGTGCATCAGTACCAAGGATAGAGCACTGGTCTTAGAATCAGAAGTTTAAATCTAGCTTCAGACACTTACTAGCTGTGTGACCCTGGACAAGTCACCTAAAGTCTCCTTCCTAGTTTTCTCATCCAGAAAAAGGATAATAATAACAGCATCTACTTCACAGGTTTATTGTAAGGATGAAATAAGACAATCATTGTAAAAGTGCTTACAACAATTCCTGGTATATGGTAGTTATTTAATAAATGTTTGTTCCCTTCCCTTCTTCCTCCATAAATTTCAAAAGGCACATACCCAGGATCATAGAGTAAATAAAAAGCCAAAGGCAGGGATTTGAACCCAGGACTTCTATCTCCAAGGCCATCATTCTCTCCATCACTGCCTCTAGCCTGCATAAATATGAGCTATGGAAATAGCCACCCCTGAAAACTCTTCTTACTATCTTGGTATTAAAAGCATTGGATATTTTAGGGGTTGCTCTGGCCTGTTTTGTGGAGATTTTCCAACCCCAAACAGGTGGAAAGGAAGAAAATCTATTGTCCACAGAAGCCTATTTCAGCTTTCTCCATTCTTCCTCTGAATTCTTTCCTTAAGATAAGCAGAGTGAAGGGACCCCTGCTCCCAGCTTCTATTTCTAGAGATTGGACCTGCAGATACTGAAGCTAAAAATAAACCTTAATAAGATTTTAAATAAACACTTCCCACAAGGATTGGCTTCATGATTCCCCCCCCCCCATTCCTGGAACAGTGTGACTTAAAGCAAAGGGTATTCCTCCCAGAGGAGGAAATGTTAAAAGATCTCATAGAGGAAGAAAGTCTGGAGGAGGTCCATTACTCACCACCAGCTTACCAGAAGCAGCCAAAGCTCTTTGGGATTTTAGGGGAGTCAAGCTGTCCCAAACCTCCTGCATTTCTGAGATCACCTTAGTTAACCTCTTGAACCCGAACAGCCCTTGGCTTTCTCCTCCCTTCTATCATTCACCCACCATGGCCGTTTCTGCCCTTAGATGTAATGAAGCCACAGAGAGAAGCATTTTTCTTTTTTTTAATTTCTGATACTATCCCTCCCTCCGTAACATGCCACCAACTTTCAAGGATTCTGTTCTGGCTTCAGATGAAAATCTAAATTCACTGTCCCTTTACCCACACGAGCTACCATAACTTAGTGTCTGCAAAATCTGTTTGTCCCTGGAATGTGTTCTGTGCTGGTAGGATGGGGAGAGAAGGGAGAAAGAGCAGAATAGTTGGGACCTTCACAAGCAATTATCAAGGGTGTTAGAAACACAAGCATTCTGGGTCTGAAATGCCAGCCAGTGGGCACGTGACAGAATGAATTTTTAGCTTTTCTCCCTTACACCTCCAAGTGAGAAAAGGTCAGAGGGGTGCTGGGATTTCTATCAATAGTACCAGCTTCCTCCTGTGGGTCTTCTCTAGGAGCCAGGAGGGAAAAAAAATATAAAGGAAAAGGGTTGGAGGGGGGATGCCGGGGTAGGCAGAAGGAAAGATGAGAAAGGAAGGTGGTTTAATAATATATTATGTTGTGGGAAGAGTCGACATTCCCCACGATGCTCTAGAACAATGGTCGTTTGACTGTCTGCCACCAAAGGCAGGCTTGAGAGAGTTGAGAGAGCCCCTTTGAAAAGCTCCCTGGCAGTGCACCCGTCACGGGAAAGGGAGCAATGGGTGGGGTTGTCCGCAGTGTGTCAGCAGCATGAGAAAACAAAGGAACAGACAGGAGAACCATGCCCTGGGAACTGGGAAGGTGCCCGGAGAGAGTTCTTGGCCGAAGGCCAGGCCTGGTTTTTAATGAAGCCACCTGAGTAAATGAGGGAGTGCAGAACTGCTCCTCTTTCTGTGTCCTCAAGCCATGTTCTGTTCAGTTAGCCAGACCAAGCAAGCAGCCTTCTGCCCAGCCACTAATTGGAAAGAGGTGCCCAAGCCACGCACAGCAGGTGGCACTCTTGTCTCTGCCTCAGAACAGGACAACTGCCCCCGCCCAGGGGACCTACCTTGCCTGAGCCGAGGTGCCATTTTGTGATGGAGACAAAAACCCCAGGCCCTGACCACTCAAACTCATTCATCTCTTCCAGATACTTTCCACATTAACCCTAGTGTCCTGGCCCAAGGCCAGCCTAAGTAATTGCCTTCCACCCGGCTCCATTTTGCCTTAGGTTTCAATTGAACTGAGTATTTTTCATCATTTTCTTCCTGGAGTTGTGGTAGGATGAGAGTGTCCCTGCCAGAATAAAATGTTAAGTCATCTCCTCTGCCTCAGTTTTGGATTCGAGGCCAAAAAAGAAAAAAAAATGATAAAAGCAACACTGGGATGTGAGAAGTTGTGTGGTACAGTAGAAAGCACCCTGGATTTAGAGGAAGAGCATCCCGGTTCAGGCACCAACTCTAGTACTTATTATCTGTGTGCCTTGGAGCAGCTTACTTGCACTATCTGGGCACATGCAAAAAGTGAGAGTTTTAAACCAGATAACCATGGACGTCCTTTCTAAATTTAAATCTAGAGGTTCTGACCGGGAATATCTTTCTTAATTCTGCAGAGATTGTGGAAGGTAGTAGCCAGGACAAAAAAAAAAAATGTGAAGAGAAAGAAGTCAGCTTTGACAATTTCTATTCTCCTTCTTCTTCCCTTGGCCACTTCCCATATCCCCTCCCTACAATCCCAAGCTAGGTCTCTCCAGGCTGGCTCTGTGGAAATCTTCCACTTGCAACCTCAGAGAATATTTTGTTTGGTTCCTCTCTAATATAATTATGATATAATGGAATGTATTATAATTATCTGCATTGGTGTTACATCACTTTAAATGTATGGAGGGCCCAGATCCTGTCTCATCTGGACTTTATATCTCCCCCAGACCTTTCTATATGCTTAGTATTCTATAGGTACTTAATAAAAGATTTATTAGTGAATGAAAGAAAATAAGGCAACAAACCATATGGTTTGTATTTTCCAGGCCACTAATGTATTTAGATATTCAGGTCCATGTCACCACAAGACATCAGAATGCCCTGGAAATGTCAATATTTCAGAAAATAGTACACGAATAAATCAAGTTAGTAAGCATTGCAGTAAACCTGATACCTGTCCTACATTAAGAACCACAAATGGCAGCAAATTCTGGACTGATGAAGCAAAGTAATTAAACCTAACAATGGACATATTACTTACAATAGGTATGTGGTTGGTAAAGGACCATTGACTGGCTTCCATAATTCTTTTCCAACTGCATGTGTTCATACTCAATTATGGCAGAAAAAAAGAATCAGTTGTTCACTGATTTTACTCTTGAGGGACTGAATATAGTTGGATCTTATATTCTCAATCCTATGTATATGGCTTACTGTTCCATCTTGGGCAAGTGACTTCACCAAGATGGACCTCAGTTTCCTATCACATGAAGGGGTTGGATCAGAAGGCCTCTGAGGTCCCTTCTATCCCTTGATCTATAGAATTTGGATCTGGAGCAGCTAGATGACACAGTAACTAGAGTGCTAGGCCTGTACTCTTGAAGAGCCGAGTTCAAATCTGTCCTCAGACACTTACTAGCTATGTGACCCTGAGCAAGTTACCTATCCTCAGATTTTGTGGTTGTTCAGCCATTTTCAAATATATCTGACTCTTCCAGATTTCCATTTGGGATTTTATTAGCAAAGATCCTGGAATAGTTTGCCGCGTCCTTCTCCATCTCATTTTACAGATGAGGAAACTGAGGCAGACAAGGTAAAATGTTTTATCCAGAGTCACATAGCCAGTAAATATCAGAGGCTAGACTTGAGTTCAGGTCTTCCTGACCCCAGGTCTGGTGCTCTATCTGCTGTTCCATCTAGCTTGGTTTCTACATAAAAATGATAATAATAGTATCTACCTGCCAGGGTTTGGGGGGAGGACAATAACTAAGAAGGGCTTTTATAAATATTTTCTATTATTATTATGAAGTATATCCAGAACTATTTGCATTTTAACAAGTTTGATAGTTTCATAGTAAAACAAAAGAGATTCAGAAAACCTAGAAAACCATGACTAGAGTGCCTCCCCTAGGGTTAAATGGGCTTTCTTTCTTCTTGCTGAAGAGCATTACTAAAATGACCTCCCTGGGAACTCTTGGTCTCCAGTGACTCTTCCTGATTTAGAATGATTAAGGATGAGACCTGAAAGGTCATTTAGTCCAACCTCCTCATTATGCAGAAAAGATAATCAAAGTCCAGAGGGGGTGAAGTTACTTGCCCAAGGTCACTCAAATAGTAAGTCGCAGGGCCAAATTCTGAACCTAGTTCCTCTGATTTCAAATCTAATAGTCTGCCCTCAGGACTAAAAATAACAACTTTCAAATATAGTGACTTTGCTATTAAAAATCTAAGTTGTACGTATTAACTGCAGGTGTCCCCTGGGGCTCTGTCCCAGGCCCTTTTCTCTTCTCCATCACTTGGTGATATCATCACCTCCCATGGATTCAATTATTATCTTTCCACCAATGTTTCTTAGATCTATTCGTCTGGGTCTAACCTCTCTCCTAACCTCTAGTCTTTTATCTCCAGTTGCCTGTTAGACATCTCAAAATGGATGTCCAGTAGTCACCTTAAACTCAAAAAGTTTGCGCTTGTCTGCTTGTCTGTGTATTTCTAGTACTTAGCAGAGTGCCTGGCCTATCTTTTATTGTTTTTTGGTCCTTTCAGCCATGTGTTGCTGTTCATGACCCCATTTGGAGTTTTCTTAGCAAAGATCCTAGAATGGTTTGCCATTTCCTTCTCCATCTAATTTTACAGATGAGGAAACTATGGTAAACAGGGTGAAGCGACTTGCCCAGGGTCATATAGCTAGGAAGTGTCTGAGGCCAGATTTGAACTCAGGAAGATTCATCTTCCTGACTTCAGGCCCAGCACTCTATACTCTGTGCCACCTACCTGCTTGCCTGGCATATAGTAAGCTTTTTTTTAAACCATTACCTTCCATCTTAAAAATAATACTGTGTATTGGTTCCAAGACAGAAGAGCGATAAGGACTTATTGCAATGGGAGTGAAGTGACTTGCCCAGGGTCACACAGCTAGGAAGCATGTGAGGTTAGATTTGAACCCAAGACCTCCAGTTTTTCGATCTGGCTCTCAATCCACTGAGCCTAGTTGCCGCCCCTGCCCCCCCCCCCCCTTAGTAAGCATTTAATAAATGTTTACCGATAGATGACCTGAAATTTCAGGAAAATATCTTCTCTCCTCCCCTTCTATTTCTGATTGATACCAAACACTCAGAGCTTCTATTCTCTAGCTTGAGACAGTGGGGTCAAGGCTGAACTTTGATCCCAGATGATCCTTTCTTCCTAATTTCCCCATTGGTGTGGAAGACATCAGCATTCTCTCTGTCCACAGGCATCATCCACAATGCTTCACTCTCTTTCATTCTGCCCCTGTATCCAATCTGTTGCCAAGGCTTGCTGATTCTATCTTTATTACATCTTCTCAATATGCCCCCTTCTCTCTGAAACTGCCATCACCCCCAGGCAGGTCCTTCCTCCCTCCTGTACCTTTGTAGTGGCCTCCTGATAGATCTCTTTGACTCCAACCTCTCTCCCCTGAAGGACCTCCTTCAATCAGCTGCCAAATTCATCTTTCTTAAGAGCAGGTCTGACCAAGTCACACCTGTCCTTCAATGCCATCCCTACTCCCTCATTCTACCAACTCCAGTGACTCCCTATTACCTAAAAGATCAAATAGAATATTCTCTGGTTGTCTTTTATAGTCCTTCATAATCTGACCCTTTCCTACCTTCCTGATCTTCCTACACCTTACTCTTCTCCATGTAATCCATGATCCAGTGAACCTGCACCTATTCTTTTCTTTTTTTCTTTCTTTTTTTAAATAGCCCTTACTTTCTGTCTTAGACTTCATGCAAGCGATCAATTCCAAGGCAGAAGAATGGAAAGGGCTAGGCAATGGAGGCTGTGACTTGGCCAGGGTCATACAGTTATGAATTGTCTGAAGCTAGATTTGAACCTGGAACCTTCCATCCCCAGGCCCAGACCCAAGAATCTGTTCCTTTCACATGATATTCAATTTAGCAAGTCTGAGTATTTTCACTGGTTGTTGCTCCCATCCCTGGAAGGTCTTTCCTTCTCATATCCATCTCTTGGTTTCCTTAGCTTCCTTCAAAAGTCTCAGCTAAAATAATCCCACCTTCTGGGGGCAGCTAGGTGGCTCATTGACTAGTAAGCCAGGCCTGGAGAGAGGAGATCCTACGTTCAAATCTGGCCTCAGATACTCCCTAGCTGGGTGCTCCTGGGTAAGTCACCTAATCCTGTTTGCCTAACCCTTACCACTCTTCTACCTTGGAACTAATACAAAGAATTGCTCCTAAAATGGATAGTATGGGTTTTTTAAAAAAATCCCACTTTCTACAAGGATCCTTTCCTAATCCTCCACTAAGATTATCTCCATTTTATTGTTCTATACCTTGTTTTTATGCAGTTGTTTGCATATTGTCTCTACCCTCACCTCCCACCTTAGATTGTGATAGAGCAGGGACTATTTTTTGTCTTTTTTGGATCTCCAGAGCTTAGTCCAGTGCCTGGCACATAAAAAGAACTTCATAAATGCTTCTTGGCTGACTGACTGTGACTGAAACCACTCAATGATATCTTATTCAAGTTTCATAATAACCCTGAGAAGTAGGTAGGACAAATATCCCCATTTTGCCAATGGGAAAGTCAAGTCTCAGAGATATGAAGGAATTTACTCCAGGCCCCTGTAGTTGGTAAATAGTGATAAACCAAGTCTCTTAAATCTAAATTTCACACTGACTACGGCATAGCAAGTTAGAGAAAGGAAGCTGAACATTAGGTATCAGTCAGGAATAGAAGGAGTGGAGCGAAAGTATTTTCCCAAGATGGCGGGTCATCAATCAATTAATCAGTAATCGTTTATTAAGAGGTTATTATTGGGTAGCTAGGTAGCACAGCCCATAAAGTGCCAGGCCTGGAGTCAGAGAGACCTGGGTTTAAATCTGTTCTCAAACACTTCCAAGCTGTGTGACTCTGGGCAAGTCACTTAACCCCATTTGGCTTTGCCCTTCTGTCTTAGAGTCATTATTAAGACAAAGAGTTATATTAAAAAAGAGCTTATTATGGGTCAGGCTCTAGGCTAAGCAGTAAGAATACCTGATTGATTGAATGAATGAATGAATGAATGAACAAACAATTAATGCACCACACAAAAGACAGGCAAACATTTTCTGCCCACAAGGAACTTACACTCTAATGGGAGAGACAAAGTGTAAACAAATAGGAATATACAAGATACACTGAGTAGAGTGAAGGTACAGTAGAGAGAAAGGGTCTAGCAGCTGGGATACACAGCTTAGGCAAGGTCAGCCTTGGCTTTTTCGTGGGGAAGGGGCTGGAGAGAGAGAAGGGGATGCCCCTGTTAATGAGTGTTGTGGCTGAAAAATGGCCTGTTTATCGCAGTGTGCCTTTAAGTTTGCCCTCTCTTAAATGTCCCTTCTAGCTCCCACTCAGGCTTCCAGACTCCACTGCAGCATTATGAGATCATTACAAAGTGCCTTGCATTCCCTTCTCCATTTGTGCAGCATAAATGTAAAGGAATTATCATTTTTCTTCTTTTCCCCCTCCTCCAACCTCACTACTCCAGAGGATGAAATTCAAATATGCCCAATTTAAAGAACAAAGTTTAAAAAAAAAATCCTGAGCCCTGAGTTAAAAATGGAAACTAGATTATGCAAAAAAGCATTTTCAAGGTGTCTTTCTCTGTGTTTCTATTTTGCAAGTTTTAAAAGAGGAATTAAAGTGTAAGGCAGAGGGAAATTTCTCTGATGCAGCATTTACATAAGAAACACATTCGGAAAAAGGAGCGGCATCTCTGAGAGTGTCCTTATTATCCAGGACTGAAACAGTCCCTGGAGATTGGGGGAGGTTTCAATTAGTTGGGGAGGGAAGAAAATAAAAATCCTCTTTTGCGAAATGCAAATCCTTCCCATACTCTGAGAATTCCACCCAAGGAAAGGGCCACACGGGGTTCTGTTCCAGACAATGCTTTCATTGTACTGAGCATTCTTACCTTCCCAAGCCTTCATTACAATTCCCAGGCTCCTACGATAATTGCTTGACATGTCCTAACACTGCAGTTTGTGCTACATCAGAGTTCTGTGTTCCTGAGGACAATTCTCAAGGAGACCATTGTTTTCACAGATTGCACATTTGGCTCTAGAAATGGACCCACGGGAAATTGATTGGAACCTGGGAGAGCAAAAGGAGCCCCAGTCAGTCAGTCAGTCAGTCAGTCAGTCAACAGACATTTATTAAGCTCTTACTGTGTGCCAGGCATTGTGCTACACACTATAAGTACATAAATGAATGGATAGCTAGATAAATGAATTAATGGATGACAGAGATAGACAGACAGACAGACAGACAGACAGACAGACAGACAGACAGACAGATAGATAGATAGATAGATAGATAGATAGATAGATAGATAGATAGATAGATAGACAGATAGATAGATGAGTGGGTAGATAGATATGGATGGATAGATAAATAGATGGATAGATGTTTAAATGAATAGATCAGATAGAGAGAAAGGGATAGATGGGTAGATAGATAGATGATAGATAGATGGATAAATGAATAGATTAGACAGAGAAAGGGATGGATGGATGGATGGATAGATAGATGGATAGATGGATGGATAGAGAGAAAGGGATGGATGGTGGATAAATAGATAGATGGATAGATGGATAGATTAGGTAGAGAGAAAGGGATGGATGGATGGATAGATAGATAGATGGATAGAGAGAAAGGGATGGATGGATGGATAAATAGATAGATGGACAGATGGATAGATGGATAGATTAGGTAGAGAGAAAGGGATGGGTGGATGTATAGATAGATAGATGATAGTTGCAAAACAAAACAAAAAACCCTACAGTCCCTTCAAGGAGAGTACATTCTAATGGGAGAGATAATGTGTAAATATCTTGGTACAAACAAAACATATGCTGGGAAGCATCCAGGTGACTCAGTGGATGGAGAATCAAAACTAGAGATGGGAGGTTCTGTGTTCAAATATGACCCCAGACACTTCTGACTTCAGACCTTCTGGCCGATCTGATCCTGGGAAAATCACTTAATCCCAATTGCGTAGCCTTTCCACTTTTCTGCCTTGGAACAGGTACTCAGTATCAATTCTTAGATAGAAGGTGAGAGTTTTAAAAGAAAAGAATGGATACATAAATGAATGGATAGATTGGTAGATGAATGTAATTAAAGGTAGATAGTTAGATAGATAGATAAAAGCACAAAACAAAACAAAAAACACCACAGTTCCTGCCTTCAAGGAAAATACATTCTAATGGGAGAGGCAATATATATAAATATATTGGCACATACAAAATATATACTGTGGGGCAGCAAGGTGATTCCGTGGATGGAGAACCAAACCTGGAGATGGGAAGTTCTGAGTTCAAATCTGTCCTCAGACACTTCCTAGCAGAGTATGTGATCCTGGGCAAATCACTTTGCCCCAGTTACCTAAACCCTTACCACTTTCTCCCTTGGAACAGATACTCAGTATTGAAGGCAGGGGTTATAGAAAAGAAAACAAAAGAACTCTTCATGGCCACGTGGACCTTACTGTCCATGGAGCTTTCTTGGCAAAGATAGTGCTTTCCCATTTCCTTCTCTAGTGGATTAAGGCTAACAGAGATTAAGTGAGTTGCCCAGGGTAACATAGTTAAGTATCTATGGCTGGATTTGAACTCAGGTCTTCCTGACTCCAGGGCCAGTGCCTATATTCACTGAGCCACTTAACTGCCTCCTAGTTTTAAATTATTAAATTTTTAATAGTTTACATTTTAAAGTGGTTTTGTACTATGAAGCTTTTTTCTCCACCTAAGACTTTGGAAACAGCCTGAGTAATAGATATGCATAGTAAATTACCAACTGTAAATAATAATAATAGTCTGAGAAGCATTAAACATCAAAGAAATAACAGTAGGATAATGCCTTATTCCAAGACCATTTCTATCTGAAAACCTCAAGAATAATATTTTTTAAAATGATTATAATAACAGGTTTTTTTGCAAAGCACTTTCCATACATAATCTCACTGGGTTCCCATAACAACCCTGTGAGGGAAATGCTTAAAGCAGTAGAAAAGGTGCTGGAATGGAGACAGATCAAATCCTAGCTCTGCTTCTTACTATCTATATGACCTTGAACATGTCACTTTCCCCCTGTATCTTAGAGGATGGGGGACTATAGTTCCACAAAGACTAAATGTCTTTGAAAGTCTCTTCCATTTCTCAATTTATGGACTTAATCTATTACTATCCCCATTTTAGGGATGGGATAACAGAGACTCTGAGAGGTTATATTGTGTCTTGTATTTTACAGACCCACCATATTTCATTCATTCATTCATCTAATCAACCACTCATTCACACATTTATTAAATTGCCTACTATATATAGTGTACTCTGTTCCTAGGAAAGATAAAAAGAGCCATAACTAGGAATTCCTTAACTTGAAATTAGCTTTTATTTTTTAAAAAATATTTTGCATATACTTGTATGTGTACACATTTTCTCCTCTGATAAAATGTCAGCTCCTAAAGTGTAGGGACAGATCCTTTTTTGTTTTTGCATTCCTGGTGCCTAGTAAGTAAAAGATTGGCAAATATTGATTGGTTGATTAACTGATTGATTGACCTATAGCAAAAATACCAAGAGAAAGTGGTAGTGACCTAGGTAGTGAGGGCTGAGAGATGAGCTGTAGGGCTGAGAATAATATGGCCATTGGCTGAGAGAGAGAGCCCAGTGTGTGCACCTGAGAGAGTTGGAGAGGCAGATAAACACAGTGATGAGATCCTGTGATTAGTTGCCTTGGGCTGAGCAAGGAAGTGGAATAGTGCCACATGTACAACCAGCAGAAAACT
Source organism: Gracilinanus agilis (assembly GCF_016433145.1). Lineage (NCBI taxonomy): Eukaryota > Metazoa > Chordata > Mammalia > Didelphimorphia > Didelphidae > Gracilinanus > Gracilinanus agilis. Next base: position 467,776,583 of record NC_058133.1, read on the forward strand.
ATAAGGTAAAAGGATCACAGCATGTAGTATGGTGGGAAAAGGGGAGGAAATATGTCATTCCTGTTGACCACCCCACCCCTCACTCCTGAACCCTCATCACCATGGCCAATGCTCTAGTTTCTACATCTTGGTTATGTCTTTGATGATAAATGATGATTTGGACATCAGTTTCTCATCTACAAAAGTGAAAGGATTTCATAAGATGAGCAAAGTTGATCAAAAAAAAAAAGAAAGATGACAAATGTTGGCTGGGCTATGGAAAAAACAGTCTTGATCTGATCTAGCCATTCTGGAAAACAATTTGAAACCATGCCCAAAAAGCTATGAAACTATATATGCCCTTTGATCCAGTGATATTGCTATTAAGTCTATATCTCCCCCCACTCCCTGCCACAAAAAAAAATCAAAGAAATTGGAAAAGGACTCACAAGTACAAAAAATGTGTTTAGAAGCTTTTTTTTGTGGTAGTAAAAATTGGGAAATGATCGAACAAGTTATGGTATATGAATGTGAAGGAATATTATTATTGTATAAGAACCAATTAAGGGGAAGGTTACAGAGAAATCTGTGAAGCCTTTTATGAACTGATACAAAGTAAAATTTGCAGAACCAGAACATTTTATTCAATGAAAACAATATGTAACCTTGAAGGACAAGAACTCTGATCAATACAATATGTCTGAACACCTCAATCCCAGAAGCTCCTCCTGTAAAATGTTCCCCATCCATCAAAGTGTAGCCCCATGAGAAATGTAGTGTAGAAAATCTCAACCAAGAAGTTAGACTACTCTCAGCCTTGAGCATTCCTGGAAATTAAGTCCTCACACAATTTGTAGTAGGAAGGGAAGAGAACTGAAGGAAAGTCCAATTCGTCCTTAACTCATGTCATGCCACATACCTTGTGTGAGGATTATTTCAATATATTTTCTTAGAGTAGATTAAGGCAGGGACAGTTGGACCAATTTCCCCATCTTGGCCTTTTTGTGGCATCTACCACTACATGTTCTGACTGGGCAAGGCTGATCCTAGATTTGGGCTGCTTCTTTAGTTTTTGTTATTTCTGATCTTAAGCAATTGAGCACTTATCCTGAGATACATAGGCTTAGACTTGGAGGTGACCTTGTGAATTTGGGTAATCTAGAATCCCTAGGTGGAAGTTCAGTATATTGTAGGAGGGAAGGAGTCCCCCAGAAACCATTCCAGTAGTCTTAGAGACAACCATTGACAAGATTAGCCTCATCCTGGCAATTGTTCCAGAAGATATATCTCAGGAGAGGTTTGTATAGTATTAAACCAATGGGAAATGTAAAGTACCTAACTAGCAGTCCTATAAATTCCCTTAGATTTTGATAAGGTTTAAATATCTTCTTCTTAACAGATTGTAATAGTAGTTGTAAGCCAAATTACTGAATTCTATTTTATGTGTGTGCATGTATTTTTTTTGTCAAATGTGTGCTGTTGAGTGATGTGGTTAGCATTTCTTTTGTGTGTAGGAATAAATTACCTATTCCATTCTGAATGTTCCTTTTTAGGGAAATCTTAGACATGAACCAAAAATGAAGATACCAATAACATTATCACTGGTTTGACAGAAAGAGGGTTTAATGAACAAGAAAAAGGACCTTATCTTCTAATAATCTGATTTTGCCATGATTAATCCTGATCTTAACTGCATGCCTGAGTACAGAGTTAAAAGTAGTCTCTTGGGGAGAGGAATTAGAAGTCAGTGTCATAGCCCCTGAAGAACCAGCAATAATTCCTTCAACTTATATATGTGTCTATATTGTTTGCCCCTTAAAATTCACCAAGGACTACTCTTGCAGAAGCATCTAAATCCATACTTACCATACTTTACCTCTGGAGAATACCACTAGGTAAAGAGGGACACTCAGTATAGGTGTCAAAGGCATAGCAATTAGATTTCAATTATCATTTTTCTCTAAAAAATTAACATTTATTTTTATTTTCACTCCCTCCTACTCTTTAATTTAAAAAAAAGGAAATAAACCCCTTGATACCAATATAATCAATGAAAAGGAATCACTGCATTGCCCACATTTAAAAATGTATCTCATTCAGCATTTTATGTCCATCACCTCTCTATCAGGAAGAAGGCAGAATGCTCCAACATCAGTTTTTCAGAATCATGGTTTATTGAATTGAGTAGTTCATGAATTTTTTGAAGTTATTTGTCTTTGTAATATAGTTAGTGTATTGTCCTAGTTCTGCCTACTTTACCAGAATTCATCCTTTCATTCATTTCTTCATTCAACATCATTTAATCAATTTGTTGTTCAATCATTTTCCAGCTGTTTCCAACTCTTTGAGACCTCATTTGGGGTTTTCTTGGCAGAGCTGCCATATTCTTATCTAGCTCATTTTTCAGATGAAGAAACCAAGGCAAACAGAGGTGAAGTGACTTGCCCAGGATCACACAGCTAGTAAGTGTCTGAGACCAGACCTAAATTCAGGAAGATGAATCTTCCTGACTCTGGGCTTGGCACTCTATCAACTGTGCTACCTAGCCACCCAATTTAGTTGGTAATTTAGTCAATTATCCTGTACAAAGTACTGTTTAGCCTGAGACAAGGACTAAAGATGAATATAATCCTCTTATCTGGTGATAATGGATCCATTGGCCTTCTTGATTTGCTTCTGGCTACTCACTTCTCCAATAGTTGGATGTCAGGATTCCTGACTTCTAAGAGCTTATAGCTTAGTATGGTGGATAAGATGATTTCCCAAATCATATTTTTAACCCTTACATTCTATCTTAGAGACAATTCTAGGTATCAGTACCAAGGTAGAAGAGCAGTAAAGACTAGGTAATTGGTATTAAGTGACTTGCTCAGGGTCACATAGCTAGAAATTCCCAAATAGTTATTAAGAAAAAGAAAAGTGTAATAAGCGTGTGAAGGAAGCACAAAGTCTTTACTATGAGGGCTCTGTAAAGGGAGAATTCTGTTTTATTGGAATAGTTGCTTCGAGCCAGGGAAAAACCAGGGTAGAACCTTGAAACCTTCCAAGGAAACAGTTTATAACTTGACATACCATCTGGTTCAATGAGGGCATGATAATTTCTAGAGGTGAGAGGCCAGAAGCAATGAGGCCAGTGGATCCATTGTCACCACCCAGCAGGAACCAGCGGAAGAAATTAGATCCAAAGATCCAAAGAATGATAACTTCTTATATTAATGTTGGCTTTAAGGATTTCAAAGTGCTGTCCTCACAACAACTCTGGGAGATCAGGAGCATGAGAATTATTTTACAGAGAGGGAAACTGGGGTTCAGCCAAGTGAAAAAGGATTCAAGAACTAGTAAATGACGTAACCAGTATACAAACCCCATCTCCTCACCTTCACTCCATCTTACTACCAAACCATACTGTCCCATCATGATCTGAAACCCAATGTTTTCAGAAGGGCTTAGATCCTAGCTCTAGCCACCACTTCTATTCCTAATCATTTACTGCTCCCTTTTTCTTTTAATTACTTTCATCCATTTTAAATTATTTTCCCAGATCCTCAGTCTTGGTCTGCTTTGAAGGAGCCAAAGTAGTTCCTAGCTGATATATGTTATGGAGGGTTTAAAATTTTTTTTGTCTTTACCACTATCTTCGAATCAATAATATTGAGGCTAAGGCAGAAAAGCAGTAAGATCTAGGCAATTGGGGTTAAGTGACTTGTACAGGGTCTCATAGCTAACAAGTGTCTGAAGCCAGATTTGGACCCAGATCTTCCCATCTCCAGGCTTGACACTCTATCCTACCTGTAATGACTATCTGTCCTTCATGGAGGTTTAACTCCTGTTTGCCAATCTTTTGTCCTTCCCTCATCCAAGAAGCATGTACTTCCCAGATGCCCAAGGCCAAATAATGCACCTCATGGATATTCACTTTAAAACACAAAGATTCTAAATTCTATCTCCACTCTTTTGTTATTCAGTGTCTAACTCTTCATAACTCTATTTGGGGTTTTCTTGGCAAAAATACTGGAGTGATTTGCCATTTTCTCCTACAGCTCATTTTACAGATAAGGAAACTGAACCAGAGTGAAATGCCTTGTCCAGGGTCACACAGCTAGGAAGTGTCTGAAGCCAGATTTGAGCTCAGGAAGAGTCTTTCGGACTGCAAGCCCAGTGCTCTAGCCTCTGTGCCACCTACCTGCCTTATGTCAACTCTAGGTAGATTAACTGTACAAAAAAAAAAAAAAGGTTAACTTTTATCAAGAAGTCTTCCAATTCCAATTATTCAATTTCATTGCCTTCAGAACAAGCCACATACCTGTTGGACCTCCTTCTGACCCTTCTGCCCTATCCTAATCACCTTTACGCCTCTTGTGTCAGGTGCTGGCATGGCTCATCCTTCATCTAGCACATCCCAGCAATCTCTTTGGAATCCCTGATCTGTTGTCAACAAACTCCTCTAACGTCCTCCGACATTGCAGCCAACATTCCTTCTACCTCCTCGGTTTAGTTGTGTTTACTTGGTTTAGTTGGGTTTAGTTTAGTGACCCCTTTAAAAGCCTTCAACAAGACAAACTACTTGCTCCTTGTTGTTGTTTCAAGACCGTTATTCTATTACTATTACTATTACTATTACTAAGATTCAAGGGGTGGCAGAAGTCTTAGTGTACTATTAAACTCTAGTATCCTCAAAACAAAACAAACAAACTGCACTAAGACCTTTGGGACATCCAAGATAAAGTCCTTTAAATCTTGTAATGACTATTTCCTTCGAGCCTCCTAACCAATATAGTAAACTCTATCATTATTTACACACACGCACGTAAACACTCCTTTTACACATGGAGAACTGAGCCTTAAGAGATGTTAAATGACTTGTACAGGGTGACAAGGTAGATCCTCTGCTTAGACTTTTATACATTTATATCATGATGTTTCTTTACTCTCCCTACCTCTATTCACTTTTGCTCTTGCAGAATCCACTCAACCTGATTAAACTACCCTCTCCTATTCATTTCCAAATTATTAATTTTTTCTTTTTCTTTAAAAAAAAACAACACCTTAGCTTCCATCATAGAATCAATACTGTATATTGGTTCCAAGACAGAAGAATGGTAAGGACTATTCATTAGGGGTTAAGTGACTTGCCCAGGGTCACCCAGCTAGGAAGTGTCTGAGTTCAGTTTTGAACCCAGGACCTTCTGTCTCCAGGCTTGTCTCCCAATCTACTGAGTCACCTAGGTTCCCCCATCATTCATCCAACTATTTCAACATATTTAGTACCTAGCTCATGACCTTCCTTTCCCAACTCAACCCCTACCATAATTTGAAGAGACATCAATATTTATGTTGAAACAGGAGTTTTTTTGCCTTTTCCTTCTCCAGTTCATTGAATAAATGAGAAACTGAGACAAACAGGGTTAAGTGACTTGCTCAGGGTCACATGGCTAGTAAGTGTCTGAGACCAGATTTGAACTCAGGAAGATGAATCTTCTTGACTTCTGCCTGACACTCTACCCACTCTGCCACCTTGCTGCCCTATTAATATAATATGTTCTTATGTGTGTGTGTATTCTAAGTTCCACTTTTTTTTACTTTCTCCAATCTATAGGCTATCTTTGGTCTTATTAATGACTTCTGGTCCTGTTTTAATTGGCACTCAGCTCTCTTTCAAATGCAAGTTTTGCTTACTTCATTTGTTCTGCTATTGTTATTTCCTAAATGGCTCTTAGTCTCTCCTGGTCTAAGAGAACTGGCTTTCCCTTCACAATATGATCAGCCAATAACTCCCTCAATTTGGGTTTCATACAATGAGTGGGAGCTAAGCTTATTTTGTTTTAAGAAGTGGAAGGTAGAGGGCAGGCACAGTGGAGAGAGAACCAAGCTTGGCATCAGGAGGACCTGGGTCCAAATCCAATCTCAGATACATCCTAACTTTGTGATCCTGAGTAAGTCACTGAACTCCATTTGCCTTGCCCTTGCCCTTCTGTCTTAGAGTTGTTACTAGGATAGAAGGTAGGAGTATTTTTTTTAAAAGGTGGTAGTTTGTCCTATACTATCTCCATACACACATACCTACACATCTTGATCATTTCCATCCACTGATAACCTGCCTCCATCTGACCTATGTGACTTTGGGTAAATCACTGAACCTCTCTGCTTACCCCTCTTGTCTGTATGATAATGGAGTTGATTTGGTCTGTCTCCAAGAGCCCTTCCAGCTCCAGATCTCTGATCCATGGCAAAACTGCTAGCTGGGATAAAATACTGGTTCCAATTCCTATATTTCAGGCTCTCTTCTAACCTCAATTACCTTTGCCCTTTCTGATGCTCTCAGGCTGGTTTCATGGAATGTTGCATTTCAAGTTAGATAACCTGCATTATGGTCTTGGTTCCTATTCTGTTAGTTTTGTGACTGTGGGTGCCCCTTGGTCTCTTTAAGCCCCTGTTCCTTCAATCCTAAAATGAATAAAATAATACTTGTACCACCTCAGTGTTTTACAGACTACAACATATTATTACAAATGTGAGCTATTATTACTACTTCATCACATAATCTCTAACAGCTTCCCTAATTTTAAAGTGTTTTATAACTGTAAAGCATTGTATTTTCCATTTGCTCAATGATTTACTCATTCTGTAGACATTCATTGCCCCTACTATGTTCAATGGACTGGGTTAATGTTATTATTCTTAGGACAGCTCTATATGGTCCCTTTACCAAGATGATGGGCCAATCTGTTGCCAGATTTCATTTTCTAACTGGGCTCTCTTCCCTCCTTTGCTAATGATATGTTATGCTTCCATAAGACTATTCTCTGACCTAAAGTGCTACTTTTCAGAGAAGAAAAACAAGCACCTGGACATTGTTTTGGGTCTCTTGGACCTACAAATAAGCTCTGTGTGCCACATTGACAAGATTCTAAGAAAATGGTTTCCCCTTGGAAATTCCTGCCCTTCCCAAAGGATACAGAATTTTCTTGTATCCAAAAAGAAAACACAATTGTCCACAGATCAGAGAGGGCTGTGGAAGTAAGAATTATCTTCTTCTAATTTTTAATTTTTTTAAATTTAAAATTTTTCCCAAATTACATATGCATCAGTACAATTTTCGATAATTATTTTCTGACATTATCCATGTTTTCTCACTCTCTCTCCTTCCCCTTCCCTAAGATGGCAGGTAATATGATATGGGTTGTTCATGTATTATAGTAAGAATCATCTTCTAAGTTGTCTCTCTTTTAGAAGAAAGCCAGTCTGATACATTCTAAATCAATCTGATGAATTTCTATTAAATATTAAAGCCTTATGTCAGGCCCTAAAGATACAGAGAAAACCAAAAATCAATCTGTCTCCTCAAGGAGCTTACACACATACACTGAGAGAAGGACAAGGACCATCCTAGCCAAATGGACCATTTTTTGCTGAGGTGATCAGTCTCTCACCAACTTCTTCCTATCTAATTCGTCCTTCTGACTGGTTTCTCTTCATGGAACCATCACATGGTCAGCCAGACTCAAAGTCTTAGAGTTGTTTTTGACTGTTTCTTCCTTCATTCTTTATATATGCTACAAAGTCTTGTCGATTCCTTCTGTGCAGTTCCTGCTTCTTATGTTGTTTCTTCCTTTACCATTTCTACCACCACAACCCCAGTTCAAATATCCATTATTTCTTATTAGGACTATTGCAACTGCCTCTTCTTCCTGATGCTCTTCCAGGATCCAGGCTCTTCTCTATCTAATAATCCATAATATAGGCAAACTGCTCTTCTTAAAGCATAGGTCTAATCACATCAACTACCAACTCAACAAATATTAATAGCTACATACCACCTAGAGAACAAAGCTCAAACTTCTTAGCTTGCTTCTCCATTATTTGGTCCTAACCTATCTTTCCAGCCTTCTCCCCTTTCATATAGTTTCTATTCCTATCAAGTTGACCTACTTGCTAATCTGTGACATTCTTTTTTATAGAAATGCCTATCTCATACTCTCATCTAAAAAAGGTCCAACTATGGACAGTGGAATAGGCTAATATTTTTGGGATTCCTCAGCCAGTGTTATTACACTCCTCTCAGAATCTACTCTTCCTTCAAGGCCTAGCTGAAATGCTCATGCCTTCATTAAAAAAATGCCTTTACTGGGGACAGCTGGTGATTCAGTGGATTAAGAGCCAGGCTCAAATATGGGAGATCCTGGGTTCAAATGGGAACAAAGACATTCCCTAGCTGTGTAACCAGAGGCAAGTGAATGAACCCCCATTGCCTAGCCTTTACTGCTCTTCTGTCTTGGAACCAGTACATAGAATATTAGAAATAATACTATGCATTTGTTCCAAGGCAGAAGAGCAGTAAGAAAGGAACTATCATCTACCTATTTCTGGAATTTATGCTTCTTTTAAAGCAATCCAAGGTTGCAATACCTTTTATAGCTGTTGAATCACACTATTGCCTCATATTCAGTTTTCAGTCCACTTAAATGAAACTAATGAATTAAGGATTGTATGAATTTTAAGATAATTCACTCCAGGTTTCCTTTGAATAGTAAGTTCTCTAAGAATATTTTAAATTTTGACTCAATTTTCAAAAATTTGATTTTTTACAACTTTTTCAGGAATATCATATAAAATGAGGCATCCCTGTGCCTTGACAGTAGTTCTCAGACTTGCCTATGGAGCCTGCCCAGAGTTTTTCAGCTATGTACTCTCTTTTGTCTTCTGTAAATCGTGGACTCAGAGAAGATCAGCTGCATTAATCTGGGGGCTTTGGGTTCATTTAAAGATCTTTTATAATTTGGCTGTTACTGCTTTATGGTTGGAGTGGAATGTTACTGGATCTGTATATAGGTCTCCTTCTGATATTTTCTCACCAAAAGCAGCAGACAGAAAGATACACCAGGACAACAAAAGAGGTTGAGACATACTATAATACACTGTGGGCCCAGGATAGATACACAGAACAGGGGTGGAGGCGAGGGAGTGGAATCAGGCAACATTCAGTACAAGCAATAAAAGAATAATTGTAAAACCATAAACTGATCCAAGGAAAAGAACACAGGATATGATTAAATGCCAAGGACCAGGACATTTTGTGATTTATAGACTCAGGCACATGGAGCTTGAGCATTGGAAGAAACTTCAACTATCAGTGACATGTTGGTGATCTAGCAAGATAATGGTTTTTCTAAAGATCTTCATTCTTCCTCAAAACTTCTATGGGTCCCTGTCCATCTACCCTCTCAGCTAAGAACCTTACTTCATATTTCACTGAAAACATATTGAGACAGTTTACCAAAAACTTTCTCTTATCTTCTCATTTCACAACATTCAGAGAGGTGCCTTTCCCTCCTTCACCCCGCCTTCACAAGAAAAGATGGCCCTTCTCCTTTCTACATCATACTTTTCTACTGTCCAAATGATGCCATTCCATCCGGCCTTCTCCATAAGATTCCCACCACTTTATTATACCCACTCTTACTTATCTTCAATCTCTCCTTGTCTACTGACTGGTCCCTTACTGCATACAGATCCATCCATGGATTACCCATTAAAAATTAAAATTAAAAAAAATTCCTCTCTTGATCCCTTCATCCCTGCTAGCTAATATTATTTTTCTCTCTAGGCTAAAATCCTTGAGAAGATCACTTGTAATTAGTGCCTTCACTTCCCTTCCTCTTTTTCTCTTCTTAACGTTATAATCAGGCTTCCAAAATCATCATTCAGCTGCAACTACTCTTGAGAAAGTTACCAATGATTTCCTAATAGCTTTCCCAGTCTTCCTTGTCCTTCACTTTTAGACCTTTTGACATTGTCAATTAGATTTTGCAGATGAGGAAACTGAGGCCCATTGAGATGAGATGAGTTAAGCGAAATTCACACAGGTTTTAATAAGTTAGGTTTGGTATTCAAACATGAGGCTTCTGACTCCAAATCTAGTCCTCTTTTCAACAGACACAAGAGATGTCATTAAATCTTCAGTCGTGCCAAGTAATGGGAACTTCATCCACCACATCCTCACCAGGTCATCTTCCAGCCTCTATTGTATATTTACAGAGACAGGGAATTGTCTTAACTTGAGTTTCTTGCATTGCCTTTGCCAAAATACTCAATATTGTTCCTTTTATAACAATTTCATCTACACACCTAATAGATACTGAAATCTGTTAAAAGACAAAGCAAGCATTATTTCTATCACTTTCAGAATTTGTAAAATTAATCTTCATATTGATAAGCGACTTGGGGTTTGGCATTATTTAAACTAGAAGATGTAGAAGATTCGTAGGTCCGTTTGTCCCTAAATTCTCTCCACTCTTTCATTTCCAGCTGCCTATTAGATATCTCAAATTGGATGTCCTTTAGACACTAGACTCAACATGTCTAAAATTGAACTCATCTTTCCCTCCAAACGCTCTCATCTTCCCCCCTTGTTAGTGTGGGGTGGACCACATTTCTTGCATTCACCCAGGCTCTCAATCCATGTGTCATCCTCAACTTCTCACTCTCTCTCATCCCTTATGTATAATTGGTTGCTAAATGCTCCTAACTCCTGTAATGTAGATCCAGGATCAAATATAAAATCCCATTTTCAAGCTCTTCATAAACCTTTCCAGTCTTCTTTTACCGTACTTCTTTCTCTGGACTCTAAGATCCAGTGACACTGACCTTCCTAATGAAAGAAGACACTCCCATTTTCCAAACAGTCTTTAGAAAGTATCTAGCCCAATATGCTCACTTCACAAATAAGAAAACTAGGGGGCATACATGGCTCAGCAGATTGAGAGCCAGGCCCAGAGACAGGAGGTCCTGGGATCAAATCTGCCCTCAGATACTCCCTCGCTAGTGACCCCAGGCAAGACATTTGACCCCCATTGCCTAGCCCTTACCACTCTTCTGCCTTGAACCAATACACAGTGCTGATTCCAAGATAGAAGGTAAGGATTTTTTTTTAAAAAAGAAACAATTAGGGAAACTAAGGCCTGGAGAGATTAATAGACTTATCCAAAGATATAAGAATGTAAACCTAGGTGCTCTGACTCCAAACCCAGGAAAAGGAATTTCAGGCTGTGTGCAGAACAGTTTTAAAGAAATAAAAATGAAATGAAGTTTTGTTAGGGTATTTCATAAACTTTTGCTACTGTTATGTTCGATATTAGCTAGTTAGTTGTCTGACCTTGGGCTGACTGTCACTTGCTGTCCTTGTATATGCTTCATCATCTACTTGTTCTGCTTGTCCTCATTTTATTTTATTGGTCTCTGACCACAGTTGGATCTGGTTTTATGTAATACTATGATTTTAATAGCTGGTTCCTTTAACTGGGCTTTATATTTATTTTACTTGCCATATGATACTTGTTCTATGCACCAGGATGTTGGGTCATTGGTCCCCTGGAGGCAGGTGCTTGGTTGCTATAGCAACACACACTTATAAGGGAAGGAAGGGAGGCTGGGTAAATGAGAGTGAGTGACTAGATAAGAAGATGGGAGAAAGTGAATTGGCAAGTGAAACAAAAAGAATGAGGGACAGGGAAGGAAGGTGAATGAATGGTCAGGACAAGGACTCGAGGATGCCAGCACATCATCTAAATCCTTTGACCAGAATTTAAGCTCATTTCCTTCTATTTGTCCTTTGATGAGGCTGGAGTATAGCCTCTCACTCTTCTGGTATAATGACTCTCCAAAGACTTCAAGGCTATTATTAAGCTGCCCATCAACTTTCTGTACTCCATGCTGACTAATCCCAGTTATTTCAAGTTCCTTGAACCTTTCCTCCCAGGTATTATGTATCAGCCTTTTAAATAGTGAAATAAATAGATCTCTGGAACTTGGCACAGGAAGACCTGCGTTCAAATTAAACCTCAGACCCTGAACAGTTCTGTCACCCTGGACAAGTCACTTAGTTTCTTTCTGCTTTGGATTCCTCATATATAAAATGGGGATAATAATAGCACTTTCCTCCCAGGGTAGCAGTGAAGAAAAATGAAGGGAGTAGCCAAAAGGCTCAGTGGATTGAGAACCAGGGTGAGAGATAGGAGTTTCTGGGTTCAAATTTGACCTCAGAAACTTCCTAGCTATGTGATCCTGGGCAAGTCACTTAAATCCTGTTGTCTAGACTTTCCCTCTCTTCTGCCTTGGGTCCAATATACAGTATTGGTCATAAGGCAGAAGGTAAGAGTTTAAAAGAAATGGTGAGAAAATGAACCAATATTTGGAAAACAAATCTTAAAGTATAATATAGACACTAGTTATCATCATCCTCCTCATCAGCCTTCTATGTCTTTTCAGAACAACTTTCAAATTGTTGCCTAGAATTAGATTAGTAATTGAAAAAATGCCAAGTCCCATTAAGGTGGAACTAATGCTGTTGGCAAAGACCTCTCCCCACTCCTTTCCCCCAGAATGCTTGTCTGTGGTTCAGGACCAAGGAATGCTTGGATTTTCAATTCAATATCAGGTAAGGTGTCATTAGGAAGCTACTTCTAATTCTAGGCTATAAGGTTTTTTCTTGAGTGGATTTGTGGATTTGGGGCCAGTATGGAACATCCAAAGATTTATTAGACCCATCCTGAACAAAACTAAATTAGCCTATTGGCCTACTAACTAAAATGTCTTTCCAGGAAGCACTCTGAACAGAGGAGGATTCTGGCCTAATCTGTACCCTTCAAACCACACCAATAAAACAGTGGCTTCAGACTTAGGTAGTAAGGCAAAGTTGACAGAATTATTCAATCCCAGAACATTTCCTTTGATGTGAACCTTTGGATCTAAGACCGAGTACACTAAGGGCTGGGTTACCAAATGCCAGGTGAAATTCCCATTTACTTTTTCCTTTTCTCCTCATGTACTCTGGCTGATTGATCCTTGAAATCAACTTTACCTTATCTGGATTTTTCCTTAGGAACAGACCCAAGAAACTCTATCCTGTCATTTTAAATTTTGTGGGAGTCATTTCACAGTATATTTTGTTGACAAGCGGAATCTTTTTTTTTTTTTAATAGTTTCTAGCATTTTTTGAAGAGCAATTTAAATGCATCTTCTGTCCTCGGTTGCTACCTTCTGTTTCTTCTCTTTTGTTCATGACAGTCTTCTGAGTTAGAAGCCTTAAATGTTATTATCTCCTTTATAATCTTGCCATGAGTCATGAAGCCAGTAAATGTCAGATCCAGAAATCAAGCCCAGGTGTCCTGACTCAAAGTCCTGCATGCTCACAGTTCTACTACTACTTACCCATGTGGCCCTTGGAAAATCATTTCCATTCTTTGGGGTCCAAGTTCCTCATCTATAAAATTAGACTTGGACTTTGCGATCTTTAAAGTCACTGCCAACAGTCATATCTGACTTTCTTAATTCCTTTGCATTTCATATAAAAGCATTCACTTACCTCTTGAATTCTAACATTTGACATTGCTTTTGCGTGATCCATCTACCCTAGGTCTAACCCTAACCCTTGGATCTTTGTGGGGATAGGAGAAAGGGGGAATAGTGCCTTCTCATAGCCAGCCCTCCCCCACTCCTATCTAGATTGATAATTTTCTTCCCAGATGTCTTTAGCTTGCACTTGTACCCTTTGTGATTAATTTTCTTGGTTTCGGACCACAGTCGGATGAGGTTTTATTTCATACTTTGGTTCCTTCAACTAGGCTTTGTAATTATTTATTTTGCTTCTGATGTAATCTGTCTTCTGATTTCGAGTCCTAAATCCCTCCCTGTTTTAGGATTTAAAGCTCTGGCTTCTGCAGGTTCCCAGAGCCTTTCCATTAAAGGTCTCTCTGCTCTGCCAATATTTATTGCTCCAGTCACTGTTTGCCCAGAAGCTACTATCTCCTGCATCTTCTGGGAAACAAAATTTATATCTTGTGGCACTGCTGGAGGTGACATCATTACCCCCACTCTGGGCTCAGCTGCATAATCACTGAATTTAATTCTCCCCTTGGGAGGAGAGAGATGGGGAGCACAGAACAGAGGAGCGGGCCTCTGCAAGCAAATGTTATTTATCCCTCCCCATTCCCATCGACTGTAAATGCTCACCCCACCTCTCCTGAGAAGTGTCCGCCATAGTTCTACATATGAACCAGCAACCATGGCTACCTGGAAGTTGTGAGCACCTCCCAAGAGATAGAGGGCAGCAAGAACTGGGAAGAGGGAAGGAGAAAGAGAAGAGGAAGGGGAGGATGACGATATATTGATGGGTACCCCATCTGGCTTAGGAGGAGGGCTGCTGCCCAGAAGGGAACTTATAAACAAAGCATTAGAGTGGGCTGGGCACCCTTTGGGATAGTACAGTAACCTGCATGGTGGCTCTAGAGCTCACCCCCAGCTCGCTGGCACTTTGATGCCATGAAAATTGTGCTGTCCTGATTGGGGGGGGGAGATTGCTACAATTGATGTCTGTTTCCATGGTTACCATCTCTATGTGACCCCAAAGCTTAGAGGGGTCTGCTTTGACAAGAGTTCTGCCTCCCCATATAATTATCCTTCAGCACACAACTCCCCAGTGACAGGTGGTTCAGGGAACAATTATAGGACATTCCAAGATGGCCACCAATTGGAAATTGTTGTTACCTACACTGAGGGAGCTAGTGCTCACAAGGCACTGGAGAAACCCTTTGGAAAAAGGAAAAATCAGGGCAGCTAGGTGGCTCTGTGGATAGAGAGTCAGATCTGGAAATGGGAATTTCTAGTTTTAAATCTGTCTGAGGCTAGATTCGAACCCAAGGCTTTCCATCTCTAGTCCTGGCTTCCAATCCATTGAGCCACCTAACTGCCCCCAAGGGAATATTTCCTTTCCTTTATGCCCACCAACATGCATGGCTAATACCTCCCTCAGATATTTCCTAACTGTGTGATCCTGGTCAAGTCTCATAACCCTCATTGCCTAGCCCTTACCACTCTTCTGCCTTGGAACCCATACTTAATATTAATTCTATGACAGAAGATGAAAGTTAAGAGAATGAAAATAAAAAATAAAAAGGACCTACTAAATGCCAAATATTTATAGGATCATAAAATTTAGAGGGGAGAACTAGACTAACAGACCTAAAGTCAGGAAGACATGAGTTCAAATTTAGCCTCAGACACTTACTGGCTGCATGATCCTGGCAAATGATTGATTTTTGCCTCGGTTTCCTCATCTATAAAATGGGATGGAGAAGGAAATGGCAAAACACGCTAGTATCTCAACCAAGAAAGCCCCAAATGAGGACACAAAGAGCTGGATACAACTGAAATAATTGAACAAAAACAACATAAAATTTAGAGGGAGTGGGGACCTTGAAGATGATCCACCAACCCTTCATTTCACCTAGTGAGGGAAAGGGTCAGAAAAGTTCAATAATTTGCCCAAGGTTATACAGTTAACAAATAGCAGAACTGAAATTTGAATATAGTTTGGCAGATTTTTTTTTTCACTAAGTTAACTGGCAATCAGTTGCTTGGGCAAAATTTACATTGGAAATATTATTATGATTCTTATTTATATTTGTATGGCATATTATTGTTTGACCAAGTGCTTTATGAGCCTGTAAGGTTGTGATATAAGCCTTATTTATTTATTTATTTTTTACAGGGAAGGAAACTGAGGCTTAGAGAGAGGTAAAAGGATTTGCCTAAGGATATGCCGGAAGTCCCTGGCAAAACTAGAAATAGGACTCACATCTTATTCTGAGACTAGTGCTTTTTTGTCTCTTAATTTTCAGCATTGTCCAAACTACCCATACTCACCATTCTAGGAGCACCATTTTAGTAATGGAAGGTAGCTTGGTGTAGCCACTAGCTCCTTTTCCAGCTACATCAGAGAATCCATTGGGTGGGGATGGGGAGAAATAAAAGGGAACTTTTTCTTTTCTTTTTTTGTTTTAAACTCTTACTTTCTGTCTTAGAATCAGTATTGTAAATTGGGTCAAAGGCAGAAGAATGGCAAGTGATTTGCTCAGGGTCATATAGATAGGGGGTGTCTGAGGCCAGATATGAATCAAAAACTTTTCATCTCTAGGCCTGGCTCCCAATTCATTGAGCCACCCAACTCTCCCCAAGGGAAGATTTCCTAACCTTTATGCCCACCAATATGCATGGCTAATACCTCCCTAAAAATGATGGGAAACTATAGGTTCTCTCTGGTCTCTGCTCCCTGAATAGTTATAGTTTTCCCATTAGTACAGTCAGGGGTTATAGTGGATAGAGCACAGAAGAATCCAGTTCAAATGATCTTTTCAGGCACTTAGTAGCTGTATGCCTATAGGCATATCTCTTAACCCCTCTCAATTTCTTCATCTGTAAAGTGGGAATCCAAATGCTGTGATTTCTTATCTCAGGTTCTTGTGATGAAAGTGCATGAGACCATGCCCTATGGTCTATCCAACTAGCTTCTCACCTCTACATTTTATTATCCTATAAACATTTGGTATTTG